>NC_092139.1:93373453-93681635 GCF_043159975.1 Macaca nemestrina | reverse complement strand
CCTGAATATTTGCACAGTTTGCTCTCACTTTCTGTTATCTCTTCTTAAATCTCACCTTATCAGAGAGATTTTTTTCTGAACACATCATGTAAAATATATCCATGCCCCTACACACATATATACCCTACCAGGAGAGGCAAGAGCTCATCGCAATTTGTCCAGCTCCCATGCCCAATTGGTGGGAAAATATAAAGTATGTTTTCTGAAGTCTCTGCAAGGGTCTCCAGTAGAATTGAATTTCAGCTGCCCACAGTAAGACCCACTCAATATCATGTCCTTTATCGGCTTTCTTCTTTTTCTTGTCTCAATTTCCCACTCCCTAATGATGCTTTCTTAGTTAACCTCCTAAATAAATGACCTCCACTTGAACCTTCCACTCAGGATCTTCTTTTAGGGGAAACTACGCTAAGTCCCACTTTCGCGTCAATTATACTTACATAACATGATGTATATTTGCCAATCTATTATCTTTGTCATCTGTCTCTTCCCACTGGAATACAAGCCCCAAAAAGATGCACCATGCTCTCCTCTTGGGATGGCTGGTGGGTACTTAGCACATATTTGCTCAATAGAAGGGTTAATTTATTCATCTGACAATTAGTTCTTCAATGCCTATCTGGTCCTGGGCTCTCTTCCAGTTACTAGGGATACAGTGGGAACCACAATGAGTAAGGTTTCTATTCATAAGGAGCTCACATTCTGAGTGGATGGATGAATAAATGGATGGATGGATGGACGGGAAGATGGGAATGGAGGGCGAATGGGACCCACTATAGCCTTACAGCACCTAGCATTTGGAGGCTAAGAAATCATATCTACTCAAGGACATTTTGCAAATAGCCCCTCAGGACCTGTGCTTGCTTCTTCTACTCTATTACCTCTACCTCTTAGCCATGTCCCTGCCAAATGATTTTTTCCCAGAAATTCTTGTGTATTTTCTCACTTCTGGACTGGTATCCTGTGCCTGCTCACTGCCTTTGCAGACCCCACTTCACATCCTCTAATGTCTTCCCTGTCCACTCTGGTGCTGATGCCATTCTTCTTCTGGTCTGGGACTTTCAAGGCAATTCTGCCCAAACACTACATGCAAGGTAGTGATCTTTCCTCATGCACTGTTTTAAGTGCAGTGTGATTTGAGTGTGTGTTCATAGGATATTCTTCTTTCTTGCTAATGGAAAAGGAAGGCAAGGTGAGGAGTGTTCCAGTCTTTCAGATGGGACTCACATGGAATCCTAGCACTTCCTAGCTGAGTCCCCTCAGCCAGTGACTTCATCTCATGGGGACTCAGGTTACCCATTTGTTAAATATGGATGGGAATAGTTCCCCTCCCCCCAGAATGCTGGATGATTCAAATGAAATTATGAGTGTAAAGAAGAATTTTTGTTCAAATCCTGGCTCTGTCTCCCACTCATTGTGTGACCTTGGGTAAATGTCTTCACCTGTCTGTCCTTTTGTTTGTATAGCAATAAAATGGAGACAACTGTGAGTGCTTTATAAGGTTGTTTGAGAATTACAGAAAACCATGCATAAAAAATGCTTGGCCCAGAATCTGGTGCACAGAAAATGCTTAATAAATTCTTACCATTATTATTTTTCTAAAGCCTTTGAGCTCAAAAGCCATAGTGAAATAACAGCCACCACCAAGCATGCTGGGCAAATCTCTAGAACATCAAGCTGCTCCAGTAAAATGCGACGTCATCGGTGATAAAATCTAGCCTAGAGATGCTGCAGTTCTGGAGTTCAGAATCTTCTGTTCATCCCTGGGCATTTTGCTTCTCAACAAGCACTTGAGAAGCAAGCCAAGCTTCTTCAATTCTGGGGAAGGCAACTGCTGGAAAGCCTGAGGTAAAATATGAAAGCCTTCCTCTTCACGCTTATCCTGCTAGCGATCTTAAAGAGGGCAACACACCACCCTTTTATCTTCATCTGCAGATGAATGTAAAACACGCTGCTTGGGGGATAATGAATGGGGGAGCCTGCTGAACAGATCAGTTCCCCTCCAGAAGGTTGAGGCTCTTTTTCTGAAGGCAAATACATCATCCAAAGGCCTGCAGCAAAGGGTAGATTCTAGCCAGGAGCGGGGAAAGAATGATGTTGGTCCTTTTCAATAATTAGTTTCATTTAGTCTTTAGAAAATTTTATTGGGAAATATATCATACCTTAAAAAGTAGTGAAAAATCTATATATACAGTTAAGGAATAATAGTAACATAAATATCTATGCACCCACTATTTGGCTTATGAAACAGAACATTATTAATAATTTAGAAGCTTCTAAAACACAGCACTACACTGAATTTGTTTTAATCATTCCCTTGTTTTTTCATATTGTTTAACCATCTTGTATATGTTCCTAAATCTTGATAGTAATGACAGTAGTAGTAACAACAACTAGTCAAAAATAATAATAAGGGCTAACATTTACATAGTGTTTGTTCTGTGCCGGGTACGCTTCTAAGTATTTTACATATATTGATTCATTTAATCCTCACAACAACCCTTGGAGGTAGGAACCATTGCTATCTTCGACATTCTATAAATGAAGAAACTGAGGCACAGAGAGGTTACATAACTCATTAGAGTCACTGATCTAGAAAAAGGGAATACTCAGTCATGAACCCACGTTTGGCCCCAGAGTCCATAACGACTATGCTCTCCTGTCTGTCAATATAGTATTAGTTTTGATTGTTCTTGAACTTTATATACATGGACTCATATACTATGGATTTCTATGGGATTTATCTCTTTGAATGAATATTAAGTTTCTGAGATTCATTCCCATTAATGTGTGTAGCTGTAGTTTATTCACTTTTACAGCTGCATAATATTCCATTATATCCATTCTCCTCTAATGTGTGTTGCTGTGGTTTATTCATTTTTTACAGCTGCATAATATTCCATTATATCCATTCTTCTATTGTTAGAAACATGGGTTGATTCCAGTTTCTCATTTGCTCTCTGCAGATATCCCGCCAAGTAGAATATGATCCTCTTGGTTTTATGCACCAGGAAACTGAGGTTCAGAGATGGGAAGAGGCTTTCCCAGGTCACAGCTGTCATATGCAGAGAAAGACGTTCAACTTGGAACTACCAGCTTTCAAGCTCTAGATCTTTCTGTTGTTCTGTGCTGAGATCTCAACTGCTAAGCACAGCCTTTTAAATCTGAAACTGTGGTGCTATTTTTAGTCTTTTTCATAAAGAAAAGTCTCTAAAGTCTCCCTTCTTTTCCTTCAAATGGGAGGAGCCACATTTGTCCTTTCATACAAACAAATGTACATATGTTTGTAAACATACATACATGTGAATGACAATCCCTGAGTTAAGTTTCCTGGATAGAGAGATAAATAAGGTCTGCCTGGCCTTAAAATTTCTCTGGGTGTAGGGAAAAAAGACAGACATTCCTAAGACTAGTTAAAGCGTTCCTTAGGTCCTATAGGAGAGAGAACTACAAAGTAGACTAGAAGCACAAGGCAGTAAGTGAAAAATCAAAGAAGACTTCCTGAGGCTGAGTAGGAGTTATACTGTTAGACAAGGGAGGGCATTCCTGATGAGGAAATGACATCAAGACCTTGCAGTAGGAAAGTCATTGCATGTTCAAAGAGTGGGGAGAAATTTGGGGTGTCTTGAGTGTGAACTGAGGGAGAGAAGGAAGCATCTAAAGAGAAAAGCACTATGTTGAGTAGTTTTGGATGCCAGGCTAAGGTGATTGAACAGGCTAAGGTGTCTGAACATGGTCCTATGAGGATGATTGTCATTGAGGGTTTCAAATTGTGAAGGTGACAGGATAGGGTGACTGTTTCAGAACAATCTCATGTCTGACATGGAGATTAGTCTTGGGAAATAGTCTTGGAGCTCCCCTTTGGAGAGAATGAAAGTCTAGGATCCCATTCTGGGCAGTGCTGAGGCTCCAGAAGGGAATTCAAAATCTGTGTTTATGATCTTTTATTTTTCTCATGATAATAACTATACACAATGTGTATGGGATGTACTCCATTAACTGGGTGAGTCTAGGAAAATGAATTAATCTCTTAATCTCTCTGTGTTGTGGGTACCTTATCTATAAAATGAGCATAATAATACCTCCTAATAATATAAAGAAATTTTATGACAACTAAGTGAATTCATACTTGTGAAGCCATTAGAACTTTGCCAGGCACACAACCCTTAATATTATTGGAAGTTGTACGCTATCATCGTCGTCATCATCATCATCATCATCACATTTTTAGGGCACAAAAACAGGCTTTGAAATATATTAAATGATATTACATCTTTTGACTAGCCCTGTGGAGTGGGTAGCACATTTTCCTCCATAGACAGAACAGAGTTCTGACAGGTTGAGAGATTTGTCCAGTGTCACCGGAATCAATAATAGGCTTGCAATCTCAACTCGTATCTTCTTCTGTGTTTTCAGCCATGAACGCTTACACTCCCTCTCAGGCCGGGACATTGTTCTATGCCCTACCTGGAATGTGAAAGGCCTCGGAAATTATCAACAATTTGAACTCTGCCATATCTTGGTCAGTACCTTGGACAGTGATGGGCATTCTTAAAGAGTTAAGCACTTAAGTCACAGAGCAGCATTCCCCCAGTGTTCATTCTAGCATAACCACTATCAGCCTTACCACAAATTAAATAGCATCTTCGGGGGGAGTCTGAATGCCTCCTTACTTACTTTATAATTCCGCAAGACATCCCCCAGCCTACACTCTTCTTGTTTATCTTCAAGGCTAATTCTTTGCTCTGTTCACAATGGGAAGTATGTGCCCAGGTCCTGAGCAGTTAATTAAGGTCAAAACTCATTTTCTCGATAAATAGCGGTAAGATTAAGGCTGCAGAGTATAAGGTATCCTTCATTATTCAGGAAACAGGCATATGCTTGAGGGAGGATGGGACTGGGCGGAAGATACGAAGGAAAGGGTGAAAATTACAAAATATGTTGGCAAACTCATGGGTTAGACCATTAAGATTACAAATCCAAAAATTCCATCTGTTGGATTTCAGGGCCAAAACATGAAGACCAAGAAGAATGAATCCCTTAAAATAAGCCCAAACAAGCCCTTGTTCTAAATCTCTTAGACTAAGATCAAAGGACCCCAATAAGGTCTTCCAATGACTTAACTGAACCTCTGCTGAATCCAGAATTTTCTTCTTTGATGTCCTTCTCAGTAGAACTAAGGAGGATTCACAGATGAACAATATAAATGGAGCAGTCTCTCTCTCTAGCAGCTCTTATTAATGTTCAGCATTTGGACTAGTTCTGGCCACCAGAAGGCTGTTTGGATGTTCCTGGTGGTCTGGTGGAGAAAGAACCCAAGCTGGAAGCTGGAGACTTGGGCATGACACCAATTTTGTCTGTTACCTGAGCCAGTCCTCTATCTTTTCTGGGCTTCAGCATCTGTATCTGTCAAATGCAGATAATACCTACCTTGGCTTCTTTGGTGGAGTGTGCATGCAAGCTTGTGTCCATGTGTAATCATAGATTGAATGACATAAGCATTTTGAAAAAGTAAACACAAAGGTGTATAGTTCCTTTGTTTAGCTCTGATCACAGATAGTTTAGTAATTATCTGTTTATATGTATTTCTTTCCCAAATGATAGTGTGCTTCTTGAAGATGGGGTCTGTATCTCATTCATCCTTGACTTTTTAGCACCCAACACAGTCTCATGTACAGTGTGGTCCTCGCTAAATATTTGTGGAACAAGGGGCAGGATAACCAAATAGTGTAGAACATAAGCTCTGCATTAGAAAAACAGGGTTATGTCTTGACTCTGTCACATCTCAGCAATGTGACCTTGGACAAATCTTGTAACCTCTGCCATCCCCAGTTTCCCCATCTGTAAAAGGGTGATGGCACCTCAATGGGCCATTGGGAATAGTAAACGAGGACATGAATATAACATTTAGGAGAGTTCTTGGTATCTAGTCAGTGGTCAAGAAACCTTAGCTAACATATTTATCTTTTGTATTCTAATTCTTGTGTTGTGAGCCATGAAGGGTGTCATGAAGCAGCTTAACCACTAAGTGAGCACTCTGTCATTTTTTGTGTGATTATCCCAAATCTATTGCAATCTAACTGATTCATCTACCAGTGGATATACAGAAATAGCCAGGAGAGTCTCCAGGTGCTGTGGAAAGGTGGGCAAATTACAGTTGGCTCTGTTGTTGTTCTGCTTAGCAATCCCATACTAATTGCTTTCTATCTCCCAGCCTTGGTTTCCCTAGGTAAAGAAGTAGCAAGAACTGATTTCTAAGCTCATCCTGCTGTTTTTAAGCACCATGAATATCTCTGTGCTAAAAAAGAGGTCATCCTTTCAGAAACCCCTGCAGCTGCTCCCAGGGAGGAGTGGAACATAATGGAACAAGGGATGCTAGCTTTGAACAGAGCCAGGATGATCCCACGGGCATCGATGTTGGTGATCCAGTCCAAACCCAGGATGCCTGAAAGACACAGTTCAAAGCTGAAACCAGAGACACGCACTCCGCATTTCATTTGAGGACATCTAAGTGGGAGGGCTCTCCTGAATCACACCCTCATCACCCCAGGGAGTCATTTTACCTGGGTAACACATTTCCCTGAACTGAGTACTCGCTATGAAAGGAAGTCATCAGTGGCTGTGATTCAACAAGAAGACCATTGCTGCTATACTGAAAAGAAACTAGAATCCATTTTCTTTCAAGAAATGGGATGCTTGCTTAGGGAATTGAGAAAAAAAAAAAAAAGCAAAGTAGGCTCTTCTTTACCTCTTTCACAAATTAGACAGAGCATGCAAATCTTGAGGCATCAGCAGTACTGGAAACTGGGGTCTCTTTGTATACCTTCAGCAGGAACTGAGGATATACCAGACAACACTTGAGAGGTTTGGCTCCATTGTGCCTTTGCCGTGAACCAGCTATATGACTTTGCGCACACCCTTTCCTTTTCCTGAGGTTGAGACTCAGTCGTCTGCTCTGACACTGGCTTTTTCTGTCCTAACACAAAAGTAAGTAATAAGAATTGTCCAGGATGGGCCAAATACCCCTACTGTGAGTCCAGTACTGGTCTGGGTGCTGGAGATGCAATGTAGTTCCTACGTGCCTAGAGCTGATAAGTGAGGAAGCAGAGATATAGAAAAGTAAGTGAGAATAATATTGGCAGCACAGTTGGAAGGTACAGATGCCTTGCAGGAGATGTGGGAAGGGCTGTGTGTATGTGTGTGCATGTGTGAATGCATGTATGTGTAAGTGCATGTGTATATGCGTATGTGTTCATGTATGTGCTTGCATGTGCATGTATGTATATTTCAAGAGGAGTCAGAGAAGCTTTCCCAGAGGCTGGGTGTCTAAACTAAACCATAAAGAAATAGAATTTAAATTATCTTTTTGTGAGCACTTACTATGTGATGGATAAAGAATTATCTTATTTAACTCTTTAAAACATTTTTTGAGGCAGGTAGTATTACCATTATTCTCATCTTAGAGATGAGGAAACTGAGGCCCAGACAGGTTAAGTCATTTGCCCAGGGCTGCAGAACTAAGAAGGGGCAGAGCTGGAGTTTGAACGCAGACTCATAGGCTTCAGAGCCCATGCACTAATCAGCCACCACACTGTCTCTTGGTATGGAGGCTGGTCAGACAAATAGAATGGCGAGAGGGAGCTCTAGATGAAGAGAACAGTTCATGCAAAGGTCTGCGCATGAGCTACAGGGTGGTGAGTCTGAGGAGCTGGATGCTGTGCATATTGCCTGGAAGGTAGTGTGTGGGGTGGGTGGAGAGGGTGAAGGAAGCAGTTGGTGGAACCAGATGAGGCCAAATAGAAAGGTAAAATTTATGTTCATGCCTGCAATCCTAGCACTTTGGGAAGACAAAGTGGATGGATCATTTGAGCCCAAGAGTTTGAGACCAGTCTGGGTAATATGGTGCGATGCTGTCTCTACAAAGAATATAAAAAGTTAGCTGGGCATGGTGACGCATGCCTGTAGTCCCAGTTACTCAGGAAGCTGAGGTGGGAGGATCACTTGAGCCTGGGGAGGTCGAGGCGGCAGGGAGCCGAGATTGTACCACTGCGTTCTAGACTGGGTAACGGAGTGAGACCCCATCTCAAAGAAAAATCAAAGGGAAAATTTATACTAGGAAATACTAAACCAGAACTTTGTCCTAGGGCAACAAGGAGTTGCTAAAGAGTTTTCAGCACTGGGGAGCTATAATCAGACTTCTTGTTTCAAACAGTCATTCTGGCTGCCCTCTTGAGAGTGGAATTTCCCTGCCTAGTGCTGATGGCATGAGACTTTTTCAGGAGACGAAGTGAATTGTCACCCCAGAGGAGAGCAGTCCTCAACTACCTTCATCCCTCCCACACTCAGTGTCATCTTCTCTCCATATATGACCCAACAAGCTTCTGTGTCATCATGGTGACAACATCTCACAACGGGTCACACCTGTCACACAGGGGCCCATGAGGGTTTAGTAGGAAAAGAGCCATTGGCTACTTCCTGTTCATTCCTAGTCAAGGTCTGGGGGAGATATCCATTGAGAAAGAATGGGTGATAGTTTAGAGAAAGAATCAAAGGCAATGAGTGGCTACTCAATGAAAGCAAGTTTGACATTTAGTTCTGTATGCAAATTGTGCTCCCTGCCAGATTGATTGGTGATAACTACTTTGGAGCTTTAGTTTTCTCATCTGTAAAATGAACTGGTTAAAGAAAGGCAATATTGGCTGGGCACGGTGGCTCAAGCCTGTAATCCCAGCACTTTGGGAGGCCGAGACGGGCAGATCACGAGGTCAGGAGATCGAGACCATCCTGGCTAACACAGTGAAACCCTGTCTCTACTAAAAAAACAAAAAAAAACAAAAAATTAGCTTGGCGAGGTGGCAGGTGCCTGTAGTCCCAGCTACTTGGGAGACTGAGGCAGGAGAATGGCATAAACCCGGGAGGCGGAGCTTGCAGTGAGCTGAGATCTGGCCACTGCACTCCAGCCTGGGCAACAGAGTGAGAATCCGTCTCAACAACAACAACAACAAAAAAAAAAAGGCAATATTTTCCAAAGCATATTGCAACTTACTGACTTACAAGATGCTCGGGGGGAAATAATATTATGACAAAATAAATTTAGGAAAGGCTGCTTACTATGGCCCCCTTTAGGTGCTTCTTATGATACTTTGGCACATTAAAGGCTCTGACAAGTTCTGTAGAGAAGACATTTTTGCTTAATCTACAGGCTTTACACTTGACAATGGACTCCGATGTGACATCTCTGAGCATCACATCAAATCAGTGACCTACAGCATCCACACTGGGGAAATTTGAAATGGAGGATGCATAATGGCTTTCCTTGCTCTAGGAGTTGCTAATTTGAGACAAAGAGCTCCTGGATGACAGGAATGATACCTCACACAGTGGTGCTGATAAAATATTGCATGAAAGGAAGAAGTTCATGATTGCTTCGTGCCTGTGGATAATCTAAAAAGAATCCCTAATCTTTCTATTTTACCAGGTGCTGTATGATGTACCTGGTAATTCCTAGAACCATTTATCGATCACATACTATGTGCCAGATTTTGCATAAACAAACTAATTCTCTATCCACCAGCAGTTCCCCACCTCTAGGGGACCTGGCGCTAAACAGCAAGTGCCATAATAGAGACCTATGCAGAGAATGGTGGACATTGGGCATCTTTTGTTTGCCATTTTACCCTTTTCCACCCTGCTCTGGCCTCCAGACCCTGATCCATATGGACCATGTCAGCAGACTTCCTTGTCTTTTTGCTGCCTGTTGTTTTCAGCCAATGAAAGGCACCAACAAGCTACTGGAGAGTCAGAGAGAAGTAAGGTTGAGAGTTTATTCTCTTGGCTCCCTCCTTGACAGGTCACTACGGTGTGGGTGTGTCCCTTTTTCAAGGCTCCTGCCAGGGAATCTTGTCTAAAGTTCTAGCCTCTGTAAATGGTATAATTGTTCTTCCTCCCTCTGCAGCTTCAGGACTAGAAGTAGTAACAGCTTTCCAGTGTTGCTTGTCCCAGGTGCTGTACTATGCCTTGTCAGTTTCCTTTAACCCTGCCCATTGTAATGCACACTCCATTGTAAACAACCTCTTAATCAAAGTCTCTTTGTGGTGTCTAGTTTGAGTATGGCATTTGTTCTCAACTGGGACCCTGACTAATGCATGATGTGAACACAGAGAGTGGTGTGGTGGATACACAGAGGTGGGGCAGGAAGCTAAATCTCAGGAGAGGAGGGGGATGACTAAGTAAAAGCTTCATGGGGGAATAAACATGTGAGCTGGGTTTTGAAGGCCAACTAGGAGCTTTCCGGAAGATTTCATATTGATGAAAGATGCACCTGAACAAAGATATAGGGGTAATCAAAGGTAAAATCCATGCTAGGAAATAATAAATCAGAACTTTGTCCTGGGGCAAGGAGGAGTTGCTAAAAGGGTAAACTTTACAGGGGTAAACTTTAAGAATAGCATAAAGTTAAATGATGCTGCCTCTTCCAAAATCATTCTCCCATGTCTCTGAAACTGACCATCTTGGAGGATGTGAAGGTAACTTCTGGTCACAAATTCTTCAGGATTCAATGACCAACATGCTGCAAAAAAGCCCTGGCAGCTCTGAGATTGCAAACAAATAGCCTATAGGCAAGATTGGAAATGCAAAGAGTTATATTGGACCCATAAAGATCTTTGAGAAGAAAACTCAAGGCAACACTTACAAATTGAGATAGTGTACTTCAAAACTCTGGCTTCTTAAAAATGAAGACAGAAAGAGATGGTCTGGCAACACCATGATTGCATTCACACTTGGCAGCAATCAGTTGGAGCTGGGACGCTCTCTCCAAAGCTAGCATAGGTCCTGTAGTTTTCCACAGTCCCCACCACTCCCTATTGACCTGGTCTTTGTGCTGTTGTCTGCAAAGCTCTATAAAAATTATCCACTGAACTCTATAATGATTTAGATTGATAACCCTGGATATAGAAGATACAGCCCCATCTATAAATTCTGTACTGTTCCTCTTTCCTCTGCCCGTGCCTTAAACAAAGAAGTTTTCAACACTCTGACGTGTCTTTCTCTGGATCAGTGTCTGGGAAAGGCTGGAGCATGTTTTTGCCTCACCACCTTTGTGCAACTTACACACAGTCTTTTTCTTAAGTGGGCAGAGAGTGGGTTTGATCTGCCTCTCATGATCAGAGCTGGCAGGATTTTAAAAGCCTGCACCAGAAAAATGCTTGTTCTTTGATATACGATGCCAGCCCCAGAAGGACTCTGGGAGCGTCAAAATCATCCCCCTCATTTTACAGATGGGGAAACAGATGGAGATAATGGTAGGACTCACACAGGCACACATAGTGAATAAGGGGTGAAGTGGGAAAGAGAAGGGAACCAACATTTGGTGGCTCACTACTAGATGCTTCATAGGGGAGGGCTGTGTTCTTTTCATAATCAATTAGATAGTTCTTAATTCCTTTTTACAAATGACGTGATGAATTCTTGGAGAAAATAAGTAAGATATCAGAGGTCACATGGCCAAAATATTGTAATAATTTTGAACTTAGGGGCCCCAGAGTCAAATAATGGGCATAGGTGCCAGTATCAGCTCTGCTACTAACAAAAAAGAAGTCACTGACTCATTCCACTGACTCTTCCTAAAAGAACACTCTAGATTTCTAAGCTCACAGAGTGAAGTTGTCCTGGACACTAGAAGGTTATCATGACAGGAACAGTCTCTCCTTTCTATAATGGAAGCTACTGTAGTGTGACATTGAAACGGGACAGCCTAGGTTCATAACCCATTCTTCCATTTGCCATCTATGCATCCTTGACTAAACCACTTCACCTCTCTGAGCCTGAGTGTTCTAATCTGTAAAATGAGAACAGGATGTCTCTCAATGGAGTGGGGGTGGTTAAGAAGATCAAGGCAGTAATATTGTAAAGTGCCTTGCAAATCATAGACTGCTTTAAAGATTTGGTCCTGCTTGGGTCGGGGGTGGTGGTTCTCAAGACCATCCACTGATTCACTAGAAGCACTCACAGGACTTAGCATGCAGTTGTATTCATGGCTAAGGCAACACTACAAGGATTCACAATCAACTCAGTAAAGGAAAAGACACAGATAAGGGTCTGGAAGCCATGTGCAGGCTTCCTATGTTCTCTCCCTCCCGTGGAAGATCACACAGAACACTCCCTCCAGTAGCAAAAATGCAGCAATTCATTTGTAATATTTATAATGCCCAGCATAGCCCATTTGAGATTCAGAGTTTAGGGTGATTTTCAGGGGTTGCTCATATAGATTTTTCTGTCTAGCAACAACCAAAACTCCAGACTCCCAGAAAGAAAGCAGGTGTTCACCATAAATTACATTGTTTCTATAAACAGTCAAGGCACAGAGAATCAACCTTATCAGTTAGGGAATGGAGGAGACATTTTAAAAGCCAAGTTCCCAGATGCCAGCTAAGGAGCAACTTGCAAACAGGCCTTTATAAAGATTACATCCTCAGGCTTGCTGTTTTAATTCTTTTCTGCAAAGACTCCCTTTCAGAACACTTTTGCTCATTCTACAAATCTTTTTGAAGCTTCAGTGCAGTTTCTGGGACCACAAGGCTATATGTAGAGAACAGAAAGTTCTGAACTCAAGGAATGGGCAATCCGGAAGAACAAAGAAAAAAGCAAAAGCAATGACGATATAACGCTGTGCAGGACAGGAAACCTGTTTTTTTTTCTACCTGTGCCCTCTCCCTGTTTCTGGGATAACAGTATCCGCTTCTTCTCTTTGGAGAACTGTACCATGATTCACCCAAGAAATTCTCTGCTAAGACTGCCAGTTGCAGATGGCCATAGACACTTGCATATAAGCCAAGCCTGGCCAATGACATTCTGTTGACCACCAAGGGACAGAAAGTAGTTGAGACTGTGTCACCCATGGCAATGTCTTAGAGAGACCATTCGCCAACTCCTGTTTTTATGATCCCTAAAGCTTGACTGGTCCATGCCCTTTCAGAAGCCTGGTGGCTTCTTCCAATAACTCCTTGTTCTGACTCAAATGAGCTAAGGTTGTTTTTTGACATTTGGACCCTAGCTGGAACCTGCAGGAGAAATGTCTTGGCTGGAGAAGAAGAGTAATGTGGGATATGCATCAGGGACAACTATATCCTAACAAAATGTAAAATGGGAAGAGATGGCACTGAAGTTGCAATCGCTAAGAAAGACAGGGAGCATATTCTAGGCGCAGAGAGTATCATACCCAAAGGCCCAAGAGTGTGAGGGTGCAGAGTGAGTCTAAGCAACTGAGAAATTCAGCATCTGAAGTGCTTCCTGGAAGCAGTTGGGGTAGACAGTTTTGAAGATGATATGGGATAAGCCAAACCACTGAAACTTGCATGCCACTTGAGGGAGTTTGGATTTTATTTTGCAAGCAAGCATGGAAAGATGCATATTTTGGATAGATTATGCTGACTACAGGGTGGAAGCCTCATGAATGGACATCTGGAGAAAGCCATTATCAAGATCACGTTCTTTATCAGAGAACTTTTATGCTCATATCTGCATTCCATCTTCATCACATTCCAGATTGAGAGAGGGCAAAATCTATCTCCATTTTTACATATGGGAAAGTAAAGAACCACCTAGAGAGAGACTAGAGCTACACCATGATGAAACGAGGTCTCCACACCATGACTCTTGAGCTGGAGGGTTTGCCATTGCCATGAGTAAACCAGGGTCTCTCCCTGTGTACCCAGAGGCAAGCCAATGGGTGTAAAACTCAGAAGATTCATGGGCCAAGCAAGTAACAATAAATGAGTAAATTAGGTCCATGTGAGCCAGTAGGGGTGGAGATGGGAATGAACTGATAGTAAGAAGGGGGAAGTGTGACTAGATATCAAGGGAAGGTAGAAGTCTGAATTTTGTGTGAAATGTTCTTATTTTTGAAGCACTGTGCTAGTCAAACTAAAGCATTCCCACCTGCAGGCCACAGGTCTTCAGCCCCTACATTAAATTTCTACCAAGCCCCAGCTAGGGTTGCCAGATTCAGCAAATAAAAACAAGATGCCCAGGTAAATTTGAATTTCAAGCAAGCAATGAATAATGTTTTAGTGTAAGCATCTTAGTCTGTTTGTGTTGCCATAAAGCAATACCTAAGGCTGGGTAATTTATAAAGGAAAGAGGTTTATTTGGCTCCTGGCTCTGCAGGCTGCACGAGAAGCATGGCACTGGCATCTGCCTCTGGTAAGGGCCTCAAGCTGCTTCCACTCATGGCAGAAGATAAAGGGGATCCTGCTTGAACAGCAATCCCACGGTGAGAGAGGAGGTAAAAGAAAGAGAGTGGGGGATGTGTTAGGCTCTTTTCAACAACCAGCTCTTGCAGGAACTAATAAGAGTGAGAGCTCACACTTACACACCCCACTCCTCCAGAGGTTGTTAATCTGTTGGAGAGATCAGCCCCTGTGACCTAAACACCTCCAACACTGGGGATCAGATTTCAACAGGTTTGGAGGGGTCAAAGATCTAAACCATAGCATGAAGTATGTCCCAAATATGGCATGGGGTATACTTGTGCTAAAAAAAAATTTTTTTTTTGACTTTTTAAATCTAAAATTCAAATTTAACAGGTGTTAGGATTAAGGTTAAGGTTAGCGACTCTATCCACACCAACCTGCTTGCCTTACCCAACACAGAAGAAAGAAGCTGGCTTCGTGTCCACCTCCAGGCTCATCTGGGGCCTGTGCTAATTCTGCACCTTCATCAATAACTCTTGCTGCTCAGCCCACAATTCCCCTTGAGACCTATCCTGTCACCTTCTCCTCCTGCCGTTGATGGATGGGGACCACAGAGGCTTATTGGAGATATCTGGAAGAGCCCCATGCAACTGGGGCTTGCAACATGCACAGCACAATGCCTATGCCATCCAAAATTGACAGCAATTCTATATTGGGCTGAACATTGAATATCTTCTGCCGTGTGATCCTTATATGAGGCGAGGAAATCCTCCCGACCCTCACAAAGCCAAGAGCTCTGGTCATCTGGTGCTGATTAGAGACTCCGGAACAGCTCGGTGGGATCCGGCTCCCGCCGTTCGCAGATAAGACGATAACGTGTCGTGCTTACTTGGATGCATTACTTGGGAGTATCCAAACAGCCAAATGCAAAGTTTTCTTCCGCTGCCCACCAAGTATACAAGCCCCTGGTTGCAAAGAATCTTTGTAAATGGCTGGGTAATGGGAGGTGTCCTGATTCTCATTCTTTCTTCTAAATGTCCTTCCTGTTTGTCTTTGAATGTCCGGCTGATGAATGGCCCCACTGTCAGGCAGAGACGAGGTGATAGGAGTGGAGTCAGTCCTGTGACTCAGCTCATTTCCTGTGCCAGGCCCAGTGGCTCCAATACCCACTTATCCGTCTTTCCCATGCCTCAAGGGAGAAACTCAAATGTTCCCGTGCACCCAGGACAAAAATGGCCAAGACTTACCAAACTTCTCTGACATTGGGCATCTGTTTGCCTCCTCTCCCCAATCTGCTTCTCTGACCATTCGAGTCTGCTATGGCTCAACCCTTTGTTTCTCCCCAAAACTGATTCAACTACTCCTAATGGGCCTTCCCGACACCACCCTCTTCTGCCTTCAATCCAGGCTCAGATGAGCCTGGAGTGGGGAGAATTTGGGGTCAGAAAGAGCCAGCTTGGAATCTTGGCCATTCCCTTGGAATGCTGTGTCACTCTAGACAAGTCACTTCACTTTTCTGAGGCTCATTCTCTTTATTTGTGACCCAAGGACACTCATTCCAAGCTCACAATGTTTTAGGAACAATTACATTTTGTATGTGATATCGGTGGTGGGTAAGAGAGGAGGAAACAGTTAAGGTTGCAGAGAATGTTAGCTTTTTGAATATTCCCTATGTTCCAAACACTGCATCAATTTAGAAGTTAATCACTTTGTATAGATTACGAGCTATTTAATCCACATCTCCTTCCCCATGCAATAGCCATAGTTTTGGGTCTCTGTGTTACATAAGAGGAAACGAGCTCACCAGGTTTTTATTGAGCACCTGTTATGTGTTAGGCTCTATACCAGGATCTGACAATGCAATAAATAAAACGGGCACACTGCTCTTGATGGTTATATTTGACTGGAGGAGACAGATATTAATACAATAAAGAGATGCAGAAAAAGAAAATTACACATGCATGAGTGCCATGAGCAAACTGTAGCGGGGGCATCGCTCCAATTTAACTCAAACTCCTGATTGGGTCCAAGATGTTGACGGCGTGCTTCCCCCAGGAAATGACATTTGAGCTGAGAGTTGAAGGCTGCTGCCTTAGTTTGATTTCTCCAGAATCTGACCCTGAAGCAAAGATTTGAATAAAAGTAGCTGATTCAGGAGATGATCCAGGGAAGCACTTGTAGAGGAGTGAAGAGGTGAGACAGGGATAGGAAAGAATCAATAGAAGATGCATTATCCAGCCAGGAGCCACTCCAGGGAACTAGAGTTCCCATCTGGAAACTCTGGGAGGCTCTGGGAGAGCATACTCCAGCCTCAAACTCCTGTCACTTAAGGGATGAGAGGGTCAAGGTCGTTCTCTCCTAATTCTCATCAGCCACTGGTTGAGGGATGCTCCCAGAGAGCATTAATTCTGGTGTGCTTTGTGCAAGGGCAGTCAGGGTTTAAGTGCCCAGGAGAAACATTCCAAGGGTGCTAGACAGGGCTGCTGGAAGTTGATAGTTGGGTGGGCATGCACAGAAATGGTAAGTGCAAGGGGCTGTGGCAGGGCACCAGCAGTGTGCACTGGAGATGTGTAAGTATCAACTGCACACGGATTTGGAGAGATGGGGAAGTCTTCCAAGTAGAAGACACTGCTTTTGCATGGACCCTAGGTGGGAAGAAGGAACTTGTCCCCCATCTCATTTATAATAAGCAACTTGTCCCCGATTCTGTTTATAATAAGCAGTAGACCCAGGTTCAAACTGGGGCCCAATTGACTCCAGAGCCTTAATTTCTAAGACTTCCTGTCTCTATTCCAGCAGAGTCCAGCAGGATCCAGAGACAGAAACTGTCAGATCACCCGCACGCCGGCTTCCCGAACCACGATTTAATTACAGCACCAGTGCCAGGGGCTTTGAAAGTCCCAGACTAGGTGTTTAAAACACAGGAAGTAAGAAGGATTTTGCTGTGACTCGCTTCCCCTTCAAGGACTGCTCCTGGGGACACATCAAATCCCCAGCCTCCTTTCATCCTCCTTTTGCTTTTCTAGCTCTTTAGCCGTGGACTGTTTTTTTCTCTTCCAGATAATTATTTACACAGAAGGAGAATAATTAGCAGCCCAGGAAACGCCGCTTTGTTCTCAGCTCTCTGCCCCTGCCTGCCTCTCTTGTCTGAAGTGGGCGCCTCTGCTGGGAAGAGAGACATCAAAGTCCGCGGAGGAGGCTTTACGCAGAGAGGGATTTTCTTTGTCTGGCTGAAAAGCAAAGAAGGACAATCTCGGCTTGTTTGTGTCTCTACCCCCCGACTGCCGCTGTGTCTCAGGCCTGAGGACCTGCCAGTGGCCCTGCAGAGGTTAGAATAACAGATTGCTTTCCTGGGTGGCTGTTTCCCTCTTGGGCTCAATCTCTCTCCCTTGACCCTCTTGCCTTTTGGTCTCCTGTGCGTGAAGGGTGTGTTCTGCCATCTCAGAAAATATCAGAGGTGAAAGAGCATGGCCTCAAAAACACAAACTCAAATGCTTTTGCAGTCAGCAGGTTGTGGGCTGAGTGAGGCAGGCAAGCATAAAATAAGGGAAAGAGGGAGGTGGGGTCTCGGGTGACTCAGAGAGTACATGCCCCTTCTAAAACCTGTTTGTCATTGCCATGTGGTAATGGGGGCCCAATGTTGCTGACCTCCCAATTTTCCTAAAGAAGTTGGACACCTGAATTTTTTTCTTTTTCTTTTTTTTTATTATACTTTAAGTTGTAGGGTACATGTGCACAACGTGCAGGTTTGTTACATATGTATACATGTGCCATGTTGGTGTGCTGCACTCATCAACTCGTCAGCACCCATCAACTCGTCATTTACATCAGGTATAACTCCCAGTGCAATCCCTCCCCCCTCCCCCCTCCCCACAATAGGCCCCGGTGTGTGATGTTCCCCTTCCTGTGTCCAAGTGATCTCATTGTTCAATTCCCACCTATGAGTGAGAACATGTGGTGTTTGGTTTTCTGTTCTTGCGATAGTTTGCTGAGAATGATGGCTTCCAGCTGCATCCATGTCCCTACAAAGGACACAAACTCATCCTTTTTTATGGCTGCATAGTATTCCATGGTGTATATGTGCCACATTTTCTTAATCCAGTCTGTCACTGATGGACATTTGGGATGATTCCAAGTCATTGCTATTGTGAATAGTGCCACAATAAACATACATGTGCATGTGTCTTTATAGCAGCATGGACATCTGAATTTTCTTATGACATTTTATGTATTGTAAAATACTGTGAGGGCGAAATGAAACACCAAAAGGAGGTCTGGATCCATCCCCTGACCACCAATTTGCAATGACTGATCGGTTCCAATTCTATCTTCTTACAAATAAGGGAAACAGGATTAGTAACTTAGCCAAAACCACATGTAGGTGATGAGGTCGGACTGGAACCCTAGCCTTCTAGTATGTTATGGCTGTTCTCATCACTTCACAATCAGCATTATGTTATGCAAGGCACACAAATAGTTATCAACTAAATAATTAATAACAATGTTTACTTTATATTGTCACTATTACGTTTTAGCACAATGCTAGGTGCTATGTAGCCTCAGTATATTCATCAGTACGCTTTTGGTTGCAAAGGACAGAAACTCAACTCAAAACAGTTTAAGCAAACAAAGGATAGATTAGCTGCCATATGCAAAGGTGCATGAGCTTTGGGTCACACTCATCATCAGTTTGCTTTGCTATATCACATTCTCTCTTTTTTTTTTTTTTCTTTTTGAGATTGAGTCTTGTTCTGTCGCCTAGGCTGGAGTGCAGTGGCACAATCTCAGCTCACTGCAACCCGCACCTCCCAGGTTCAAGTGATTCTCTTGCCTCAGCCTCCTGAGTAGCTGGGATTACAGGCACCTGCCACCATGCCCAGCTAATTTTTGTATTTTTAGTAGAGATGGGATTTCACCAGGTTGGCAAGGCTGGTTTCAAACTCCTGACCTCAGGTTATCCAACCACCTCAGCCTCCCAAAGTGCTGGGATTACAGGTGTGAGCCACCATGCCCGGCAACCCACATTCTCTTTTTATCACTTACACTTTGCAGAAGTTGAGATGCGAGATAGTTGAATTGGCCACAAAAAGCTCTGAGTTTGCTCCCTCCCATCTGAAAACCCTAGCGGGCAAAATTCCCAAGAGTTGTAAAGAGTTCCCTGTCCCAAGAGTTCAGCAAAAGTCTCAGGGCTGACCCTCACTGCACCAACTTAAGTCATTGCTCATGCCTAAACCAATCTCTGTGGCTAGGAGGACAGACTGCACCCAAATTCCACAGGTTGAGATTGGAGAGGAGGTGGTTCCCCAAAGGAAAATCAGGGTGCTGTACGGAAAATGAAGACATGACAGACATAAGCCACAGATGTCCATTATAACAGTGTTAATTTCCATAGCAGTTTTGTAAGATAGTTATTGTCCCTGGATCCATGTGACTCACAGGCCCTTTCTACCATGGAGTGAGATACGGGAATAACAACATGTTTTCTACTCAAAGGAAACCATTCGCATTTTCTAAGGCAGTGGTTCTTTTTTTTTTTTTTTTTTTTCTTTTGAGACGGAGTCTCACTCTGTCGCCCAGGCTGGAGTGCAGTAGTGTGATCTCGACTCGCTGAAACCTCTGCCTCCTGGATTCAAGCGATTCTCCTGCCTCAGCCTCCCGAGTAGCTGGGATTACAGGCGCCCGCCATCATGCCGGACTATTTTTTTGTATTTTTAGTAGAGACGTGATTTCACCGTGTTAGCCAGGATGGTCTCGATCTCCTGACCTTGTGATCCTCCCTCCTCGGTCTTCCAAAGGGTTGGGAATTACAGGCATGAGCCACCGTGCTTGGCCAGGCAGTGGCTCTTAACTGGAGACAATTTTACCCCCAAAGGGACCTTGGCAATGTCTGGAGACACTTTTGGTTGTCCCAGCTTAAGGGTGCTACTAGTATCTAGTACATAGAGACTAAGGGTGCTGCAAAATGAGACAACTCACCACAAAGAATTGTCCAGCCCAAAATGTCAATAATGCTGTGGTTGAGAAACCCTGTTCTAAGAGTTTACAACTAAAGAAGTCTCAAGGACATTTATTCAAAGCGGGTAGACGGGCCTCAGTCCTGCCTCCCCCCAGGACCTTGTCCATTTGCTTACCATAGGGTGGGGTAGACAGAAGGATCACAGCAAATCCCACCTGTTGGAAAAGGCGTTCCACATGCTGGTGGCCCAAGTGGGTTCAAGCTGGTAGGAAAAAGCTGGCCATTCACGGAGTCAGCTCAAGTTCTAGCAAGCATGATCTGTGGGATTCCAAAGTGTTCCACAGGCAGGGCACTGAAGAGATCAGAGAAGGGGGGCATCAGGGGAGTCTATTTCAGTATCCAGCCTCTGTGCTGGGGTCCAGGGCCCAAGAGGACCTGGAAAGACTGAGGCAGGGCTTAAACATCTCAGAGATAGAGACCCAGGCCAAAGTGTCTGAGAAAAACCAGGGCACAGGTGAGGGCTGAGGGAACAGAGGGCAAAGCAGATGCCTAAGTGGAAGATCAGATTACGGGCCAGTGCAGACAAATATCTGAAGTCAGCCCCAAGGCATGGGTGCAGCAGAGGCTTAAATATGGCCCATCTGTAGGCAAGCTCGGTCCTTCATGCTGAGGAGCAAGTGTGGGTGAAGGTAAATCCTTACAGGTGTAGAAGGGAACAGGCATGCACAGGTTAAACCCAGGCATATCTTGATTAGTAGAAAATCCAGCCAAGGCTTTAAAAATGTATTGTATGTGTATATGTCTGTGGATATGTGTGTGTGCCTGTTTATATTTGTGTATGTATGTTTATATGTTTCAGTGTCTGTGCATTTACCAAAAAGCATATGAAGTGGCTCTCAATCTAAGACACCCCGACACGTAGTGGGTGATCAATAACTGCTTTGCTGAATGATAGTAAAGTACACTGAGTACAAAGCTATTATTGTCTATAAAGTTCAGAAGCTAATGTTTCTCTAGGATCAGCAAACAAAAAAGATGTTGATGCTGAATTGACTATCTCATCTCAATGGTTTGTTAATTCATTCAATCATTGTATTATTTTCTAATGTAAGCACCTACTTCGTGTTCCGTGCCCTGCTCCTACTGAGCATATAGAATAATGAACAAGACAGGCACATTTTTTTTTTTCCTGGAGTTTATGGATGAGTTGGGGAGAAAACCCTAAAGATATGTTAATTGTTTAACTGATGGCTGCTGTCCTTATTAGCAACTGTTAGTTCATCTTAATGGAGTTGGTTGGGTTTGCAAAGAGAGAGAAAATTTACTTACGTCCACCATATTTAAAGGATTGTCTTTGGTATAATCCTTCCTCCCCCGATAAAAACTACTCTTTGATGTCTTAAGATGCTATAATAGACTTTACGCTACCAAATCAAGAAATAAATGATTAGGAGAAAGAAGAGCTTTAATTGCTATCATACTATTTTTAGTTCTTAACCCTTTATGGTTTGAGCTGGAACCTATAGTCCCAGGTGGCGACTGGGAAGGCTAATGGTTGAAGGAAAACATAGACATTCCAGCAAAATGGTGTTTAGTGTTGAGGGGGCAAACTTTGGATTTTGGAGTGGAGTAGTTGGGATGGCTGAAAAATGGGAAATAGAGTCAGTCCCATGTTGATCAGAGATGGAAACCAGCTAACCATCCCTATCTGATGTGCAAAGAGACCTGGACCTGAGTCAGGCATCTCACATTCAAGCCCTGACTGCCCGCTCTGGCTACCTGATATTGGGCACTTTTGGTCACTTTGTATTCTGGGCTGCCTCGATGATCTACTCTGAAAAATGGGGCTAATCATCTTCTCCTGCTCAGAGGGTGGTTTGAGCATCAACAAGATTGTTTGTGGAAGCTCCTTTCCAATGTTGAGGGGCGTTCAGCATATGAGGTAATATTTTCATTGTTCTCTTCACACATCAGGTTATTCTCATTTCTGCCACTTGTTTACACCTGTACTCTTGGCACTTCTACCATTCCACATGAGTAATTTCTGAATTAAAACTGCTTCTCAGCTGGAAGACCTTGGAGTCTCTCATTTATTCATCTGACTATCATTCAAGTCAACATATGTTGTTTTCTAGTTGCACCAAGTAGATCATTCCAGGGCTGGAATCAATGATCTTTGGTGTTGGAACGGTCTAACAGCAGAGAAGATGGAAATTTAGGGCACATGTAGAATCATGGCATAATTTAAGAAGAGGCAAAGGGCTGGGTGACCATTCCCTGAAGGCCCCATCTAGTGGGTTCACGCAACACCAAGATTCAGGATGTCGAGACTGCGATCTGGCTTTGGAAAGATGAATTATGGATGGGGTCTACCCTGTGTTCCTGCCTTGCTCCATCTGTCTTCTCCCGTTCAAGCCCTGATTTCTATATGGCCTTCTGTCTTCAGGGGACCTCGAGTGGGTGGGACAGAATGCCAAGCACAGGGCCTGGCCTTGGGGATTGCATTCTAAGGATTCAAAGCCAGCAGGTGGATTCTGACCCAAGGTAGCATGGCATGTACTTTGAGCCAGAAGAGGCTGTGTTTTCTCCATCTATTAGCTAGGTATGTTTTATTTGTGAGAGACAAAAAGGTGAACTCAAACTACCTTAAGCAAAAATAAAAAGATTAATACTAGTAAAATAAAAATGGAGTGGTAGGACTCCCTCATGTAACTAGGGAGTCAAAGGAATGGAGCCAGTTTCGGACTTCACTGGGTCCAGGGGCTCAGGAAATATTGTCAGGATTCTGCTTTCTCTCTAGCTGTCAATTCTGTTACGGCTCTTGGCTTGGTTTCTGTTCCAATAGCTTCTCCATACCTGATACCCATTAGACCCCTGGCCTACTAATATTCTAGCAACTTAATAACCCCAGTGAAAGAAAGAACAAGTTCTTCCTGAAATCCTTGTCAGAAAAGTCTCCCTAAGGACTCTGGTTGTCCCAATTTAGATACCTTCCCATCCTCAGTCAATCACTGGGGACACAACTGGATGACATCACACCTCTGTTGCTGAAGGTGATGGCAGGAAGGTCAGTCCCATCCATACCAGATGGAAAAGGTCTCTGACTCAAGAACGATATCCTGTCACCAGAAGAAGAGGGTAAAAGAAAGATGGAATCTGGACAGACAAAACCAACAAACATTCATCATATCAAATAATGTTTCATGGATCCTAAGCCCCATGAGATGAACCACACACAGAGAAGAAAAGTTCCATGCTCAACTTAGCTTTGAAAACACTGCCATCTCAATTCCCTCTTATTCTAAAGGCTCTGAGAAGTCCTGTATTGAAGAGACCTCTTTTAATTTGTTTAATCCAGTATTTTCTTAAATGTTTTGACCACTGATTTTTTTTTTGTTTTGTGTTTCAGGATCAAGTTTTAAATCACGGAAAAATGATGGACTAGGAAGGGCCAGGATTCAAATGTTGAGAGCATCAAAACCAAACAATCTGTGGTAAGAGTGAGGTTGGGGTTATTACACTAGGCTGGAGTTGGGCAGAGGTGTGTTGGGAGGGTGAGCAGTGTGGAAACAAGCAAAGAGCATCAGCAGAATAACATTTCTTGGTGGTAGGGGCACAGGAGCTGAGAGCTATGATAGTGCCACCTCCTTGGGGTCCCATCTTACTCTGAGCAGGAGAGAGATATTGGAGAATGGAGATGGATATTCATCTGGTGACAGTAGAGAAGCCCATGATTCTAGCAAGGACTCCTCAGCTAATGAAGCTGTCTGCTCCAATAATTTGGAAGAACACAGCCACCCAGTATTCAAAGCAAAACTCCAACAGCCCCATCAAGGTGGAAAACAGAAAGCTGACCCTAACAGGACTTTGGTGCTCCAGCCAGGATGCAGGGTCAGGACCTGGACCTGTCAGGATCCAACCAACAAAACAGAAACAAATCTATGGATTTAAAATCAGGAATTTGATAAAAGAAACTGGTTATACAGGGGATGGAAGGGCTGAGGAGTTTACTTACAACCATGGGATATCACAGAGAACAGTACAGCCGGAAGCTCCTACCACCTTCTGGCTGGAGGGTCAAAGGACAGAGTTACTGGAGTCCGGGGTCTGGGGTTCCTCAGCAGAAGCTGGCACCACAGGGGGCCAGGCCAACAGTAGCTGGGGCTACAGAAGGTTCACAGTTGCCACTGGAGAGGCTGACTGAAGAGTGTGTGTGTGTGTGTGTGTGTGTGTGTGTGTGTGTATGTGCGCACACATATGTATATGTGTGTGTATGTGCGCACACATATGTATATGTGTGCGTACGTGGTGTGTGTATGTGTGTATATGTGTGTTCATGTGTGCATATATGGTATGTGTGTGCATGTGTGTATGTGTGAATGTATGTGTGTATGTATGTGTATATGTGTGTATATGTGTATATGTAAAACTGTGTGTGTGTATATATGTTTATATGTGTATATCGTGTATATGTATAGATGTATGCATGTGTGTATGTTTATGTGCTTATATGTGCCTATGTGTATATGTATAAATGTATGCACATTTGTGTGTCTACGTATGTATATGTATATATGTATGCTTCTGTATGTATGTATGTGTGCATGTGCATATGTATGTACATATATGTATGTGTGTATGTGTATAAATGTGTGGATGTGTGTTTGTATAGGTATATTTGCGTATATGTGTATGTGTGTACACATATCTGTGTATATGTATATACGTGTGTGTGTGTTTAATCTTTTCCCTCTTTAGTCTACCGTCGGTATCTGCCATTGCTGAATCCAGACAGAAGCCAGTTGACCCAGGAGCTTCAAACACACCTGTGGAAGACAGCTCCTTTGCAATTTCCTGCATTGCAGAACAGAGCAGGGAAAAGGTCAGGAGGTCATGGGCCAGCAGAACCCAGCTTCAAAACACAAGGTTAGGTGGTTTCCCTGATGTTTCCCCAAATCAGGGATTGGCGAACTGTTTCCTATCAAGAGCCAGGTAGTAAATATTTTAGGCTCTGTGAGCCATTCAGGCTATTTGGTCTGTGCTGCAGCTACTCAAATCTTCTGTCGTAGTTCAAAGCAGCCATAGACCATATGTAAACAAATTATGTGTTCTGATGAAACTGTATAAAAAGGAGTGAGTAGAATGTGGCCCACAGGCCATAGTTCCCTGATCCCTAGAGAGCTCACTAGAGGATGCTGGGGATGTACGAATGCTTTCCTTCTTTCAAGAGGAACAGAATCCTGTATTGCACTGATCACAAGGCTAATAAAATAATCATTTAAAAAAAACATTTTTATGCTTAAAGTTGTTTCCCCCAGAATTCTGATTAGCAAAGTCTGTCCTCAGCTGTCACAACAATCTACCACATTATTCTCACATGTGTCTTTAAGATGCGCCAACATGTTGCAACCCAGTCCCGTATACCTTCTCCAGCCTTTCCCAGGACAGCATGCAATTTCTTCTTCCAAGAGCTCCAGGCGCAAGGGAAATGTGAACAACAGGGAGTTGATTTTGAATTGTACGTAATTAACCACCAGTCAAGGGCTGATCTCTCATTGCAGAGGCTAATTCTGTCTGTGGAATTGTGAGACTAATTCTATACAATGCATTCTTGGGGTTAGAAGATGGAGTTTGGAGGGCAGTGGCAACATGTTCAAGTGGAAATTGATCCAAAGTGGTACAGACAGCTGCTTAGCCTAGGAAGACACCGTCCTCTTTCCCAAACTCAGGGCACCGTCAATGCGCGCCTGAGCTCCCCTTGCCTATGAAAGGAGCTTCGTTCTAAATTTTGACACGTTCATGACATAGAATTTCTCCCTTGATGAAAAGCTTCTCCAGAAAACTTTCATTTCTTAGAATCCCAAAGTGGAAATGCCTATCCCAGCATTTACATCGTTCCTCTTTTCCCACCCTGGAGTTGGGCTGTTCTATACCTAATAACTCACACAATCTCCATCTCACTCACTCCACATTTGGGTCCTCTTCCCTTAGTTCTTTTGACTCCATTTGCTAATGCTTCCAAGATCCATCATCCCAGGAGCCATTGCCCTTAAAGAGGTAAAGTAACAAGCAAGATGACACAGACTTGTTTGGCTGGAAGAGTCTTGACAGAATTTGCTGACCACATGGCATTCACCACTTCCGTCTGGGAGTCAGAAAATGTCCTTGTCCAAGTCTACTTCAGAGTAGGAAGTAGTCCCAAAGGTTTGGAGGGGCCTATATTATATTGTCCTTTTCTCCCAATTCTATAACTTTTTCTTTTACCATGGTCACTTATTTTAAAAAGGTGAAGAGGCAAAAAGAAGAGCTATCTTAATCAGAAGTGTTGATATGCAATAATTAATACTTTTTACCTGCTCCATCCACCCCTAAATTTCAGCTTTGTCCATGTCTTAGTCCACTTAGTGTTGCTATAACGGAATTCCTGAGGCTGTGTAATTATAAAGAAAAGAGGATTTTGGGGCTCATGGTTCTGCAGGCTGTATAAGAAACATGGAGCCAGTATCTGCATCTGGTGAGGGCCTCAAGCTGCTTCCACTCATGTTGGAACACTAAAGTGAGTGTGTGCCGAGATCCCATAGTGAGAGAGGAAGAAACACAGAGAGGCAGGGGAGATCCTAGGCTCTTTTTAACAACCAGCTCTTGAAGGAAGTAATGAGTGAGAACACACTCATTACCATGAGGACAGTGCAAAGCCATTCATGGGGAATCTCTCTCTTTGACCCTAACACCTCCCACTGGGCCCCACCTCCAGTTTTGGGGATCAAATTTCAACATGAAATTTGAGGAGATAAACATTCAAACTATTGCAGTCCCTGAAGCACAGTGGATACCGCATTTTCTCTCAGCTATCAATCTTAGTGTCCCTCCTTGTCAAATTACACTTCAACCCCACCCTCAGCTTCATGCATTCACACATTTCTCTTGAGTTAATGTCTTCTCCTATTGACTGACCCTCCAGCAACCACCTTCTCCCACTCACATTCTCACATCCCATCCCCTCAAGGTGGTCCCTATCCCTACTCTCATCCTGGTTGATCTTGATTTTGTGAGCAGGTTATTAGTATCAAATCATGATATTGCCTATCTGTCTCCAAAAATCACTGGCATTAGAAGTTGGTCTGCCCTAGTACGTTGAAATAAATTACTTTGGACTGAAATAATTTTCTGATAGTGATAGCATTTTTGAAAGCAGACATTCATTTATGCTTGTTTTACATCATTTTGAGGACCTTGAACAGTGTTGCATATGGTGCCGATAGTGAATAAGATTTGTCTCATTTGCCAATTCTAATTGATTGGGAGTGCCTGCATGGAGCCACATCCAGGTTCAGCAGGCAAGAGTTCCACGATCAATTAGTAATGTCTGCCATGGCTATATGGTTATGAGGGTGAGGACATGCTTGCTACTTATCTGCTCTCCCTCTGATAAGTGTTCAACTATTACTTGCTGAAGCTGAGTGTGACATAAAGAGCTCAGAACCCAGAATTTTAAAAACTGGCATTTAAAATTAGTGTTACCGCTAATTAGCTAGGTCGATACTGAGCAAGTTTCTAGTCCTCTGTGGGTCTCCATTATCTTAACTATTAAGGGAAAAGTTGAGACCAAAACAGCAATACTTAGCCTAAAGCCTCCAACCTTGCAAAAGCTTGTGAAGAAATTGATGGGCATTCCCCCAGATGAGTGTCAATATTTCAAAAAGACTAATAGAAAAACTGTAGCATGGCTAAGAATAACTTCTTTGTAAAGGCAATGTTCTTTTGAAGCTAAATCTAAAAAAAAGAAAAAAAAAATAAAGAATGACTTTGCGATCAGATAAACCTGAGTTTTGAACCTAGTTGGGTAAGTTACAGAACTCCTCTGTGCCTCTGTTTCCTGAGTTGTGAAATAAAGACAACTTTATGACAGTCTCATAAGGATTAAGTAAGATAAGCATTGTAAATCCCTCATCTGGGCTTTAGTAAGCACCCAATAAAATCATATAATTATTGATATTATGATTATTTTAGATGAGACAGGCCACTTATCTTTTACAGGCATTGTATTAACTGAGTGATCATTCGTTATATAGATCTGTGGTTATTCTGTGGGAAGCATATCCTTTTTTTTAGATGATCAGAGCAGTTTAGTTTGCTGGCTGCATCCTTTAGAACAAGAGGCCCTAGGGAAAGAGAGGAATATATCAAAGAGTCTTCTGATGTGGAAAAGGCCGGGAACCCGGGGGATGGTTGTCCTCTGAAGCCCTTTCTTATTTTGAACGTCTGCACTCCTCCAAATGCCAGAAATGTGTCTCTACAGGGCTTGGTACACAGGCAGCTTTCCTGATGGGAGGTGAAGCCATTCTGAGATTTTCTGTACTGTTCTGTGACTTAGTGTACAGTTCACGTCCCCTGTCAGGCCAATTACCGACTTAAAATGTTGTTAGGAAAAGGCAGGCATGTTCATTATGTAGCAGCGAGCACTGGGGCCCACTGGTTTTCTATTTATGCTGTTTGTAAAAGCCATTCTTTCCTAGTCCTTTGACTGTGCATGTCACCAAAAGGCTCCCAAATCACAGATTCTTCCCTGGTAGCTGTCCATCTCCCCTTTTTCTGCCCATCCATCACCTTCTTCCACTCTACAGGGGTCGGGCAAGACAGGAATTGCAGGGAACGAAGAGTTGAGTAGGAGCAGATGTTGTTGTTGGCAGAAATGTTACTTCCTGTGAGAAGGAAGAGAACAGAATAAAATGAGGGAGGAATTAATTGATCAAGTTAGATTCTTGTGGCTAAGATTGATGGGAGATCACAGGATGCCATACCTTGGTTAATTTCAATGAAGAACTTGAAACCATCAAATAAACCAACAGGTCTCCTTTGTGGAAGGTAGACAGGACCAGGAGTGAGGATACCTGGGTTCTACTTAGGGCCCGTTTGATCTTGAGCGGGGCATCAAACCTCTCTAGCTTCCAACCTTTTCTTCTGCAAATTGAAATTGATGGGTAAGATTTTCATTACGTTTCCATCCAGCACCTATAATTCATGGATATTTTATTTTATGAACCAAAAGTGGTTGAGAAGCTGAGTTCTTTGGAGGGTTCCTATTTTGGCTTTATATAGACCCCGTCTCAGTACTTACAAGAGCTCAACCAGTTATAGCTGACTATTTCAAAAATTTGCATACACTTTGGATAAATCTATATTTGTTGGAGGACAGAACTTAAAACTTCAGCAACCTGGAATAGTATTTATTCATCTGGTCAATCAATCTTTCTTTAAAATTCTATAATAAATATTTTATTGCAAGAAATACATACATAGGCACTTTTTTTATTAATCCAAGTCTGTTATCAATCAGGAAACAGATTAATGCTTTTGCTTTGCTTTTCCTAAGCAAGCAGAATGAGCTCATCTCAGGCCTAGGATTAGTTCCTTCAGCAGTGTGCAGTCTTTCTTGCATCTTCAAGCCAGTTTGACATCTGAAGTCATTGCCTCATTAGGTGCCTGCTGTGTGCTAAACCAGTCTTTTACTCTCTCCTACATTGGCTCTCCTAATTCTGTTTTTCTTTATTTTCTATCTCTCTCTCTTTCAAAAAAATCACTTGCTATTAAGTATAGGGCACAAGGTTTCCAGAAGGAAGCTTAGGAAGCCTAGATTTCTTGATAAGGTAAAATACAACTCCTGTCCCTCCTGCCTCTCCTCTTGCCTCCTGATAAACCAGAAAGATATAGAGTTTCAAAGTGGTTTGCTCCCTTTTCAAACACCACTTTCCATGATGGCTTTTCCCCTCTAATGCAAAGGGAATTGTTTTCCTTTCTCAAAAGAGAAAGCACCCCCTTTTCAGGGAAGCCATCAGCATCCCAGTATTTACTGATTTAAGATGACAATGGTCTCCTTAGCAACCTCATTCTCACCGGATTAGACAGGCCCTCTTCAATGCTCCAGGTCTTGCAAATCCCAGCCAAGACCAGAACATGGCTCTTTCCAACATTGGCAAACGGAATATAATGAGGTTATATTTAAAAGCCCGAGATAGATGATAGTTTCTCCCCAAGTAGCAAAGGAAGGTTGTCATGCTACAGAGTGATCCTCTTTAACCAAGGGCTTGGTGGATAGAGGATCATATCAATCCTATCCTTAGATGAACTTAGTGTTTTAAAGAGAAAAGACACCAGGCTCTATACAATGCTTACCTCTCAGCTTTTGGTTGAAGCTGCAGATAATAATAAACAAAAGCTCCCAGTGTGGTGTCTGGCACACAGGAGGTAGTCACTAATGAAGCCTGAGGGCTGTGAAGACCTACTAGACTGCGCTGGCTAATAAGACAGGGGGCCAGTCTGCTTTATTCAGCATCGATGTTTAGCATGCTGCCTGATGCTTAAAAGTTTATGTTGCTTAAATGCACTTCATATCTGGGATCCTCAAGATCCCAGATGAGTTCAATCACATCATCACCCTATGTTTCACAGATGAAAAATGAGACTCAGAGCCACAGTCTCTGGACTAAGGTTCCACAGTCAGTGGCAGAGCCAGGCTGTGTCCCCAAGTCCCATCGCTCTAGACCACTCCATTAAACTGTCTCTATAAACAGTAGCTCTTTGTCTGGGCTCTGTGAGGAAAAAAATCAAGGCTCAGTTCCTCTCCAGTGCTCTCAGCTCTGTTTATCAACCAACTTGGAAGAAGCAATTGCAATGAGGAAATTCCCCTCAAGGAACATACAATGTCCTTGTTGCTTTGGAATTTTGTAACTCCACCTCATCCCGTGCTCCCTGGAAGGTGCCTACAAATTTGAAGCTTGAATGATCCCAGGTTCAACACAGCTCGTTCTCATTCACGGAGGAGAGCTCATTTTCTGTTGCTTCTCTAACATATGTTTATCCAAATTAATCATAGTAACAGGGGACTGTACATCCCTGGCATGGGGCTCTGCTGCCTGGGCAGATTTTCTTGGCAGGGAAACTGAGCGGGCACACAGAACTTGCAAAAGGGGTGGGCTCAGAGCTAATTTAATTGAGCTCTGGTAAGAAACTGTCAGCCCCTTTCCACAGGGCAAGGATTACGGAATAAGAAGGAGGTAAAAATGCAGAAAGCAAGTGATACAACACGACTCTTTCCTGGGGCTGCAGGATTTATTCATGATCCTGGGACTCCTTGCTCTGGGCTGATGCTAAGCAGTGGCCTGGGAAAATAGCAGTCACCCAGACTAGAAACCCCAGAGGCATCCAGGAATCCTCTCTTTTTCTCAACCTCCACATCCAATTGGTTTCTAGGTCCTTTTGTAGCCCCTCCTCTTGGCCTGAGTTCACCCGTTCTCATCAGTTACCTAGACTTTTTCATCAGTGTTCCCATTGTCCCCCCAAACCCTCCCAGTTCCCCTTTCTGTTGCGTCATCTCTTTTGCAGCTGGTATGATTTTCTTAGAAGGGAAATCTACTCAAAACCCATCAAAGATTTCTCATGTCTTTATCATAAAACCAAATCTGGAAGCCTGGCATTCAGATCCCTTCATAGCTAGTCCGGGTCTAATTCTGTGGTCTCATCTCTTGGCACCTGGACTCAGTCTTCTTGAGCATCAGTAGACTTCCTCAACTCCATGTCACTGCGTCTTGTTTCTTTTATCTACAATTGCACTCCAGCCCTGATCGCCCTTATGCAAGTCCTAGTAGCTAATATTTCATTGTTTCCCAAGGGACACAATCTAGCTCTTTAGGAAAATTTTTAGGCAATCATGAATTTGGGGTTCACTACCAAGGGGCTCAAACATATATTTGAGGACAAATGAAGAACACCCTTGCATTAATATAGATTACAGTAATAAGACAGTGACCAGGATGATAGGGGATTCAAGCACAGGCTTTTGAAATAGACACGAGTGTAAGTTCCAGCCCGGGCACCAGCCATGAGGCCAGGAGTAAAAAATGCTGAACCACTTTCCTCTGTTTTTTCCTCTGTAAAATAGGCATAGTAATATTACCTACCTTATTTTTTAATTAGGTAAAACATCTAATGCTATATCTTTTGCAGAAATGTGTTTAACAAATAGTAGCAGTGATGATGAGGATGGTTGATGATGATGATAGTGATATTAGCATAATCCAAGCACATTTTGGAGTACTACATGGTCCAGTTTTGGAGGAATGTGACATTCAAAGAATCAGTCCAGCAGCCAAAATGCATTTCCACTATTTATCTTAAAAAGACACAATATAACTCACAACACATGTTTAAAGACCCCTTTTTCAATACCTCTTATCCTTCCATACAGTAGCTATTTCAAAGTGATTCCCTTCCTAACCGCTCCACAATTCTCAACTGTTAATCAAAAACTCAGCAAGCTACCAACTTTCCCTCTTCTTTCTTTCCTGTTCTTTTTATCTGTGGAATAAATCTTTCCACACCCATCCATTGGTTCTCATCCCTCATGAGTTTTGCTTTTTGCATAATAAATGTCTGGTGGGGATAATGAGAATGCTGAGTGAACAATGAAAACATTTTCCTTAGTATGGGAAGGGAGAGAAGGGATGAGAATATACATCCACTAATCCCAGTGTTTCTGTTAAAACAGCAACAGACCAACCTGTAAAATAACACAAACACTAAATTGGTGAATTGCCACCATTATCTTTGGTAAACAGTGCAATAAATTGGGATGACCTTTCTTAGTCGACAAGAAGATAATGTATGAAATTATCAATACCATCTCAAAACAACCTGCAGCCAAATTGGAAGGAATCCCATCCTCCAACCTGTGCCTTTAACCCTTAAAAAGCCAACCCACAAAACAGCCAACAACAGACGCTGGGGAGGTTTAGAATAGTGAAAAACCACACCCAATTTTCATTCTAGTAAGATCTACTAAAGCAACAAAAAGAAAAATACACATTTCAACATAGCACTTGCTTTTAAAAATTTCTTCCACAAATGACCTCAAACATATATCCAAAGATACATATGCAAGGATATTCATTACAACATGACAGAAGCAAAAGACTGAAAACAATCCAAGGGTTCATCAAGGAGGACTGGTTAAAAAATGATGGTACATTCATGCAATGGCATATTATGGTGGTATTTTTCTGCTGATACAAAAAAATCCTCAAAATACGTTTTTAAGTGCAAAAAGTAATGTGTAGAAACATTTATTTAATATGCTCAAATTTGCGTTTGTGAAATTCACACAAACGCATACATTTGTAAGACACACACCTTTAAAAAATTGTGCATTTTATATTTCTGCTTGTCCATGCATTAAAAATATATCAGGAAAGATAACAAGAAATCACTGGGAACGAATATCCATGGGAAATAGGGCCAGGGGTAGAAGTAGGAAGGGAACATTTTTCACTGCATGTCTTTTTATACTTCTTTTTTCACAGGCAAGTCTTACTTTATAATGAAACTTTTTCTTTTCAGGAAGAAAATCGCACTCACTTGGAGTCAGACTTGAATTCAAATCCCATCTCTTTCCTTATTAGCTATGTGACTTGGCGAAGCATTTCACTGCTGAGACCTCTGGTTTCTCACTGTAAAATGGGACCAATTACCCATAACTTGTCTGGCTGTGAGACTACGTACCTAAAATACCTAGCATGCATCTACAAGATAATAGGTACTCAAAAAATTGTAGTTTTCTGCTTTGATCAATGTCTTGAAGTCTTACTCGCCATGTAAGTACTAAATATGTAACACTCACTTTGTTCCTGCAGGTGACCTGTCTACTGACCTTGCATCTTTATCTCCCTCTCTCTCAGAACCATGCCTGTCCTTGAACTTAATAGATTGTCAAGTTTACCTTCAATACTTGCTTCTTAACATCACTTATAATTCTTTCCAGCAATTTTTTTCCCCAACCTCATCCAACCTTTTATCCTACAAATAGGATCTACTTGCTGGTGGACCGTCTCAGGGTCCCTCATCACTACTCATAAGCAATAATAACAATATCTAATATTTATTGGGCATTTTCTATGTGCCTGCCACTGTTCTAAACATGTAATTCATCTAAATACCTGGAGAAGTAAGGACTATTAGTATCCTCACTGTACAGATAAGATAACTAAAGGTGAAGCATAGTGGGGTTAAGAAAGTTACCAAGAATGGGGATGTAGCAGAGCTGTGTTGTTCATCTGCCTTCTATATTCCTACGTACCCTGTTGAGAAAATTCAAATACTATAAGACCAGGAGATCCTCAGCCTATCAGTGCCATTTAATAATGATACATCCCCATCCTCGTCTGTTCAAATAGCTTTGTTATTCTCTTCTCTAACGTCCCTCCACCCAACACCCGCAGAAGTGACTGCAGAAGGCAACCTTGGAACACTCCTCTAGCCCAGTACAGAGGCATGGCTGAACTCTGAGAACACTTCTGGTCTGCAATCTGTATACCGAAATTCCCAAGGCAGCTACCTTGTCCCCATGATGACAGGGCTTCTATTGAACACTGATCCCTGCACGACACACTTTCGGTGTGTCATTATGACACTGTCAGTGCATCTGTGAGTCTGTATCTGGCCACAGATAAATGGCTTCCTTTTCCCCACACTGCCAACTCATATTTAGGTAGTGATTCTGTGGGAGAAATTAATGACGGCTCATCAGTTTCCATGCACCCATTGCCACAGCCTGATGGCTGATGTTCACCCTAGTTTACTTGTTTCATACTTTAATTTCTCACCAGAGATCAATCGTGCTGTTTTTCTGAGGCCATTTCTTGTAAGAATTGAAATCAATTGAAGCGTTGACTCTGAATCACTCTGTAAGGACAGCTGTATTTTAAATTTTAGAAGCTCCAATGTATTGAGTCTGCATTTTGACTTTGCAATGCAGACGAAAGTATGCTATTATTTTGTACTTGTTGTATACCAGCCACTGTACCTAGCACTTAGCATACATTTTTCCACTGAATTCTCGGGGCAGATACTATGATTATAGATGTGGAAACAGTGGCTTAGAGAGGTAACAGGATTTGCCCAAGCCCACTCAGAGGTATGGTCAGGACACAAACTCAGGCCTCTGGAGTCCCGGCCCAGTGATTATTCATTTCTTCATTCAGTCACTCGTTTATCCAACATAGTCATTAGTGTCTCCCAGGGCTGGGCACTGAGGATTCAGTGGTGAACAAAATGGTCTCACTTCTCTACTTATGAAACCTTTAGGACTGTTGTATCAAGAGCACATTATGCTTGCAAAATAACCATCACCTCTTATTTCCCAGGCACTATAAAGTTTACAAAATGCATTCACACCCATTATCTCATTTTGAATAAACTTACTGTACTCCCTGATGCTTAAATAAATGACAAATAAGACCTGTGACTCTGGAGTAGCCTGTTACAAAAAGTATATCCTCTTCCACTCAATCTTTCCGAAACCAGACACTTGCATTTACTGTACTTGAAGCAATTGCATTAAAATTAAATTACCCTTCTTCTTTCATTCATTTCACCCCTGCTTTCTGTTGGTCTTAAAATGCTCCTTGGGTCTCTAGATAGGTGGTTTCTGTTTTCCATTGCCATTGCATCTCAGATGAACAGGTGCTGGGGGCTGGTTGCCACTTTGGAGACCTTTAGGGTACTGTTTGAGAGCTGGGGGCAACCCCTGAGCAGTCAATCCCTGTCCTGGTAGTCTGCTATTCCCCTCCTACATTCTTTGTTTTTTCAGATTTTAGAGGGTTTTAACCTTTATCTTAGGTTCAGGGCTACATGTGCAGGTTTGTTACATAGGTAAACTCATGTCATGGGAGTTTGTTGTACAGATTATTTCATGACCCAGGTACTAAGCCTAGTACCCAATAGTGTTGGCGAGGTTGTGGAGAAAAGTAAACACTTATACCACTGTTGGTGGGAGTGTAAATTGGTTCAACCATTGTGGAAAGCAGTGTGGCAATTCCTGAAAAAGCTGAAAACAGAGCTACCATTCAACCCAGCAATCTCATCACTGCGTATATACCCAAAGGAATGTCAATCATTCTGTCATAAAGACACATGCATGCATATGTTCATTGCAGCACTATTCACAATAGCCAACACATTTTTTTTACAATGAGAGGAAATAACAAGCAAATACTCCTTGAGCATCAATTATGTGCTTATAGTCCTGTAGGTCAGGATAGAGATTTGAGGGGTTTTGGCTCCAGAGTAAAAGGAAGCCATAGAATGGTGGGTCCCAGCTGTGAGAAGGTCTGGCATGTTCTGCGCCACGTTCATTTCTGCTGATGGAGAAAGACCCCACAGGCGGGTCACAGGAGTCATGCTCTGCCCCCTACCCTTGTCCCTCAGAATTCCCCAGAGGTCTTTAACCCCCAGCCACTAAAAACAATAATGATAATAACAATGATGGCACTATTCGTAAATCTAAGGCTTGATCTTAGGATCTGGGACTCCCCCATGTATTTATCACATTGGTCTAGAGACTGGGGGACTCTTCAGTATATCCACCAAGACTTTTCAGGGCATTCTTTTAAAATTATACTTTGAGTTTCTGTTTCATGCCAGGAAAGAGTTCTTGTCCTTGTGGATTTTACTGCGTAGTAGCTGAAACAGACAAAAACAAAACAAAACAAAACAAAACAAACATGCAGAGCAGTAACTACAGTACAACGTGTGATACGGACCACAAAGAAAATAAACAGGAAGTAGGGACTAAAGTAACCGGAGGAAGTCTACTCCAGACTCTGAGAGCAAAGCACGTTGAAGCTGAGACGTGAAGGATGAGAAGGAGCCGGCCATGAGAATTCCAGTGGGAACAGCATTCCACACACAAGGAACAGCACCAGAGAAGGATCAGAGGTAGAAAAGAAACTGACAGGCAGCCATTGTGGCAGGAATTGACGAATGAAAGGAACATAGCGTTAGATGTCAGAGGGGGTAAACAGGGACTGGAGTAGATCTATGCAATTAAAATAGAATGCAAGCCAGAGTATGTTTAACATTTCTAGATATTCAAATGAATAGAAGTAACCAAGCGAAATTAATTTAAAATATTTATTTAACCCAATATAATGAAATATTTTGAAGTTATTTTATATATATACAATTATTAATATGATGTATTTACATTTTTTATACCATGTCTTTGTAATCTGATATGCATTTTATGCTTACAACATATCTCTGTTTGGACTGGCCACTAGAAACTTTCAGTAGCTGAATATAGCTAGTGGCTATCTGATTGGACAGCACAAGGATAGATCATGGTGGTAACCGGTTATATTCGCGACACCTCCTCCAGATCTCCCAGTGAACTACATCTCTCAATAGTCATGCCTTTTTGTAGCATCCCCTCTAAACACACATACAATAAAAATGGGCCAACTGGCCGGGAGCGGTGGCTCACGCCTGTAATCCCAGCACTTTGAGAGCCTGAGGTGGGCAGATCACGAGGTCAGGAGATTGAGACCATCCTGGCTAACACGGTGAAACCCTGTCTCTACTAAAAATACAAAAAATTAGCTGGGCGTGGTGGCGGATGCCTGTAATCCCAGCTACTTGGGAGGCTGAGGCAGGAGAATGGCGTGAACCCGGGAGGCGGAGCTTGCAGTGAGCCGAGATCGCACCACTGCACTCCAGCCTGGGCCACAGAGCGAGACTCCATCTTAACAACAACAGCAACAACAACAGCAACAACAACAAAATGGGCCAACTAATAGAAGGCAGTAGAAGTGATATGGCATAGTTCCCAAGACTTGGCCTTTGGAGTTCTACAACCTCCCCTTTCACCTCTTGTAATTCTTGCACTTGGACTCAGCCACCATGGCTGGAGGAAGCCTAAGCAGCCATGTGGAGGCAAACCCACCGAGGAGAACTGAGGCACCCACCTGATGGCCCCAGTGGATCTCTGACAGCAACTAGCTTTAACTACCAGCCATGTGAGTAAGGTGATGTTGGACTTTCCAGCTACCCCAGTGGGAAATAATATTATTTTAAGCCCCTGAGTGTTGGGGTGGTTTGTTTCTTGATAATGGATAAGCAAAACTCATGGCAATAATTTTGTTTTTATTTGGAGTGAGACAGGGAGCCATGGAAGAATTTCGAGGGGAGGGATATCTTGATCTGACTTTATTTTTAACAAAATCACTTTGGCTATTGGGCTAAGAACAGACAGTTGGGGGCAAGAGTGAAAATATAGAGCTAAGTAGGAGATGATCACAGCATCCAGGCAAGAAATGCTGGTGCTCAGAAATGCTGGTGCTCAACAAGAGTGGCAGTGGTGGGAGTAGAGGGCAATGGACCTATTTGGGATATTTTCCTGGTAGAGTCAAAAGTGCCACTGATAGATTGGATAAAGGAAGGAAAATTGAGAAGTTAAAGAAATGTATGGGAAATACTTGGGAGATGCCCTTGAGGACATTTCTGAGGCTTTCACATCTGTCATGGTGCCGCACTTCAGAATAATTCTGAGTTAGTGCAAGTTAAAAGGTGAAATTGCCTTCTCTCTCTAGAGGTCATTATTTATGGTATTTCCTCAGATTCAATGAGCCTAGACAACAATGCTCACCCTCTGCCCCCAAATCACAAGTGTGTAAGTGCATGAGCATGAATAAGTAACAAGTATCCTAAGGTTTCTTGACAGTTGCTGTATTTTAGTGGCTGCATAAAATCTCCCCCATCCCCTAGCCCTCAACAGCTGCTGGGATGCCACAATTGTGCTACTCAATACAAACTGATACTTACTGAAGTCATAAGCGCAGATACTATTAAATGGAAACGGGTTGCCTAGCAGAGTCAGGCACATATGCAATGAATAACCACTATTTATTTATTTAGCAGTAGCAGAGCCTCCATTTTTCCCCAATGAGAGGTGAAATGCCTGTCAGTTGAGAGCAGAACTAACTCACTGTATCAGTTACCTATAGTCACAATAACACTGCGAACAAACACTCACAAAAGTCCAGTGGTACACACTGGTAACTGTTTATTGCTCACGTGCTTGTATTTGTTGGCTAGGTGGTTCTGCTCTGCTCTGCTGGTCTTAGCTGGGACTTTTTCACCTATTTGCGGGTGGCAGTCTTGAAAGTACACTGCTTGCATCTCACATCAAAAAGAACTTTATGTTCAGCTGCAAGAGCCGCAGTTACTTGACAGCTTCAAGTTGCTACTATCTTCAGAATCTCCCTTGGCTTTCAAGCCAAGGCCCCACAGTTGGGGTGCAGCCCTTAGATAATGACTTAATGGAGCAGAGTGCCAGAGCCCGGCTGTTCTGCCCAATACTTGATTCCTATATAGGAAACTTTTTGCTCCAGATCTCCCTTTTGGGTTGGTTGAGACTTTGTCCAATATGATCATGATCTTAGGCTCTCTGTCCAATCCTGTTTCTCTTCCTTTCTTTCGTATAAAAGGTATCAGATGGACATTGAGGTCTAAAGCCTTTCCCTGCCTAATTCTGCTTCTGTCACCTTTTGTCTTCCACCATCTTGTACTCCTAACTCCACCTACATGTCTGTTTCTCAGATGACCCAACTGACACACTGGAGGTTGGCTTGCTGGCTGTTGGCAGGTCTTGAATGGCCTTGGCTAGGATGTCTGAAGTGACTCAGCCATGCTCCATGTGACTCTTGTGAACCAGCAGGTCAGCCCAGGCGTGTTTCCATGAAGATGACAGAGACACAAGAGAGCAAGCAGAAACACGCAAGCCCTCTTGAGACCTAGGTTTAAAACTGGTATACCATATATTCTACCTCATTCTGTTGGGTAAAAAAAAAGAAAAAGAAACAGTCACATAGGAAGGAAATACTCTGCCTTGATGATAGGAACTCCAAGGTCACATGACAACTCAAGGGTATAGGGAGAGATGAATTACTGGAGCCATGATTACAATTTGCCATTGGACAAACCATCTCAACAGCAGGCCTTCCAGCCTCTGCACCTTCACCCATGCATTTCCTCTCCCTAGAGACCTTTCCTCCTTATACTTGAATATTTGCACTGTACCCAGCCTTCGACAGCTATCCCAACCCTCTTCCTCTGTGAAGTCCTTCCTGGCTACAGTTGCTGTTTTCTCCACATCAGAACTGAGTCTTCAATGTGATGGTCAAATGCAAATTCAGATGCAGTTCTTCCTGTCTCCAAAATAAATGGTAGGCAAGTATTTATGGAACAAAGAAGTAGATACATGAGTGAAACTCAGTAAGAGACCTAAATGAAAGACGTCCTATGTGAAAATGGAGATAATGTTTGTATCTTCTTCATAGACGTGTTAAGGAGAATTAAATAAGACACTCCACATTAAGCACTTAATATGTCCCTAGTATATTATAAGTGATCATATACCTAAGGATAAATTATAAACTAAAACAGAAGAAGGCTGGAAGAAAAAGATGAGAGAATATCTCAGTGACCTTTTGAGAAGGCAAAGATTTCTTAGAAAGGGTTTAGAAAGCATGACTCATAAAGGAAAAAAAAATAAACCGGCTTTACCAAAAATAAAAACATCTGCTCATCAAAATACATCTTTAAGAATACAAATAGGCAAACCACAGACTGGAAGAAAATATTGCAAAACATATCTCTGACAAAGAACTTGCATCTAAAACATAGAAAGAATTCTTACAACTGGATAATAAAAAGACAAGCAACTCAATTTAAAAAACCTGAACAGACACATCATGCAAGAATATACGTAAATGGCCAATAAGTTCTTGAAAATGTGTTCAACCTCATTAGTTATTAGAAAAATGCCGGCCGGGCGCGGTGGCTCAAGTCTGTAATCCCAGCACTTTGGGAGGCCGAGACGGGCGGATCATGAGGTCAGGAGATCGAGACCATCCTGGCTAACCCCGTGAAATCCCCGTCTCTACTAAAAAATACAAAAAACTAGCCGGGCGAGGTGGCGGGCGCCTGCAGTCCCAGCTACTCGGGAGGCTGAGGCAGGAGAATGGCATAAACCCGGGAGGCGGAGCTTGCAGTGAGCTGAGATCCGGCCACTGCACTCCAGCCTGGGCGACAGAGCGAGACTCCGTCTCAAAAAAAAAAAAAAAAAAAAAAAAAAGAAAAATGCCAATTAAAAGCACCATAACTGAAACTAAAAGACCAACATCATCAAATGAGGGTAAGGATGTGGAGGAGCTGGGATTCCTTTACACAGCTGGAAGGAATAGAAAAGGGCACAGCAAAGCCAGGTGTGGTGGCGTGTGCCCGTAGCCCTCAGGAGGCTGAGGAGCTCAGGAGTTCAACGCCAGCCTGAGCAACATAGTGAGAACCTCAACTCTAAGAAAAAAAGAAGGCCGGGTGCGGTGGCTCATGCCTGTAATTCCAGCACTTTGGGAGGCTGACGAGGCAGGTGGATCACGAGGTCAGGAGTTCGAGACCAGCCTGGCCAACATGGTGAAACCCCATCTTTACTAAAAATACAAAAAAAAAAAAAAAAAAATTAGCTGGATGTGGTGGCGTACGCCTGTAATCCCAGCTACTCGGGAGGCTGAGGCAGGAGAATTGCATGAACCCGGGAGGCAGAGGTTGCAGTGAGCCGAGATTACACTATCACACTCCTGCCTGGGGGATAGAGCAAGACTCTGTCTCAAAAAAGAAGAAGAATAAGAGGAAAAAAACAGGAAGAAGAAAACAGCAAATTCTCAAGAAATTGCACATATATCTACCCTAAGACCCAGCAATCTGGACAAATACAACTAGGTATTTATCCAACAGAAACAAAAGCAAATGTCCATAAAAAGCCTTGAACACAAATGTTCAGAGCAGTTCTCTTCATAATAATCCCGAACTGGAAACAGTCTAAATATTCATCTACAGGAAAATAAGATGACTGGGGTATATTTGGACAATGAAATATTACTCAGCAATAAAAAAAAAACAAACTACTGACTCATCTAATAATATGATGAATCTCAAAAATGTTTTGCTGAGTGAAAGAAGTCTGCACCAAAAAAAGTATATTTTGCATGATCCCATTTGTATGAAATTCTAGAATAGGTAAAAATAACCTATGACGACACAAATCAGGGCAGTGGTTGCTTGGGGGGAGGAGGGAACACTTGACTGGAAAGGGACACGAGGGAACTTTCTAGGGTGATTAAAGATGTCCTGTCCTGATATGCATTCATCCAAACAGACTGAGCAACACGTTTTAGATCTCAGCAATTTCACTGCATGCAAAGTAGATCTGAATAAAAAATTTAGAAACATGAGCTATTGTCATTATGATTAGTCATTGTTTTGTTGTGCACCACGCACCAAGGTCCGGTGCCATGAAGGCAGGACCCTGTTTTCTCTTGCTCGTGCTTAGTTCTGTGGTGCCTAGCCCAGTGCCTAGCACATAATAGGTACTCGATAAAAGCTTGTTGAGTGAATTCATAAATGAATGAATGAATGAGTGTTTGAAGAGGGAGAGAGAAGGAGTGACATAAATTTCTGGCTGTCCAAAACTGGAGCTGGGAGAGATACTGTTCTGATATTTACAGCCTTCAAGCATTTCTGTTCTGGTTTGCTGGACAAATGGGGGCTCCTGTAACACTCATAGCTATGTATTTACAAGACAGCCCTGCAGCTACTTGGGAACTAATTCCGCCTCGCTATGAGATCGTTTGCCTTTAGAAAAGAAGATGTAAATATTCCCCACTCGGCTGAACAGAATGGCTCCACTGGGCTCCCCCAAACAGTCTTTAAGAACATCCTTTAACTTAGAAAAGATTTGCAAGGGCAGGCCGAGGGATGCGTCTAGGGGAAGAAGGGAAGCTGATATTACTGAGGGCCTACTAGGCGTCATGTTCCGTGCAGTGCTGAGCACTTTCACAGGCATAGTCTCCTTTACTTTTTGGGATGCAGCTGGCAGGGATCATTGTCTCCATTTCACAAATGAGAACACTGAGTCTCAGAAGTGTCCCAGGTGAGTTACACTCTGCAAAGGTTGGCATCGAACCCCAGGCCTGCCTGACACCTGGTGGCGGAGTGAACCCAGGGTGCAGTTCCAGCTCTGACACACGCTTGCTGGGTGCGTGGGCTTATCATTCTCTGAGCTTCAATTTCTTCATCTGTAGAAAGAGGGCACATGCCTTGCCTTCTCTGCCTCCTTAGAGTGGAGCCATGATGATGACATCCTGGCGACACTCAGAAGGTGCAGAGAGTCGCTATTTCTCGGCTTCTCCCACCAGTGAGACTGAGAGGAAGCCCAGGGAAGAAAAGATCTAGCTCTTGCCTTACCCAGGGGAGCTGGGCATGTCACCTGCCAGGAGGTTGTCTGCCAGGTTGTGACACAGGGAACAGGCCCTCATTTCTCCAGTGCAACTTTCCTGTTGGTGCTGCCTTCTCCATTTATTCAGAAGCTCATTACTTCTCACACCTGCCCTGCTACCACTCTGGTCTGAGCCATCTTCATCCCTCACTTGGATTCATAACCTCCAAACTGGTCTCCCTAATTCTGCTCTTGTCTCCTTAGAGCCTATTTTGTATCCAGCAGCCAGAGATATCATCAAAAACCCCAGGCAAAAATCATGTCAAAACTCTGCTCCAAAGCCTACACTGGCTCTAGGCAGGGGTGTCCACTCTTTATATTATTATTTTTATTATTTGAGATGGAGTCTCACTCTGTCGCCCAGGCTGGAGTGCAGTGGCACAATCTTGGCTCACTGCAACCCCCAACTCCTGGGTTCAGGCAATTCTCCTGCCTAAATCTCCAACCAAGTAGCTGAATTACAGGCATGCGCCACCACCCCTGGCAATTTTTTTTTTTTTTTTTTTTGGAGAGGCGGGGTTTCACCATGTGTCCCAGGCTGGTCTTGAATTCCTAGGCTCTAGTGACCCTCCCACTTCAGTCTCCCAAAGTGCTGGGATTACAGGCGTGACCAATCTTTTGGCCTCCCTGGGCCACATTGGAAGAATTGTCTTGGGCCACACGTAACATACCCTAATACTAACAATAGCTGATGAGCAAAAAAAAAAAAAAAAAAAGGCTCTAAAAGAATCTCATAATGCTTTAAGAAAGTTAATGAGTTTCTGTTGGGCCACATTCAAAGCTGTCCTGGGCCGCAGGAGTCCCTCGGGCCATGGCCATGGGTCAGACAGACCTGCTCTAGGGCCTAAGGCAAACCTCATCCTAGTTCACTCAGGACTTTCCCTGTTTTAGCACCAAAAGTTCTGTGTCCCAAGAGCTCCCTCTGTTCTGGGCAAAGTGAGATGGTTGGTCACCCTAAATGGCTCCCACCTTACTCTCAGTTAAAGCCAACATCTTTACAAAATCCTACAAGGCCCTACATCATCTGACCCTCATCACCTCTCTCATCTTGTCCACCATTCCTCACCCGCTCGATCACCCCACTGCAGCCATACTGGCCTCCTTGAAGGTGCTCAAACCCACCATTCCTGCTCCTACCTCAGGGCCTTTGCATTGACTGTTCCCTCTGCCTAAAATGCTTTTCCCAAGTTCTAGACATAGCTGGTCCCTTTACTTTCTTCAGATCTTTACTTAAATGTCTTTCCCAAGGAATCCTTCGCCTGCCCACCCTATCTAAAATGCTCTCTGCACCACTTCCAATGCCTTCTAGTCCCTTCTACAGCTTCTTTTTTTTTTCCTCCTCCACATTTTCAGTGACCTAATATCTCGTATAGTTCACTTACTCCTCTTGTTTACCATTTGCTCCCACCCCCAACTATCATGTAAATTGCATGAAAACGCAAATTATCTGTCTGTTTTATTAACTGCTTTATCTCTGGTGCCAGATAAAGCCTGACACCTAGCAGGTGTTTTGTGGATAAATTTCCTTAGCATCAACCATTAATTGGGTCCTGGACCTCACAGCTGTCTGGAGAGAGCCCCAAGTAAATAGCTGCAAACCTAAGGGCAGACATGGACCAGCGAGTAGATAAAGAAAATGTGTTATCTTTATACCATGGAATACTACTCAGCCATAAAAAAGAATGAAATAACGTCTTGCAGCAACTCAGATGGAGCTAGAGGCCATTGCTCTTTTTTTTTCTTTTTTATTATACTTTAAGTTCTAGGGTACATGTGCACAATGTGCAGGTTTGTTGCATATGTATACATGTGTAGAGGCCATTATTTTAAGTGAAGTAACTCAGGAATGGAAAACCAAATATTATATGTTCTCACTTATAAGTGGGAGCTAAGCTATGAGGTCGCATAAACATTAAGAGTGATATACTGCCAGTCTGGGCAACATGGCGGAAGCCCGTCTCTACAAAAAATACAAAAAATTAGCCAGAGTTGGTATCACGCACCTGTAGTCCCAGCCACTTGGGAGGTTGAGGTAGGACAATCACCTGAGCCTGGAAGGTCGAGGCTGCAGTGAGCTGAGATCATGGCACTGTACCCCAGCCTGGGCAATAGAGTGAGACCCTGCCTTGAAAAGAAGAGTTATGTAATGGACTTTGGGGACTCAGGGTTGAGGGGGAAGGTTGGGAGGGGAGTGAGGGATAAAATACTGCATATTGGGTAGTGTACACTGCTCAGGTGACAGGTACACTAAAATCTCAGAAATGACCACTAATGAACGTATCCATGTAACTGAAACCACCTGTACCCCCAAAACTATTGAAATTATATATACATATGTAACTAAAATAATTTTTAAAAATACCTAAAAACAGAGGGAGGTACAGGTGTGCAGAAGGCTACGGCAGCCTTCCCAGCCCCACCTGGAAGTCAAGGAAGGCTGACATCTGGAGAAAGGAGGGCAATTAGCAAGGTGAAAAGGCAGGCGAGACTAGTGTAAGCCTCTAAGACCAGTGGATGGTCTTTTGAGTGGATGCTCAAAAAATACCTGTGCATGAGTGAGTATATGAATGAATAAATGAGTGTCCCAAGTGGAGATAAAGGCATGCAAGAAAGCCCAGAAGGGAGAAAGACCAGGGTAGGATTGGAGCTGCATCCAGGGCAGAGACAGGCAAGACAGGTGGAGACCACATCACACAAGAGCCAGGTATAGTAATGTCTATAGTGTCTGTGAGAGTGTTGCCAGAGGAGATTAACATTTGAGTCAGTGGACTGGGAGAGACAGACCCACCCTCAATCTGGCTGGACACCATCTAATCAGCTGCCAGAGTGGCAAGAACAGAGCAGGCAGGAGAAGATGGAAAAGCAGACTTGCTCAGTCTTCCAGCCCTCATCTTTCTCCCATGCTTGATGCTTCCTTCCCTTGAATATCAGACTCCAAGAGATACTAACAGCCATAATAATAACAACTTCAGCTCACATTTATGGGGTGCTTACGAAGTGCTAGGCCAATTCAAAGTGCATTTTCATGAATCTGTTTGTTTAATTCTCACATCGCCCTTTGCCTTGGCTTTAGTCTTAATGCAGGCTCCCCAGAAAATGCACCTGGGGCAAGTTTTAAATGCTCATATGCTCTTGGAAGGTACAGTCTCAGGGCAGAGAGACTAAGAGGAGAAGGGAAATGAGGCAGGAGAGCTAAGACACAAGGTCAGTGATGCACTACCAAGCTGGTTACGGTAGTTGGTTGGCTGATGTGGTCTGTCCCCAGTTAGACTGCATAGGAAAATTTCCTGGTGTGGTCCAACAGAAGGAGGAGTGGAGAGAGTGTGTAACTACAGCTCCCTCAAATCTCCTGTTTCCCGCGCTTAAAGTGCACCCTGATAGGAGATCCTTTTCATAATATGCATGTGGTAGGAGGAGCCAGAGATCCTGGACTTTGGCTTCAGGTGGTTGGATTCCATGGGCATGGAGTACGTTGCCATAGCAACAGCCGTGAATCAGGTAGCAATTGAGATTCCAGGAGTTATATGAGACCAAGAGAACCTGAGGGGGCTCATGAGATGGATCCAATATCATCATTGTCCTGACTTTACAGCAGGAAACGGAAGCACAGAGAGGCTACACAGCTCCACCCATACGGCCAGCCTGTGGTGAGCTTAGCACCACACTGAACAAAATTTGGGCCACTCAGGATTGCAGAGAAAAAAAGAATGTAGACCTAAATCTTTGAGACCAGAACTTGGAGGTGCTGTCAGGATTCTTTAGTGCACCCTAGTTATTTACAATTGACCCAAAGACTGAATTATCCTCAAATCATTTCTCTCCAGCTCTAGGAGGCAGCAAGAATTTGAGGGAAAACACCAGGTTGAAGTCTGCTTCCAAATTACTGTGTAACTGTAGGCAATAGATGCTCCTTCCGTGGTGCTGTTTCTGCATATAAAATGATGCGGCCAGTGTAATGTACTGGTACCAGCTGGGCCCTGCCAGCAGTATTTGCTCCTCAGTCACAGGGAACACTCTTGCCTGTCCCCATCCATGCCCTCGAAACGCACTCCTGGGACTTCCATGCACAGGTAAGGGGCATTAGTCCGTGGACCATGAGCCATCATGCCCACATAGCCCTAAATGAGACACCCAGGGAACCACCAGCAACAAGAATAATTTCCAGTACTTCCCTTTATTCGGAGAGGTCACATTTAAACTCTTCCAGAGGCCTTTGATGCCAAAAATTGAGTTCCCTCAAATATGGGAGAACAGGCTGGGCACCTATGGAACGAGCTTCTTACCCACCCCACTTTTGAGGTAGGTTGCTTGAGACTGAAGTGAACAATAGGGATGAATGCCTCCTAGGGCTGAGTTAGGCACTCCCTGCCTGTGCTAGGCCAGGGAACTCTTTGGAACTCTTTCGAATGTTCCCTGCACTGGCCGGACAACCAGGCCTGGAACTCAAAGGAGATCAGAGTGACTGTCTTAGGAAGAGCACTGAATGAGGAGTCAGGAGCTCTGAACTCTAATCCCAGCTTCTCCACTGCTAACTCAGGCCAGTCACTTGGTCTTGCTGAGCCTCAGCTGCCCCATCTGTAAAATGGGCATAGTAATCCTTGTCCTGGTGCTTCTGCTGGCCAGATAGGCTCTAAAGATAGGTCTCCGCTCCCACCCCTTATTACTCAAAAAGAAACCAAAAATTAGAGGGGTTTAACAAACTACTTGAGGTTACACAGCTTAAAAGATGGCAAAGCCAGGAGTACACCCAAGCCTAGTCCTAGACACAGGTCCCCATTGCCTCCCAGATGGAGCAGGCAGGCCCAGCTTTGTTTAACCAGGAGATGGTGCAGGTGAAGTGATGTGATCCATAGGCCCGTTCAGCCAGCTGACCTTATAGGAAAGCACTATCTACACTGCAAGCTTAGCCCATGATGTTAATACCAAGAATGCATATATTTGGAGATAGAGCCCCGAGTTCAAATCCCAGCTCCACTTGTCTGTGTTTCTGTCCTCTCTGAGCCTCAATGGCTGGTATGGGGAAAAGTCATTAACTTGACCCCTTGTTATGTTCTCTCTCCCCACTCGCTGAACAATGAAAATTGCTCACCATCAGCCACAGACACTGACTCGTTTTACCAAGGGTGAGGTCACTGTGCTTTAAGGGACTGCATCCTCCAATGTCCTTCCACCTTTTGCTGCAGACCCCCTTTTTGCATAAGCTGAGGATCAAGGGAAGACCAAGGGCTTTTGGTAAATGCAGCCATGTCTTTCCCTACCCTTTGCAGCAAGTCTAAGCAGGAAGACCGTAAACTTTAGATTCTAGGAGATGGGAGATTGAAAGAGGGTTAAATAAGCCATTCCAGTGAATCCTACAAGCTGTAGGCATGCACTATGAGCATGATTTTCTCACTGAGCCCAGAATAAGACTACTGGGCCTCCACGCAGCTATTTACAAAGGAGCATTTTGAGTCATTTTATATTTCTCCTTGTGCATATAGAACACATGGATAGGACAGTGGATCCCAACCACTGTCTCTTAGAAGTGATGTTTGAATATCACCAAGCACAGTGCCTATCTCCTCACAGATACACAAGAATGGGAGCTATAATGATTCTTAACAAAGGGTGACAGGGTCACTGTGTCACCTTGTCACCAGAGCTGCTGCTCAACATCTGTCACTATGCTCTGAAGGGAGCTGCCTATATCGACAGCTAAATAAGCAACCAGGTCCACGGAGCGGGAGTCCAGTCTGAACTGTCCATCACCTTCTGAAGACAGCAGCGGGAGCTTGGCCAGGCCATTAATCACAACCAGAGCCTTCTACGGCTGCATCCAACATCCTTTGACACCTGCCTCTTCTAGCTGCAACAACAGTCTCCCCTCTCCTGTGCTTCCCATGGACAATCTTTGGGAGTGGGAAAGAATGCAGAGCCTTAGCTCCCCCTCCTTGAACTCTGCAGAGAGCAAGGGGCCTTGGAACAGGGCTGGGTCTGTGTTGGCCTGGAGAGGGCCTCTGAAACTTTAGAAACGTACATTTGGCTTATCTGAGTTCCTTTCTCAGGAAATTGACCTTTGGGCCTCCTAGATGGTATCAGAAAGCTGAGGCTTTTTAGATTGCTGCACCCAGACAATGAGACACACCTGCTGCCTGCTGACCAACTCCTCTTTCTTGCCCCTCCTGTTCTCCTTCCCTGCTTTATAAACCCCTAACTTTGGTTGGGAGGGAGAGGTTTGACAGTTAAGCTGATATCACCTCCAACACAGCTTTTCTTCTGGAGCAACATTTGTTGTCTCAGTGATGGGCTTTCTGTGTGGTGAGCAGCCATACCTAGTTCAAACCCCTGGAGTTTGCCAACAAAATTCTGGTTCTCTGATCAGGAATTCATTGCTTATGGCTCAGTGGCCATGGACCAGGAGCATTTCAGAAGCCCTCCTAGCAGCTTCCCAGCCATATTTGCCAGAGATGGGTTTCAGTCTCCTTCTCTTCTGCCTCACCACTGCCAGCCCCAACTGCATTCCTGATTGCCTAGGAAGAACAGGCTTTGAAATTGGACATCTGCATCCAGAGAGGTGAGTGCCCTCTGTAGGTCCCTGACAGCAGGACTCTCTCCTCTCAATTTGGGGGAATTCCAAAGGACTTTCCATTTGTTGCAGGTTGGACAAGCTTCTACTTGACTGGCTTGAGAGTAGAAGGCACCCTAACTGTTTTGGACACTCTTGGGTTTGTTGCTACTACAATTAGTATTTTGATAATTGTTTGTTTCCATAATAAAGATTTCCTTCCCTGGCAATACTCGTGGTCTGTGATATGAGCAACTGGACCTAGGCCCAACCCCTGGTGTTTGGCAAAATATCATGCAGACAGAGAAGGATGACCTGTAGCTGCTGGACTGCTGGTGGGACATCAGGTGGTAGGGGCATGGCCAATGTATGTGTTTCCAAGTACATTAGCTGTCCTCCCAGTAAACTATAAGCTTCACGAAGCCAGGGTCTTTGCCTATCCCATTTTCAGCTTTATCTACCGTGCCTGCAACAGTGCTCAGGACATGAGGTGATCTATGTTGAATGAATAAATGTTGAGTTCTAAACTCGGCTCTGCTATTAAGCGCCTTTGGAAAACTCATGTTCTTCTCTGAGACCCATTTTCCCCACCTGTAAAATTACCTGGAGGCTTTCATCTAGTCCTTATGGTCTACAGTTCTTTCAAGACATGGATGCCCTGTTAAAAATGGCCTCAGGGTATAAAAGCAAGAGGAAACATTTGCAGGAGAGCATTTAATCCACCTGGATTCATGACCACCAACATCCTCACCTTTGAAATAATTTTGGTTACGTCAGCAGGGACGCCATAGCAGGGCATAGTCGTATGGTTGGAGCCACAGACTTGGGCATCAGGGAGCAGTTCTTCTGAGACCAAAGAAAAAAGATGCCACCATTTGCTGCAGGCTGACTATCTGCCAATCAACGGACTAAGTGATTCATGAGCTCTCGATTCCTTACAAGGATGCCGGGAAGCTGGTACTAGTTTAGACCTATTTTACAGATGAGTAAAGGAGAGGTCAGAAAGCAGTGACGTCTGTGAGATCACGCAGAGAGAGAATCTCTGACCTGAGGCATGAGAGGCAATGCCCAGGCCAGGGGCCAGGCCGTGTTGATATCCACGTAGCAGAAGTGGTAGTGTCACATAGACGTGGATGACACTTACTACCCTGGGTGCTAGGGGTGAGCACACTGCCTATGTGACATCAGGGCCCACTGTGGAATTTCTGGAGTCATCTTGTAGGAAAGAGGTTCAAAGCCTAGCCAACATGGTGAAACCTCGTCTCTACTAAAAATACAAAAATTAGCCAGGCATTGTGGTGGGCACCTGTAATTTCAGCTACTAGGAAAGCTAAGGCAGGAGAACTGCTTGAACCCAGGAGCAGAGGTTGCAGTGAGCCAAGATCACACATTTCACTCCAGCCCGGGTGACAAGAGCAAAACTCTACCCCAAAAAAGAAAAAGATAAAAGGACGGAAGGACAGGAGGGAGGGAGGGAGGGAGGGAGGGAGGGAGGGAGGGAGGGAGGGAGGGAGGGAGGGAGGGAGGGAGGGAGGGAAGGAAGGAAGGAAGGAAGGAAGGAAGGAAGGAAGGAAGGAAGGAAGGAAGGAAGGAAGGAAGGAAGGAAGGAAGGAAGGAAGGGAGGAAAGAAAGAGAAAGAGAGAGAGAAAGAAAGAGAGAAAGAGAGAAATAGAGAAAGAGAGAAAGAGAGAAATAGAGAAAAAAAGAAAGAAAAGAATGAGGATGAAGTTGAGTAAGTGCCTTCTGCTCCAGGCTGTGTTGGGTTGGGGAATTTGAGAGGCATGGGGATGGTTGTCAACTTGTAGCATGTTAAATTGACTTTTAATGAGCATCTTCAGGATTTCTGTTTGCTGCTGCATAATGAGGAAGACTTTGCTGTTATTACTTGAAATTAACCTTTTTGGATGCATCACTTACACATCATTGAAGAATAATGACTGATTTCTTTTATAAAAATGTGCTTCATAAAATAAACGTATTATAAATTTTTAACACAGAACTCACAAGATAATTTCATCTTTTATTTTTCTTCATAGTACAGCTTGCTCCTGACAGTATATTCATTTTCTTGCTTATTGTCTGTCTCCCTAGCTAAGATATTCCCTGAAGAAAGGCAGGGTGACTCTGCCTGCTCACTAGAGCTTGGGTGTGGGGAACAGTGCCAGGCACTTAGAAGGTACTCAGCAAATACAAACTGAATAAATATTACTGGCACATGAAGAGAAGCGCAGGGAAACTCAAAGGTTCCAGGCTCTAAAGTGCCCAGGAAACATCAATGCCAGGAAGGCAATGTGAATCCGTTGCCCCCGGCATTGATAATCTGTTCCTGACTTCCAGAATTACCTCTGTTTGCGGACCAAGCTGGGAGCTTGGGACATACGTATCCTGTATGAATAATAAATTATTCTGTATGAATAATATTCAATATATTTTATATAATAAATAAATGATAAATTATTAATAGATTAATAATAATTAATAATTAAATCACTTCCTTTTGCATTATGTTACAGGCTGAATTGTGAACCCCTAAATCTCATGTGTTGAAGTTCTAACCCCCCCATACCTTAGCATGTGACAGTGTTTGGAGACAGAACCCTGAAAAGGGTGATTAAAATCCCAGCACTTTGGGAGGCCAAGGTGGGTGGATCACCTGAGGTCGGGAGTTCAAGACCAGCCTGACCAACATGGAGAAACCCTGTCTCTACTTAAAAAATGCAAAATTTGCTGGGCCTGGTGGCACATGTCTGTAATCCCAGCTACTCAGGAGGCTGAGGCAAGAGAATCGCTTGAATCCGGGAGGCAGAGGTTGTGGTGAGCTGAGATCACACCACTGCACTCCAGCCTGGGCCACAAGAGTGAAACCCCATCTCAAAAAAACAAAAAAACAAAAAACCATGGTCATTAAAATCAGGCCATAAGGGTAGGCCCTGTTTCAATATGACTGCTGTTCTTATGAGAAAATTTGGACACAGAGACACCAGAGGTGCAGCCACATAGAAGAAAGACCACGTGAAGACTCAGCAAGAAAGCGACGATCAATAAACCAAGGACAGAGGCCTTAGGAAAAACCACCCCTGCTGACACCTTGATTTCAGACTTCCAGCCTCCAGAACCATGAGGAAATAAATTTCTGTTGTTTAGGCCACCCAGGCTGTAGAATTTTGTTACAGCATCTCTAGCAAACTAATACAGTATGCTACACTTTCCCTTTCCAGGGTTTTATGAAGTTCAGTAACTGTTGTTCCCATTACTGAGATGAGAAAACTGAGACCCAGTGAGGGAAGTGACTTGGCTGAGACTCCATGACTCGATGGATTTCACTGCAGAAACCTTGGGAAGAGCCTCATGCAAGAGCCTGGGTCTTCTCCCATTCCCACCCCACACCTAAGCATTGGCGAGCTTTTGGGTGGTGCCTCCTCTTTGCCGGGGCTTTGCCAGAGGTCCTGGCTGCTTTCCCCATATATCCCAGCACTCTCCAGTGACCCAGAGCCCTCCTATGAATGGCAAGAGGTGGATGGTGGATTCACCAAGTGGGAGACTGAGTCTGCATCAGAGACAACAGGGTCCACTGTTCACCAACGTGCTCCATCAGAGAGGCAGGAAGGTCTCCAGAGACGGTGAGGTCTCCAGAGAGGGGCTCCAGTGAATTTCCCTCCTGCCCCATCCTCCTCCCTTGCCCCACTTCTACCCAGAGTCTCTAGTGAGGATGATCAGAGATGAGAGCTCCTCTTTTTGGGGTGACCTTACCAGTTATTATGGGTCGAATTTTGTGCCCACTTCCCCAGCCCCACTCAAAAAAATGTGGAAGTTCTAACCTGCAGTACTTCATAAAATGACTTAATTAAAAGGTAGGGTCTTTACAGGGTGACCAAGTTAAAATAAGGTCATTAGGGCGGACCCCATCCAATATGAAATGGGGAAATTTGGATACAGACATGAACAGAAGATGAAATGAGGAGACACAGGGGGAAGATAGCCATCTACCAGCTAAGGAGAGAGGCCCTCACAGCTCTCAGAAGGAATTTACCCCGCTGACCTTGAATTTGGACTTCAACCCCCCAGCTATGGTACTTTGTCACAGCAGCCCTTGCAAACTAACACAGCAGTGATCCAAATGGGAATTCCCTCCCACGGGTGGGAGCTATGATTGGTTACACCAGAGGGGTCCTAGGGATGAAGACAAATTTGGGGTAGGATATGGAGTCTATGCTAGTGGAAATTTAAATAAAGGCAGCATTTGCTACCTAAATGTGGGCACACATATGCTAGCTTCGCCTTGGTAAAAAGGGAATAAATTCAAGGTTCTTGAATGTTGATGTGGGTGCACATTTGTAGGATGCATATATATCAGTGTGTCACATGCATTCAGGGTGTGTGGGCTCATTTATTTGTTCTTTGGCTCATTCACTCATTCATCATTCATCAGTTTCTTGAATGCTTGTACACACTTATAAATGCACAGGATAGAGAAATGAATTGGCAAAGGAATATGATAGACAAGCATGGGGATTAAGGGAGCATGGAGGGGGAGCATTTGTTTCTGTTTGATATATCAGGGAAGACTTCCTGGAAGAAGTGAGCTGAAACTGGCCAGGTGAAGAGGAGGAAGAAGGTCATGGCATGTAGACATGTAGGAAGAGAAATAGCAGTATATACCCCAAACTACACACAGTTCGGGTTGGTTCTATTCTTTGGAACAGTCCTACCCCTATCTGCACCCCATCGACACTCTGGAATCCCAGGTAGCAAGGCCATAGAGAAGGCACAGATGCCCAGGAGTCAACACTTTATTTTGTTCAGGCCAACCACACTGGGAGCCCAGCATCCCCGCAGGATTTGCCTTTGTGGGCCCGTCTTGTCTCTTGAGGGTGGCCGTGCTGGCTGGCTTTGGCCACTGGGGAGGCCTGGCCAGTCTCTCTGTCTCCAAGTTATTGTAGAGTTGGGAAGTCTTCAAGGGCAGCTTCAAGGAGGCTGGAAGCAAACACAGGTCAGAGTTGATGAATGGGACAAAAGATGGGTAAGGTTTTTTCTTTTTTTTGAGGCAGGGTCTCACTTTGTTACCCAGGTTAGTGTGCAGTGGTGCAATCATAGCTCACTGCAGCCTCCAACTCCCGGGCTCAAGTGATCTTCCTGCTCCAGCCTCTCGAGTAGCTAGGATTACAGGTACATGTCACCACACCCAGTTAATATTTTATTTTTTATTTCTTGTAGAGGTGGGGTCTCACTATGTTACCCAGGCTGGTCTCAAACTCCTGGCCTCAAGTGATCCTCCTGCCTCAGCCTCCCAAAGAACTGGGATTACAGGCATGAGCCACTGTGCCTGGCCAGGAAGATGGGTACATTTTGATAGAGACAATGAATGGGGTGGAGGGCCTGGAATTCTGTATTCCCAGGTGGCATTACTGTAGCAACTCCACAGAAAGGGATGGCAGAGTATAGGCAGCAGAAGGAGAACAAGTGGGGGAAAAAGTTGGGAGAGATTTCCCAAAGGTCCAAAAATTCCAAAGTAACCTGGCATTTACTGCATCCATGGGGTGCCATGCTCTATTCTAGGAATCTCTCATATTCTCATGAAATCCACAGTGTTACTTTAGGTAGCTGGTACTCTTATCCCTATTTTCCAACTGAGGACGCAGGGGCTTGGAGAGACTGTATCATTTGTCCAGGGTCCAATGGCTAGTTACAGGGCAGAACTGAGCCTTGGGGGGTCTTGCTTGGTCCCAAAGCCCACCATGCATTTGCATTGTTGGAGGTGCTGCATTGTATAGCTGAAAAACTAGCATCCTTGGAGAAGAACCTTGCTCAGGGTAGGAAGGGGACTTGATTAAAACGGAATGGCAGAGACAAGATGTTCTGCGATGACTTCTGCTAAGGACTGTTCCCCTCATGGATGTGTGCCCTTTACTTGGCCTTTGAAACTGCTTTCTGTGTCCCCGAGAGCATAATAATGTAAATGAATATCAGATCTTTACTCGGTAATTGAGAGCAGAGAGAAGGCCATGTTAAGTCAAAGTAGTTTGCTCTGATATAGTCCAAGCCTGTCTCCGCGGAAGGGGCAATGGCTTTTTGATGGGCTGAGGCTGCCTCTCGAAGAAATAGAGGATGTGTGGCTCATTTGGGTCAAGGAGGCCTGCGGGTTGCAGCAGGTGCATCCTGAGAGCCATATGCAATCGCTCAACCATCTGAGCCTCGAGCTGCAGTGAGTTCTGAGATTCAGTGACTGGGAGATTTACGAGGGCTCACAGACTCTCAGGCAGCTCTAATTTCACTCATGAAGATGCCAGGAATGTGTCCCTACGGAAAACTTTTAAAGATAAATGTAGGGATTCTAGAGCTGGAAACCCAATTCTGCCCTGGTGATTCTGTACAAGTGACTTTAATCTTTCCGATCCTCAGTCTGTCAACCTGATAAATGGGGATAAATAATATCCACCACCACTTGGGGATATCAGGAGTACTAAATGACAGTCTGATGTGTCCACTCAATAAATGTAAGCCTTGGTTAGCAATGAATTCCTCTTTTTTCTTTTTGGAGAGGGTGTCTCGCTCTGTCTCCCAGGCTGGAGTGCAGTGGCGAGATCTCAGCTCGCTGCAAGCTCTGCCTCCCAGGTTCATGCCATTCTCCTGCCTCAGCCTCCCCAGTAGCTGGGACCACAGGCACCTGCTACCACGCCCTGCTATTTTTTTGTATTTTTAGTGGAGACGGGGTTTCACCGTGTTAGCCAGGATGGTCTCGATCTCCTGATCTTGTGATCTGCCCACCTTGGCCTCCCAAAGTGCTGGGATTACAGGCGTGAGCCACTGCGCCCGGCCTGAATTCCTTTTCTTACCTTGACTCCAGATGAGTGACAGGATGAGTGCTAGGAGCGGGAGGAAGGGCAGCCAGTAGTTACTTCTCCTGCACTGTTGCTCTGTGATTTTTGTACTTGTTCCCTCCCCGCTCAACCTAGGGCCTATTTCTCTCCATACGTAATGCAAGTGGACTCCACTATTCTGAAGGTCTCTTCCAACTCAGCCCTTTGCATGTCTGCGATCCCACCACGGATCTCCCGTCATTATGTGGACAGAATGCCATCGCAGCTCCTTCAACCCCAGGTGGAATGACATTAAGAAAAGAAAATGATAGTAGGGCGAGGAAATTTTAAATATCTGGCATCTTCTTCTTTTTTTTTTCCTGAGACAGAGTTTCACTCTTGTTGCCCAGGCTGGAGTGCAGTGGTGGTGCCCTCAGCTCACCACAACCTTCGCCTCCCCAATTCAAGCGATTCTCCTGCCTCAGCCTCCTGAGTAGCTGGGATTACAGGCACCAGCCAAGACACCCAGCTAATTTTTTGTATTTTTAGTAGAGACAAGGTTTCACCCTGTTGGTCAGTCTGGTCTCGAACTCCTGACCTTAGGTGATCTACCTACCTCAGCCTCCCAAAGTGCTGAGATAACAGGCGTGAGCTACCGCGCCCAGCCACATCCAGCACCTTCTTTAGCGTCATCCCACAGGAACCCCTTACTTTCTGATGTGTCTGCATTTCAAAGTACAAGGAAATGGAGGTACCCAGCTGAGGGCTCGTGAAAGGCTTTGCATCCAGCAACACATGACTTCAGCTAAAACCTCTAAAAATCTTGATCTCTAAAGAAATTAGTTGTGGCAGTAAGGACAGTATAGGAGCACCTGCTCTCCCCAAGGCTGCAAGGTGAACTCTCATTCCCCAAGAACAGCCCCAGCCTGTTGCTTTTACCTGAACTGGTGTCTACTTCTGGAGATATTTTTTCATTATGCTTGCAACATCGTCGTCTTTCCTCCCCGCCCCTGGCTCTCTGTGCTCGGGGGACGTTCCCTCACCACCATCACCCGCAAGTCGTTGGATTCCTGGTCGACTTTTGATGCTGTCAGCACTTTTGAAGGACACGATGGAGCTGGAGGATGAGGACGAGTCGGACAGGTGAGCAGGATCCTCCTTGGGCTCTGGGCTCTTTTTCAAAATGGTCTTAATCCCCGAGAGAAAGAAACGGTCAGCCTCTTCTGTCTCAAAGTGGACACTTGAACGCTGAGAACCATCTTGCCCACCTTTGGCTGCTCCGGCCAAGGATGTAGGCGTCTGGGGCTTCCGGATAGCTGGGAGGAAGTCATCGAAGTCCACTTTGGTCTTGCGTTCGTAGTCGAGGCTTGGGAGTTTCCAGCTGAAGGGGTCACTGCCTAGAGGTTCCTCCATCAGGTGGGCAAACTGGCGGTTCTGGAAAACGAGCGGCTCCTTTCCAAGGTCTGGACAGCCCGCATCGTCCACAGAGGACTCCAGACACCGCCTCCGAGGACGCAGTGTGGGTGACAACAGCATGTCCCTGGGTGTGGTCGGGGAGCTCAGTTTTCTCCCCATGCTCGGTCTGGATTCTAAGAGGGACTCGCAGGAACTGAATCGGGTCTTCGCCTTCTCGGGGAGTAGGGTCGTGCCCCCAACACCATCTGAAGAGATGCATTTGAGGCTGGTGGACCTCAAGAGACCACCAGCGGCCCCTTCGATTTCCAGGGGTGACTTTGCCCCAACCCTCAACGAGAGATTTCCCTCGTCACTGCCAGCCCTGCCCCTCCTTAGTGTGGAAGCCCCAGTCGTCTGATAAATGGGGAGAGTGGGCCAGTCCTCCAGGCCCAGCGTGGACCCCTGGCCTCTCTGGGCTCTCTTCCTCCGGAGCCCTTCCACGAACTCCGAGAGGGCCGCTGAAGGACTGGGCAGCTTTTCCCTCGACAGCGGGGATGTATTTGTACTCCGAGAAGCCAGGGGAGAGGACGCAGCTTCTAATCTCTCTGTGGCCTTTCTCTGGACGGCAAGCCCTTCGCCGTCCCCAAAATGACAGTACTTTTGCCGGCGGACGAAGTGGGGAGAAACAGGCTTGTCTCCCGAGGTCTTGCTGCGGACATCTGTGGACCAGGCTCTGCTCGGTGCCGATTGGGTCCTCTCAGCGTCCCCAGCCTCCTCATTTATCCTGTGCCAAGAAGAAAAATGCAGTCTGTAGAAATTGTGCAATTCATACAATTTGTGCAATCGGTGTGAGGGCCCCTAAGCACAGGCACTAATATTATTTTTCTTTGGAAATACCATCCCTATCGCACTCTCAAATGAACCATATGATTTAATGTGCAAATTCAAGCCATGTAAATGATTTCTTGTTGCTTTCTGAATGCAATTTCTGTCTATAATTAAACCCAGCTAAGTACATTTGAGTAGATTAAAACTGCAGCTAGGACGGATGAATTAGATTTATGAGGCATCATATCTGACATGATAGGACCTATCATCCCAGAGCTTACTGTGAAATAAGTAGTTTGCTTCTTCAAGACCGGAAGGGGACATGCAGTGGGTTGTTTGTTTATTTAGGGCCAAGCCCAGAGGACAGTCCCACTAAGTGGGGCTTCTGAGAGTCAAGACCCAAATATGTATCTCCACAGGATGCCCCATGACATCCCTGATTGTTTCATGGGGTGAGGGTGTAGGTAAAATCTTGTTCCCCCAGAAGGGAAAGACTCACATGAAATCAACTTAAAACCAAGACTATACACAAGAGGACAGACGGTTTCTATTCTGGGACTCCACCAGACGTGGCTTTTATGCAGAGGGAGTTTGTAGCAGCAGCGCCAGAAACACTTTGCCTCTGAAAAGTAGAAGCCTCACAGTGGGACCAAATTAGAGACTGTAAAATAAATGGCATCATTCAAAGGAGAGAGACTGGAGTCCACCAACCTTTCCTTTAATAAATAAAATCCGTCCTCTCTCTAAGAGAAACGACCCCCTTCCCTCCCACCAGCAAAGTCACAATTTATTTTTTTTTTTAAAGTAAAAAGTGGCCAAATGCCAGAGTTTTGGCATTGCAGATAAAGCCAATGTGGGCGCAGGCCTGAAGAGACGCTGAGGGCAATGCATACGCGGGTTTCCAATCATGGGGTCCCTGCCTCTGAGTGCATTGTTGCTGGAACTGTAACAATCGGGACGACTGCAGGATTCGGACCTCTATGTATAAAGCGTGACTGAGATTCTGCTACAAGACTTTGGGGAAGACTTCTTGCTTACCCAGCTGGATAACACCATTTCCTCCTGATCACACAGGATAGTTTAGGAGAAAAAGAACTGACCACAATGACCCAATGGGCTTTTGAATCTGGGAAGGAAGCCAAGCCAAGGTCCCTTGAGGTGATGCCATGGAAGGCAGGGAGGGAATGGTTGGGGCAGGAGAGCAGCATCTTTCCCAGGGAAATAGGTGGGGGCTGAAATAGACTCAATGTTTGCCTCCCCCGAAAATTAATATGTTGACACCTAATCCTCAATGTGATGATATTAGGAGGTGGGGCTTTTGGGAGGTGATTAGGTCACCAGGGTGGAGCCCTTGTGAATGAGATTAGTGCCCTTAAAAAGAGGCCCCAGAGGGCTCCCTCACCCCTTCCACTGTGTGAGGACACAGTGAGATGACCATCTATGAATCAGACAACAAATGTAACTGCCAGCACCTTGACCTTAGATTTCCCAGCCTCTAGAACTATAAGAAATACATTTCTGTTGTTTATAAGCCAACCAGTCTATGGCGTTTTCGTTATAGCAGCCAGAAGAGACTGACACAGGCACCTAGACCCTGCCTTCCTGAGTGCCCCTGAGGACAGAGCTTCAGTGATTCCACAAACCTATCTCCTCTAGGTCTGGCAGGAGCTCCCCAGGCTGGGGGCCTGTGTGAGGTCGCCATGGCAACGATGGGCCCAGCTAAAGGGCTTCATGAGGACAAGGCATAGAGCTGGCTGTGATCATCCGCCTCTCCTTATTCCCCATGTCAGATGGGAGGAAGAGGATTGCAGTAGCGGTCTGGTGATGGTAAGATCTGGGTGTCAAGGTGGCAACGTGGAGGAGCTACCTCCTCTCTCTCTCTGACCATCACCCTCAGTCCTTCTCCTGTGTGATCAGGCTTGCTATTCCTGCCCTCTTGCTCACCCTGCTCCAGGACGCTGGTCTCCTGGGACAGGCCAAGCCCTCCCTGCTTCTGGGTCTTGCATGAGCGGTTCTACCTGGAGTACTCCTTTCACTCCCCGAACCCTAGTCATGGTGCCTTCCTCCTGGGGCAGCCGGGACAGTGAAAGAAACGCCCTTGATACTGTCTCTGGCACCTAATCACCCCAATAATGGTTAGTGGTTATGATGAATAATTTATAACCAATAATAAATGGTTATTAATCATTAATAATCAAAGGCAATCATTATTACTACTATTTAACTTCTGGATCTCCAGAACCCAACCCCACACCGGACTCAATAAAAGCCTCAATTGAAGTTCAAAGAGGGATGCACAGGAGAATGAATGGGCAGGTGACCTTCAGCTCACCACAAGAAGGTAGGTTGGTTCCCATGTGCTAAAACAAAGGCCACACGTTTGCCCAGAGCAGCTCCCTCCTTTCCTATTTCTTGCCTGTTCCCATCACAGCTGGACACGGGCTGGAAGAGGAGATAGAGGGCTCCTTTGTGATTCCCCGAAGGCGTATTTGTCAACTTCACTGCTTTGGAATCACTCCCCGAATACACGGCAGGATGGCATTCACACGCCTGTATTTTTTTTTTATTCCCTACTTTTTATTAATAAACAGCTTGGAGCTGCCAGGGGCAGTGGGCTGCTGCAGAACTGACAAAAGTCATTTCCATCCTGTCCTGGTCCTGAAAGGAGGCGGGTGTGATGAATGAGTGTCTTGGATGCTCTGTCTCATCCATTGCCTGCCACGTGAGGAGGGTAACATTGAGGGCTCCTGTCACCGAATCTCCCGGGACTCTGCCATCCTGCTCACCCTAGCTTCCACTGCCACTGCTGGCTGCAGACGCCAGGGCAGGGCATGAAAATGGAGGGTGAAGAAGTCCCAAGAGGAGGAAGAGGAGGAGGAGGAGGGAAGAGGGGGAGCCAAAAACATAGGGGGGCAAAAAGGCATAAAAGTAGGTGGAAGGAGAATCACAGACCACAAGTCTGAACTGACAGTGTCTTGCTGACTCTCATTTCTGCACCTCCGGAGTTGGCACCGAGCCCAACATGTAGTAGATGTTCATCAAATGCTGTCAAATTCAATCAAGGTAGATGAGAAAGAAGAGGTAGTCAGGATGAGAAAAGTGAAGGGAGGGCAAAGAAATGTAGGAAGAAGAGAAGGAGGGTCAGAGCATGAAAGAAGAGGAGGCAGTTTAAACAGGAAAGAAGTTGAAATGAGATGGAGAGAAAGAGGAAGGAGACCCAGAAGGGCGGTGGTGATGGAGAAGAAGGAAGGAGACTTAGGCAAAGGCAAGAAGGAGAGAAAGGAACATTGCAGAGGCCTTTCTGCCTGGCAACGAAGGATCTGCCATCTTCGGCTTTGACAAAAAGGCAAGATAGGCTGGGGTCCATGGTGAAGTAACCGGCTGCCCGGAAATGGGGATCTGGAGGTCACAGTCTGAGTGCTGGTGATCAGGTGCAGAGGCCATAGGTTTGCTAGGCCCAAGCCAGGAAGGTTCCCAGCTATGCTGGCACAGGGGAAGATTCACTCGCCTTCCCTGGGGCCCTTGAGGGGCAATGCCTTCTACAAGGCATAGAAGCCAAGATGTTCCAGCACAGCCACTCAGGCCCAGCTTGGCTGTCACGGGGTCTGATGTCTTGAGATTGGAGTGAGCTGAGTCCCACCTTTCTGGAATGGTCTGGTGCCTTTGAAACCTCAGCTGGGGAGCTTAAAACAGGAAAACAAGCCATGCAGTGTAGACTCCTGGTGGTGGGGGCTGGAGAGGAGAAGAAGTGGGGGTCAAGTGAGGAGAGATGGGGAAGAGAGGGCAAGAAAGAAGGAAAGAAAGAAGCTGCCCACGGCCAAGTGCTTCTTCCTGGCTTTCCCATGCAGAAATCCACCCACATCTCTGCAAGTGCTTTTTCCATTTCCTGTCTGCACCACCTCTCAAGGTATAAAGTTCCTTGCATCCACTCCTTTCTGTATAGACTGAAGAATTTAACCTGAATTCAGATGTCCTTTTGTAGGCTTTGGGATAAGGATCCCAAGTTCTGCTGAGTGAGGTTGGATGATCACCCCCGCTCCTGTCCCAGCGCTGGACACTTCAGACACATCCTATCTGACTTCATCTGGGGGCCAGTAAGAGTCTTTTTTTTTCTTTGTAGCTGTCTTCACAGGACCAGCTCGGTGTGGCTCAGAAGGAACTCCCCATCATCATCATGATGGAGGGATGTCGGATAATCAGGATGTTACGGTGTCTGCTTCCCGGAGCCTGGGCCAGGGAGAGAGATGATGTATAGAAGGCTCTCAGAGTCACTGAGAGACAGGATAGGCAGGGGTACTGTTACTCTTCAAGGAGAGACTCCAGAAAACCCTTGCAGACTTCTGCTGCCTGCCCTGCAGTTTGTCCAAAAAGGAATATCCTTCTGGTATACCTGCTACGGGAAAGAGCCAGAGGATAGTCCTTGAGCATCCAGCCACAAAGATGCTGGGCTGGTTCTATAACTTAGTGGATGAAATAGTCATTGGTCACAACAGCTACCCCTGACTAGATACCTACTTGCGCCAGGTGCTGTGCTGGATACCAGGAATATAGGAGAGAGCAAACGGATGGTTCCTGCCCTCATAGCAACCCTGAGAGATAGGGATTGTGATCTCCAGGTACAGAGAGGCTGAGTAACCTCTGCAAGCACACACAGCTGGCAACCAAGTCTGGTTTTACCACTCACTAGCCACGTGACCTGGGGACCACTGCCTAACTTCTCTAACCCTCAGCTTCCTTAGCTGAAAAATGAGGGAAACCAGATTGGCCTTGCAATGCTGCGGAGATCAGAACTCCACGAGGGCAGGATTTTTATGCATTGCATTCCCTGCTACCAGTGTCTATAGAACAATGTCTATAGAACAATGTCACTGTAGGTGCTCAATGAATTTGTGTTGAGTAAGTGAGGGAAGCACCAGGGCCCTAACACATTGTAGGTGCTCCATAAACATGTGTTGGATGCATGAGTGAATTGCCAGTCCTCAGGCACATAGTAGGTGCTCAATAAAATGTTCAAGTTATGAATCCTGCTCTAGCGCTTGCCACACAGTAGGTTCCAATAAATATTGGACTTATTAAATGAATTGATGAATAAGGGTATTTATATGAAAAAGCTGTAAGTATGGGTTGCTTCAAGTTATAGAAGTTTATTAGGTAAACTAGGACATGAAAACTCAGGAATACTGAAATTTCCACTCTTTCTAACCTACAAGGCAGGAAAAAAAAAAAAAAGCTTCAGACGCAGAGAGACCTGAGTTCAAATCCCGGCTCTGTCTATTCCAAGTCAGGTTTGTTTTTTGTTTGTTTGTTTTTGTTGTTTTGTTTTGTTTGTGATGGAATCTTGCTCTGTTGCCCAGGCTGGAGTGCAGTGGCACAATCGTGGCTCACTGCAAACTCTGCCTCCAGGGTTCAGGTGATTCTCCTGCCTCAGCCTCCCAAGTAGCTGGGATTACAGGTGCACACCACCACACCAGACAAATTTTCATATTTTTAGTAGTGACAGGGTTTCACCATGTTGGTCAGGATGGTCTCGAACTCCTGACCTCAAGTGATCCGCCCACCTCAGCCTCCCAAAGTGTGGGGATTACAGGTGTGAGCCATGGCGTCTAGGCCCCCAGGTATCTTTTGAAGCCTGAACTTACACAGGAGTAAGAGTGGGAATGACACTGCCCTAGGACCCAGGGTCTTGTGAGAAATGAGAGATGATGCGTGTCATATGCATACTCAGTATTTAAGAGTGGAAGCCATTTCTACTCCCATTACTCCCAGTACTGCCATTGAGGCAAAAGACACTACAGTTAAACTTTCATGCATTACTTATTTATCTCAAAGTTAATCCTTTGACATAATGGTTTAACATAAATTTTAAAACCTTAACACTTGTCTGATTGCTTTTCTTTAACAACCTCTTTCATCAGTGCTAGAGAAGACCTCAGATTGAGGGCAGATGTTCAAGAGTAAACAATTCCCATGTATAAGCCTACTGTGAACAGCACGGAGAAGGGAAGTGGAGACTGAGGTGGTTGGTTCAGCCTCAGAACGAGCTAGTGTCTGAGACAGTGTCTCCTGCTTGGACCATATCCCTTCCCCTTTCAGATTAGCTTATGAATGGGGCCCCATCATTTTATCTCTAGTGTCGACCACAGAAGCAGATGCTCCATGAAAACTGGCGAAGAACAAAGAAGGCACCTATATCTGCATGTATCGTAGGCAGTATCTCATCAAGCTAAGCAGCATCACCCCATCAACATCAGAGGCATCACCCCACCTTGCAAATGAGGAAACTGAGGCTCAGTGGTGAGAAACCATTTGCTCAAGGCCATACTGCTAAGTGGCATGGCCTGCATTTGAACGCTGGTGGGCCAGCTCTGAATCCCATTCTTCTCCTTCCACTACATCACACACCCACCGGGCAGAAGGCTGACGGGAAACCTCAACCAGTTGAATTTACATCTACACATACATATTTTTCAAAATCCACTGCAATGTAATGAACCAAGAAAGTCCAAGTCAAGGAGATGCTGGATTTACTGTCATTAGATTTAATCACACAGCAAAACAAGCAAACAAACAAAACATAATTCCCAGGTCTGAGTGTGGTCAGAGCCTGGGCCAATTCTAGCTACAGGAAACTCAATACAGATTTAATGACACCGTGAATCATCCCCCAAAGCATGCTGTCAGCCCCCATTCTTCATCCATTCCCTGAAATTAAAGAGGAAATTAAAAACATATTGATGTTCTTTAATACTGGTGAGGCCTGAGATGGGAAACCAGATGCTCTTTGAAGATGGCCTGAAGATTTGGTAACTGAGTCCAAAATAACAACAGAGAGTCTGTAATAAAAGTTGACATGGTACCCAGGACTATGCCTTATGCAGGCAATGGGAGGCACTTATTAAGCTACTGTGGTGCACAAGTAAATACCACATCATTAGAGTTGTCATGTATTACGCCTTTAGGCTTTATAGACATTACTCAAGTTTATGCTCACAACAGTCCTCTAAAGCAGATATTGCAATCTTCCCCTGTCAGAACCGAGGCTCAGAAAGAATCAGTAATTTGTCATGTCATAAGTGGGAGAACATGGATTTAAACCAAGGAGTCCTACCCCAGGCCCATGGCTCCCAACTGCTTTACACTACTGCCCTTTATCGTCCCATTTGATAAATGAGGAAGCTGAGGCTAAGAGAGGCAAATGGGCTTGTTGAGAAGGAGCAGAGCTGAGACTCCCACCCTGGTCTGTCTGTCTACCTATAATGTTCCGAGCACATAGCAGCAGAAGATGGGCTGCCCTCCCCTCCTGGGGAGAGCAGTGTAGGTGTTGAGTCTGGAAAAAAACATGCAGAAGGGTCAGCAATGCAAGAAATTCCAGAGACACTGTGAAGCACAGACTATAAATGCACCAAGAGGTTGACAAAGGAGAGAGCAGTCAGTACTGGTGCCTGGGTGCACAGCCTTCCTTTCTTTTTTTTGAGATGGAGTTTCATTCTTGTCGCCCAGGCTGGAGTGCAATGGCGTGATCTCGGCTCACTGCAACCTCCACCTCCCAAGTTCAAGCAATTCTCCTGCCTCAGCCTCCCAAGTAGCTGGGATTATAGGCGCCCACCACCACCACAGCCAGCTAATTTTTGTATTTTTAGTAGAGATGGGGTTTCGCCATGTTGGCCAGGCTGGTCTCCAACTCCTGACCCCAAGTGATCCGCCCACCTCAGCCTCCCAAAGTGCTGGGATTATGGGCGTGAGCCACCACGCCCGGCCATGCACAGCCTTTCTTGAGGAGGTGGGTTGAGTCAGGCTTTGGAAGAAGGGTAGGATTTCAGTGTTGACGATGGCTCGAGAAAGACATTCCAAGCAAGAGCAGAAGATTCCTCCTATCGATTCTTAGCTTACTCAATCTGCAAAACTCTTGACAAGCAAGGGCTGATAACTAAATTTCACAGGCCGAGGAAAATGAGGCTTAGGAAGCTCCCTCACCCCTAGCTGAGAGGGAAGTTCAAAGTAAGGAAGATGCCAAGGAAGCAGGGAAGTGAGGGGGAGGTGACATTAGCAGCAATCTGTCCCCATGCTGTCCCCATGCCTGGCCACTCCTGGCATGGGGAATAGAGTCAGGAAACAGACACGGTGAATATCCTGCATTCCTTACAATATGGCAGTTTTTATGAGACAAGGTCGCTCTCAAGGCTTGCTTGCTGTTCTCTCTGATGCTTAAGGTCAGTGCCGAGTCTTTGACAATTTTACAAACCAATCCATCGAGCTGCCCTGAGTGGACACCTGCCTCCATGCCTTCTGCGGCTCAGCAGAATTTGGCTTGACTTCACCCACACATTCTTACTGGCTACCGGGGACAAAGGTCAGTAATTTTTGCATAGAGTTGCCCATTCAAGTCACCCTTGGAAGTCTACCCTCCGCAAAAAAAAAAAAAAAAAAAACAGTTAAACTGGAGTTGGGTAGTGATAAGGGGATCATTCTCATTTAAAAGAGACTGAAGAGTAATGCAAGATGTTAATAATAAGAAAAATTGAACAGGCAAAAAGGGTATATGGGAGGATAATTGGGTAATATAAATACGGATAATGTTATGCATTTCTTAATTTTCCTAAGTGTGATAGTGATACGTTAGAAAATGTCCTTCTTAGAAGAAAGATGTGAAACTATTTAAGGAGAGCTGTTGTGATGCTGTCAACTTGTTTTCATAAGGGAAAGGAAGGAAAAGGAGAAGGGAGAAGAGGAAGGAGGGGAGAGGAGGGGAGGGAAGGAGGGGAGAGGAGGGGAGGGAAGGAGGGAAGGAGGAAAGGAGGGAGGGAGGGAGGGAGGGAAGGAGGGAGGAAGGGAGGGAAGGAAGGAAGGAAGGAAGGAAGGAAGGAAGGAAGGAAGGAAGGAAGGAAGGAAGGAAGGAAGGAAGGAAGGAAGGAAGGAAGGAAGGAGGGAAGGGAGGGAGGGAGGCAGGGAGGGAGGCAGGGAGGGAGGAAGGAAATTAGCCTAATAAGAAAGAATTAGGAGGGAGTCAGAGAGGAAGGAACTGATACTCTGCAGGTGATTCTGATAAACCATTATTCTATATTTCAAGAAAAACCAGACAAACATTTTCACTCACCCTTTAATATTCAGCCCAACTGTAGCTTCCCCCAGGAAGTCTTTCGGCCCTCTGGCCTGGATTGGGGCCTCTCCTGGCTCCCACAGCCTCCTGTGTCCCCCTCTGTACTGCTGTTGTCTATTTACTTATTTGTATCTCCCGGCAAGACTGTTAGTTTCTGGAGGAGACCACATCTTTCTTCTATGAATCCCCAACATCAGGAATGCCCCAAAGAAAGCTTGTAGAATGGAAAGAATGAAGGAATGGAGGAGTACAAAGATGGGAGATTGTGGAACTGTGGAAAGAATGTGCAAAGGGCTGAATAATTCAGAACCCAGTATTTCCACTCTCCAGTCAGTCACATCCACTTCTCCTGGCTGAAAAACAAGATTGAAAACCCACTTCCAGTACACAATCTAAAGTGAGTTCTCCATATTTCTAACACTAAGCCAAGAGCCTTGTTTCATTTCTACAGGATGTGATCAATTTCTAGAATAACAAATCGACAGGGAGCTGCGGCCTCATCTGGTTTGAACCCCTCATTCCACACCTAGAAAAACAGAGAAGGGAATAGAACTTCCCAAGTCACACTCTGATGAGATGGTGCAAGTACTGGCTCTACAACTCGAGTCTTTTACCTTTTGCTACAATTTTCACAATGTTTTGAAGAACGTAATTCTAGATTTGCAGAGTAATTAAAATCTACTTGGCTTGTAGATTCAATTTGGATTCAACATATTTAAGCGAATTTAATGCATCCCTTCACTTTCCATGCAGAGACATTGCCTCACCAGAGTATGGTGAAATGGCAATAGTCACAGAAAACCTCAGACTAATTCATAAAAGCACTCAGCTCCCCATGAAGATGCAGCTTTAAGTGAATGGAAATTATGCATCCATTAATATTTCCTTGCTTCCATCCTGAATCATTTATTGAGTGTCGTGATGACAGATGCTGTCAACACAGAGATGAACAGTGCCTGCCTTCAGGGAACTTACATTCTGGAGGGGGTGGTAGATTCACTAAGTTAGGACTGGAAGAAAATATGAGTGAAACTTCATGTTTCCCTAGGCATAGAAGGTAAGAAAAAAAAACTTTTATTTTAAGTTCAGGGGTACATGTGCAGGTTTGTTCTATAGGTAAACTTGTGTCACAGGGGTTTGTTGTACAGATTATTTCGTCACCCAGGAATTAAGTCTAGTACCCACTAGTTATTTTTTCTGGTTCTCTCCCTCTTCCCACCCTCCACCCTCTGATAGGCCCCAGTGTGTGTTGTTCCCCTCTATGTGTCCATGTGCTTTCATAATTTAGCTTCCACTTATGAGTGAGATCATGTGGTATTTGGTTTTCTGTTCCTGTGTTAGTTTGCTAAAGATAATGGCCTCCAGCTCCATTCATGTCCCTGCAAAGGACATGATCTCATTCTTTTTTATGGCTGCATAGTATTCCATAGCATATATGTACCACATTTTCTTTATCCAGTCTACCACTGATGGGCATTTAAGTTTATTCCATGCCTTTGCTATTGTGAATGGTGCTGTGATGAGTATACATATGAATGTGTCTTTATGGTAAAACAATTTATATCCCTTTGGGTACATACCCAGTAATGGGACTGCTGGGTCAAATGGTATTTCTGCTTTTGGTCTCTAAGGACTCACCATGCTGTTTTCCACAGTGGTCAAGATGGATTAAATACTAAAATGTAAAAGCCAAAACTATAAAAACTCTAGAAGACAACCTGGGCAATACCATTCTGGACATAGGAACGGGCAAAGATTTCATGATGAAGATGACAAAAGCAATGGCAACCAAAGCAAAAATTGACAAATGGGATCAAATTAAACTAAAGAGCTTCTGTACAGCAAAAGAGACTATCAACAAGGTGAACAGACAACCTACAGAATGGGAGAAAATATTTGCAAACCATGCATGTGACAAAGGTCTAATATCCAGCATCCATAAGGAACTTAAACAAATGTATAAGAAAAAAAACCATTAAAAAGTGAGCAAAGGACAAGAACAGACACTTTTAAAAAGAAGGGATACATGTGACCAACAAGCATATGTAAAGAAGCTCAACATCACTGATCATTAGAAATGCAAAGCAAAACCACAATGAGACACCAACTCACACCAGTTAGAATGGCTATTATTAAAAAGTCAAAAAAATGGCAGGTGCTGGCAAGGTTGCAGATAAAAAGGAATGCTTATACACTGTTGGTGGAAGTGTACATTAGAAAAAAAATGTTTATTTACATAAAAGAATAAAAGCCTAGCTCAGCTCTCAGCTTCCAGATATAGTAGCTTGCATCAGAGCTACCTGGAAAGCCAGAAAAGTAGAATTCAAATTTGAGGACAGTGGAAAGCCATCAAAGCAGCCAGGACTCAAAAGGCCAAATCTTGGAAAGAGGGAAATACACTGAAGGTGAACACAGTATGATGTGGCAATTCCCTGAGAGTCATTTGCTGACCTGAAAGAAGAATTAAGATGGAGAACTTATACTTCCAGATGCTATATTGGTTCAAGGATGGACACATAGAAAAGTGAACTAGAATAGGGTCTGGAGACAGACGTATGTACATAAGATCACTTGATTTATGACAAATTCATACTGTTGTGTAATGTGGACAATATCATTTCTCTAAAACATATGTACTAGACCAACTGGATATCTATATGGAAAAGAGTGAGCCCTACCTCACACCACAAATAAGTATCAATTCATGATGCATTGTATATCTAGATATAAAAGGTAAATCAATACAATGTCTACAAAAAATAAGAAAATATTGCATGATTTCAAAGTAGGCAAATAATTTTTCAACAATATATAAAGAGTACCAACCATAAAGGAAAACATTATAAACTGGGTTACATTAAAATTAAGAACTTTGCTTATAAAAATAAACCATTAAGAGAGTGAAAAAGGCAAGTGACTGAGTGGAAGAAAACCCACATACCTTATGAAGGGCATGCATTTAGAATACATAAAGAACTACAGATCAATACAAAAGAGATGGATAACCAAAGAATAAAAATAATGGACAAAAGACTTTCTCAGACACTTCATTAAAGAGGATATTAGAATGAAGATATAAGCATATAGAAAGGTTTATTTACCAGGGATATGTGAGTGAAGACCAAAATTTGAAACTACTAACACCTATTAGAATAGCTATTTTTTTTAGTAACAAAACCAGGCGTTGGCAAGGATTTAGAGCAATCAGAACATTCATTCACTGATGACGGTTACATAAATTGGAATGACTGTTTTGACAGTATTTACCAAAGCTGAAAAAACACCTAGCAATTCTACTGCTGAGTATACGCCCAACAGAAATCTGTATATCCATGCAACAAAAGATGTGCATAAGATTGTTCACAGTAATACTACTCATAATCATGGGAAACCATAAACAACTTAATTATCTATTAATAATAGAATTAATTATTACTCTATGTTCACACAATGGCATATTATTGACTACGGTTTTTCAGTGGTGGTATAATTGCCATTTTGGACCCGATAATTCTATGTGGCCTGTCCTGTGCATTGTAAGATACTTGGCAACATCGTTGAACTCTACCCATTAGATGCCAGTAGCATGAGACAGTCAAAAATGTCTCCAGACATTGCCAGTTGTCCCCTGTTGAGGTGGGCAGTGGTGCAGAAGTGCCTCCAGTTGAGAGCCACTGTTATAGACTATAGAGCAATGAAAATAAATGAATTACCGCTACATGCAACAGTGTGGGGGCATCTTGAAAACATAATATTGAAAGAAAGAGGCCAGACACAAAAGAGGACATATTGGATGCTTCCATTTACACAGTTCAAAAAGGGGCACATCTAATATACAGTGTTAGAAGTCAGGATGGTGGGTATCTTTGAGGAAGGAGGAGGTGATGGCTTGAATGGGCACAAGGAAGTTGTAGGGGCACTGTAATGGTCCAGTCTGGATTTTGTTAGTAATTACAAATGAATGAGGCATGACCAATTTTTTGAAAATTTCCTTAAGACCCACTTTTCTGTATATATATTTCAATGGCAAATTTGTGTAACAAAACCTTAGCTTAACAGAGAACCACAGATTTTAAAAGAGTGTTCTGAACCATCAATGATGTATCCAAATAGTTTTCTACAAACTTGCAGCTTAGGTGAGTCTCAAATTTTCTAAAAGGTCCACAGACCTACCATCCAAGACCTGGAGTTCCAGACAGGAAACAGGCTTCCTTCCTATAAATACTTGTCTAGGATTTGGGTCCTAAGGATAAATCCTGTGTCTACATTCAGACTTCACCTGGTTTCACTTGCTCAGGCCTTTGGTCCATGGTTAATGTGTTTGCATTGAATATTTCTGTGCATTCAGTTTCAACATCTTTTCCACTAATCTTCCTAATACTAATAAAACTGAAAATACTCCTTATGTCCTAGTAAGACATAAAACCATATTCATGAGAGGCCCATTCATTAAGTGTTTCCAGGATGGATTAAAATTATCCTGAGCTCCCAGTTTTAAGAAGGCAGAGACCAGTAAATAAATGTATTATTGAAATAAGATTAGCATCAGATGCTTAACCCACCTTGGGAACGAGCTGTTTTTAAAGCTAAGTACCATTTATTCACATATCTATAATTAATGAACTAATTACAAACGAGTCTTATCTACTCATTTAAGCAGCCCTCACATGACCCATCTTTGGCTTCCTGTCTGTAGTAGAGTAATTGCCCTTCTTTGAAAGTAACACAACTTTTTTTTTTTAAAGACAATACAGTGTAATTTAGACCTTTTTACTTATTCAAACCAGTCTTATCCCAAATAAAAACAAACAGGGGTGGTGGCAAGATCTGCATCTTTCTTTTTAAACCAAGAACTGCAAGCCAAAAGTTTGGGTCTGCAAATGTTTACAGAAAGCAAATTTTCCCCTGCAAAAAGGAAAAGTTGTAATGCCATCTTTTAGCCAAACGAAAAGCAGTTGTGTTAAATCGGCACCAAAGCAAATGATACATACAACAGTAATTAGCAAAGATTACACAGTAATTAAAATCACGATGATTATGTGAGTGAGAAGAATTTATACAATAATCTCCATGCTCACATTGCAATATGGTACAAGTCCAATAGCAACAGTAGAAAGCCGGGGTTGGTAATAAATTCAAAGCACAGCATCACTAATTATGTGGTGATGGATTGGCCATTGAAATTTAGGGATAAATAAAGTCTCTGATCAGGATACACCATTTTAGTTGGATTTCCCAAGGTTACTGAATGGGGACCCCAAACACTCAAATACGTTTCCTTCCTCCCTACCATTCTTTGTCTTCATAGTCTTGCCCATTCCTGTAGTTCAGCCTCCCCATTGGTGGAAAACATTTTCTATGCTTATAGTTTTCATCTACCAAGTTTCATTCTCCTGCTTCAGGTAAGGCCCTTCATTGTCCTTTGGGGAACCCCTCCTCCCTTACTGTTCTCATGGTTTGGTGGGAATTTCCAAGGGCCAGGTGAAAGACTGACTTAGGTCAAAGGTAAGAGGCTCCTTCAGTCCCCTTGTCCATTATGACTGGTTCAGGCTCACTCAGGCTTGCATTTTTTGTGAAACTGTGAAGAAGAGAGAAGCTCTCTTTACTACTGGACTCAGAATGGTGCAGGCATGAATCTGGAGCTGTTGGCCGCCATCTTGTTGCCTCAGAAAGAAACCAACATAGAAGACAGCAGAGCAGAGAGGTTGGTGGGGAACCAAATCCCCATGTTCATTTTTTAATTCCTGGATCTAGCAATGCCTGAAGCTAAATTTTCCTTTTTGGTTTCCCAGCTACAGGAAACAATCAATGTTCCTTCTTACTCTAGCCAGGTTGATGTTTTACGTCACCTATACTCATAAGAATCCTAACATTATGCAGAGGTTTCTCGATACCTCCTTAGGGGTCCAGGTCAGAGTTTAAAAAGCTTCTGGACAATTCTCTTTGGATGTCCCCAAACACACGAAATTTAACATACTTAAAAGTGAGCTCACCGAAACTCCACTTTCATTGCCAAGAGGTTTTCTGTTGTGTTCATGGATTTCTGCTGTGAGTTTAGCCCACTTTTGCAATCTCTGGCATGTGGAGCACCCAGTCATAGTTTTCCCTAGTCCTGCCTGTCAGCATCCATGCCTCCGCACAGCAGCGTCACCTGACCTGCTCTGGGATGAAGGACAGAGGATGGAAGGGAGTTTCTGCTTATTAAACACCAACGTGGTAGCAGGCCTTCCACTGGGTACTCTAGAGTGCTAATTTGCTTTGGTTGTTAATTCTTCAGCTCTGCAAAGGGAACATTATTAAAGCCTATTTAATGGTGGAGGGGCTGAGACTCGGAGACTGTAACTTGCTCATAGTCAGGAACTAGTAAAGGAGAGGTTGTATTAGAAAACAGATCTACCCTTTACATTCTTGGAGTGTGTTTTTCAGGCCCACTGGTCAGGCCCTGTTGAACTCTCTGAGCCCACCACCCACCACATGCTTCTGCCCTCCACCTGCACTCTGAGGGCCTGAACCCCAGACCTTCTGTTCTCATTATAATTCATCAATTCTGTTTCATGTTTCCAATAACTTGTTCTGCGATAGGAGACAGTTAATGTGTTTGGCAAATCTATCAGGGGTTCTTGATATTGTTTGTTTCATTGCCCTGATGAGAAGCCATCTTACTTCAATCCACTGGGCACTTATCCGTTCAATGAGTATTTATTGAGTACCTACTATGTGACAGGCACTGTACTAGGTGCTGAGGTTCAAGAAGGACAAAGACAAGGGTTATGTCCTTAAGAAGCTCACAGCCTAATGAAGGGGACAGACAGCTTGCCAAGATTATATCTACATAATATGGACAATGCTATGGGAGAGGGAGATTTGAGTTCTGTGAGATAACAGTAGAGGGGCACCTGACCCACCAGGAGATCGGGGAGGCTCTTGTGGCAGGCAATGCATGAGCTGAGTCTTGAAGGATGATTAAGAGGAGACAAGAAACATGGGAAGGGTGTTTCAGTCGGAGGGAATATCACAGACAAAGGACTAGAGTTACGAACTAGCATAGTACATGCAGAAGAGCTACAAACTATTTGGGGTACAAATTGTGACGAAAAGGAGGGAAATAAGACCAGCAAAGTAGGCAAGACCTATATCATGAAGGGCCATGTAAGTCAGGCTAAGGCATTTGACTCCTACCTTGTAAGGCAGAGGTCAGCAAAGATCTTCTGTAAAGGGCCAGATGGCAAATATTTTTGGCTTTGTGCATTATATGGTCTCTGTTGCAACTCATCAATTCTGCCACTGCAGTGAAAACACAGCCATGGTCAATATGTTTTTTCAAAAAACCATAAGCATGGCTGTGATCCAATAAAACTTTATTTACCAAAACAGGGCAAGGGCCAGATTTGGCCTGTGGACAGGAGTCTGCTGACCCCTACTATAGGCAATGAGGAGCCACTGAAACCAGATTTTCCTTTTAGAGGAATCATACCGGCTAAAGTATAGAGGATGGACTAAAGGAGGGTGGTTTTGAAAGGTCTTTGCCAAAGTCTAGGAGCAAAATTATGGTAGCTTGACTTAAAGGTGTTGGCAGTGGGGGATGGAGAGAAGTAGAAAGAGTATTTGTTTGGGTGGGGGGTAGAATACAAGACTTAGGGATTCATTGAATATGGGGATGACAGAGGGGAATGATAACCTAAGATAATAAGGGCTCCAGCACGGGGTGCTTTATGAATGACAGAACCACTCAATGATCCTGATAACACAGGGCTGGTGGGGCGGGATGAGTTTCCTCTTGGACATGCTGAGTTAAAACATCAGGGAGATACCTGGTTGGTGATCAACGTAGACCATAAGATAAGATACATAAATTTAAAACTTGGGAGAATATAAACGCTGTTCGTCTGTATTTGGGGGTCACCTGCTGACAGCTGCAGAGCCAACATCACAAAAGGAGAATCGCCTGCTATCAGGTGGAGAGCGAAACAGCCAGGTGAGGGCACTAACCTGTGAACCCTGGCATTTGGAGATAAAGTCCAGGCAAAGACCAGGGAAGAGACGTTTGAGGAGCACCAAGGAACAGAAATCTTGTCAAGGTCAAGCAGATAAGAGTTCCAAGAAATGTTCAGCAGTGGGGAAAAGTCCAGGAAAATATAAAGACTAGAGAATGTCCCCTGATTTGTGTCTTTGGAAGCTGCTGACACAGTGAGAAAGGTTTCAGTGGAGTGGCAGGGCAGTCTCTGGGCTGCAGCAAATTAAGGCGTAAATGTGGAGTAAGTGAAGATAGTACCTGTTAACAACATGTCTGAGAAGCTCGAATCAAAAGGAAGGAAAAGCAATAACTCAATAGGACAGCAGGGTGATGGACAAGGACATGGTTAGGATGGGAGGACCTCAGGTGTTTATAACCTCTGGGGGAAGAAGTAAAACAAGGAAAGTTGAGGACACAGGAGACAGAGGTGACACTAGATGAATCACAGTGTTTTAGGGGAAAGAAGACCTGGATCCCCATTAGCTTCAGACAGAACAGGATTGGACCTCATCTTCTGAGACCAGAGGGAAGACGGGGGCAGATAGAGATGAATGCATACACATCACCGCAGAAGTTAAAGCCATTATTATTTTACTTTGAATGAAACAGGAGAGGAGGTGCCTCCTGAGAGTGATGGGGAGAGATCACGAGGAAGTCGGGATGATTTGGAATAATTGCCCAGGAAATGAGAACAGCAACTGCCCAATGACAAGACATTGGCAGTCTCTACAGCTAGCTAGGTCGTCATGCCTGTCAGCATGTGGACCTTGCAGAACAGGGTGAGTGACCATGGCTGGGGTTTTATTGGGCTTGGGGTGAGGATCTAGAAAGAAATGGGGCTTAGACCCTGCTCAGGAAGCCCAATGTATTGTAAGGGTAAGAAGAAGTTGGGAGAGCCTCACTGCCCTCGCACTCTCGTCCACAGAGCGGTGGAAGGAGGGCGAGAAGGAGAGGCCAGGCACACAGCAGGGACTAACATGAGCATGCCAGCCCCTGGACAGCCCAGGCACCACTTGCGGCCAGATGTTAAGAGAAACTCCTGAACAAAGTGTGGCTGCCACCACCCAGCCCATAAACCCCCTCTCTGTGGCGACAAAGGTAATTTAGTGTCTTCGTCTCCAGAAGCGCTTGCGTTTATCAGTGGCAGCGGCGCGATTCCTGGGCTGTAAATCATAACGCTTTAGGTGTATTTCTCTTGAGTTGACATCCCCTTATAAATAATGTGGGGAATGCTTTTATTTTGTTGGCAGAAGACTGTTTTCTCCCTCTCTTCTGTTTTTAGAGTGACCTTCTTTCTCAGTCAAATGGGATATATCCAAGAGGCTCATTTATTGGGTCTTCCCACGCACCAGGTAATATGGGAGCAGGTATAAATAGGAGTCCTGTTCTCTACTATGATACAGTCTCCTAGCAGACAGGACACTCATATCTATTAGAGTTAAAATGCAAATGCCCTTTGATCCAGAGAATCGTTTACCCATGTTTATAAGGATGTGCGTTTTTCAAAGCTTGACAAATTAATAGCAAATATCTGGAAAGCACCTAAAATTGAAATAAGGACACTATAGTTAAATAAAGCATGGCAGCTTGTGCAGGAATTATAAAGAATGAGATGGACTTAGGCATACTGGTAAGGAAAGATCTCTAAGGTGTACTGTTGAGGGAAAGAAGTAAATTATAAAAATTTATGAAAAGCATAACACATAATTATATAATTTATGTTTTTTAAAATCCCACAAATATGCTACATATTTGCTACAAGTACATGTATATGTTTATGATATATACATATAGAAAGAGATATAGAAGGATATACACCAAACTAAAGATGGTGAATCCTTCTGAGAAGGAAGCGTAAGACTGCAGTGGTGGCAAACAGGATTTTAGCCTTCTGATATATTTTAAGTTCTTTAAGAGAGGAAGTATTCATAGATTGCTTGTGCAATTAAAAAGAGCTAGAAGTCAAGACACCTGTACTCTGGGTCAGTTCATACTATAAATTTGGATAAGATATTTCCTCTGCAGACCTCAGGTTTTCCCATCTATATACTGAGCAAGTTGGGCTGGACAATCCCAGTGGTCCTTTGCAACTCAGAATGTCTTGAGTCTTCGAGTTGTAAACATATTCAAAGGAAGGGGTTCAAAATTTTTAGGGCTCAATGCCATAGGATCTGGCACTCAGTAGACACTTTGTCTTGGCTGAACACTGAAGGTTGAATAATAATCCTTAGGCAGTTTTAGTATTAATAAACAGAGGTCAGATTTTTCCAGTAAACTTTACCAGGTGAGTGATCTACCTCCTGGATGAATGTCAGAGAGCTGTGGTAGTGTGGCAAATAAAATAGAAGCTTTGGAGGGATTCCAACCTAGGTTCAAATTCTGGCTCTTCTACTTACCTACTTTGTGCTACTGAGTGAACTACCAACCCTCTCTGCACCACGATCAATGCTGAGCTGTGACAAACCACAGTTAATATTTCTGCTCCAGCTTTGATGCTGTGGTCAGTTATTCATTCATCAAACACTTATGGAGCACCAACTGTGAGCCAACCCTGGGGATGTGGCCATGAGGAAGACAGACAAGAAATCCCTTCTTACAGATGTGTAAGTATCTGCCTTGCCTCCTGCCCCCTCCCTGTTCTTGGTGCAAGCACTATTTACTCCGAACAGCAGCTGAACATGCCCAAGGATGTGGAAGGGGAAAGGGAAGAGAAAAGGGAAAGAGACTCTGGATGGGGCTCTCTGGGAGATGCTGAAGACCGACCCACCTTGCCTGAGGGCCCGCTGCAGGAGCTGTAAGACCATCTATGCATGGATCAGTTGCTTCCCCTTCTCCGAGTCTCAGATTTCTCTTCCGTAACATGAAGATAGACAGTGAAGTCTACCTCCTGGGATTCCTCTGGGCATCAAATAGTTGTTAATGCTGATTCAAATGGCTAATGTTGTTAGCTCTTTCTAGGTGCCAGGCTCCGCGTAAAGAGTGGCTTGTGCATCACCACATTGCCCCTGACAACAATCATGATTTACTCAGGAGGAAACATGAACAGAGAAGTTAAGCAGCTTGCCCAAAATCTCACCGCTGCAGATATGCAAATAAAAAATTGGAATATTATTTTTTAATCTATGTCCGGGTCCATACATAGTAAGCATTTTGAAATGCTTATTGAAAGTTATATGTACTGCTTTGTCTTGTTGTTCCAAAAAGTTTACTTGAAAAACTATACGTTATGTACGTTTTCCTATAGATTATGGTTTCTAATCCAGTGCTAGAGAATTCAGTGAATCTGGAAGCAGCCAGAACACTGATTAAAGATGAATCTCTGTATGAAATAACAATTCTAAAACTTTTCAACGGGCCATTACAATGCAAAACGTGCCTACTTTTTGTTATTTGACAATCATCAATTATATCTTAAACATTTATAGCAAATGAAAAAAAAAGAATTGGAATCTAGATCTGACTTGAGATCCTGCACCAAAACCATCATACCTCTCCCATTCAAACAGGTGCCAAACAGCTTAGATGAGGCTACGATTCATGGGTTAGGATCCTTATCATCCATCCTAACATGATTATACTTATGAAACTTGGTTATAATGTTAATGAGCATTCTTCTCTGGCTGCCTCCAATTCTCCTGCTGCCACTGGCAGACAGGCTAAAGCAAAGGCATTTAGTTTTCAGAAGAGATAAAGTTCTCAGAGTTTGGGGTTCACAGAGGACACAATTCCCTTCTTCATACAGGCCTTTGTTTTTAATTAAGAGCAGTCATCAGATAATCTTGCTTTAATTAGCTCCCCAGAAGCACCCCATTCTTGGAGCCTTTCTTTGATATTTTCTGCATTAAGTCTTTCAGCCTAAGACCAGCCTGCAGATATGCACCAGACATTTGCCATTTGCCAAATATGCCCAGAAGGTTAGCATAAACTCCCACTCCCTTCTTTTTTGTAAAGACAACCCCTGCGTCAAAGCACACACGTCTTTGAGTCAGGAAGGGGTTTGTCTAGGTTTGCTCTGTGAATCTGTGATTTTTTCAGTCTTATCACATTGGTCCTTCTGTTCACAAAAGCTGTGTGCATTTCATCTTAATTATGCATCTCTTAATCATAATTTCTGACTTATGGCCATTAACTCCTAATTACAAGAGGGCCACCCTTGAAAAGGGAAACCAAATGAGCTCAGAGAAATGGAGCTGAAAAGCAAGAGGGAAGATGGATGACAGAAGTTGTGCAACTAAGGGTGAATCCAAAGGCCCATTAATTGAAGGTGGTTATTGTTGGCACTTCTGTAGATTTGTGATGCTTCCATATCAGGCCACATCTGAATTCATCCCTTTCTGTGGTAAGGAAATTATAAAATTAAAAATAAAGCTAAAATTCAAATAAAGCTAAAATCTCCAGATGATAAATCCTCTGGCCCAACTTCTTTACGATGACTCTCCATTTAAAAAAAACTTAAGTGAATATGTTTATTAAAAAGTTTTTGAACCTGTAATTACCCATAAATGGAAAAAAGAGCATGACGTGCCTTAAGCAAAAGGCAACTATAACAACTGTTGCTATTTTTTTAAATGTTCACCCTGTGCTATTTTAAAATCTGGAAAACCAAGCTCTGGAGAGGACTGCATTAGGTCCTCATTGCTTCAACCATTTGGATCAGTAAATAAAATTATATTCCATGTTTTGCAGATGGGGAAGTAGAAGCTCAGAGAGGGTAAGGGATCTGCCTAAAGTCACAAAGCTATGTGGCAGAGTTATACCTCAGACTTTCAGGACCGTGCTTGTTCTTGCCTATGCCAGAGACAATGAAAGACTTGAACAACAACTTTCAAAGTCTGAGATTCTTCAAGCTATTGGCCATCCAGAGGCAGCAGGGAGATACTCTTACCTGGGGCTGAGGATGCGGCTGCTGGTGGCTGACTGTCGAGAAGGAGTCCTCATAGTATCTGTGGCCATGGACAGAGTACAGCTCAACCAGGACTGCAGGCTGCCCTCTGGCTGGGAGCTGAGGATGGAGACGTTATCCCTAGAATAAGATTGCAGGACACCATCAGCACGATGACAACCACAGTAACAGCAATAATTAGATATTCGCCCATAGCATAAGCCAGGCATTGTGCTAAGTGATATACCTGCATAACCTCATTCACCATCCCAGAGAGGTAGGAGCCAGTGCTGCCACAGTTACACAGATGGAATTACTGAGATTTGGAGAGGCCAATTTGGGTCTTGGCCAAGTTCACCCAGCTAGTCAATGATGAAATTGGGATGCAAACCCTGTTCCTTTTTATTCCAGTGCCCATGCTATTAATCATGGCCCTCTTCCTTGGGAAGATACACACTCCAATACAAATGTTGAGGTCTCTCCAATTTAGGAGTAAAGTTTGGCATTGATCTTGATATGTTCAAGGAATATATCAAGTGTGAAGGTCTTAACTCCTTCCTTACCTTAGCTAGATCATCTTTATAAACAGGGACTCTATTTTTATGTCCCCTGATTCTGAAAGTGGCACAGACAGAGAGGGGGTCCTCATAGGTTCTCAATGAGACCACGTAAGTTGATATACTCACTCGACATTATGTATATGTGTGTGTATATGTATGTGTGTATATTTGTATATTAATATTTATATGTGTGCATGTGTGTGTATATATAATATATATAGTTTTTTTTAATAAGATGCTCCTTGTATGCCAAGCACCAGGGAGCTGAACACATGAACTTAACATTGACCCTGTCCTCAAGACCCCATCTCTATAAATAACCATAAAATTTTTTTAAATTATTAATGTTTTATAGAGGGACAGACAGTAGGTTTTACTAGAACCTGCCCTCCGTCTCTACAAAGCGTTCATAATGGTAAGTTCTAATAAAACTTACCCTCTATGCCTCTATAAAGCATTAATAATTTTTTCTTTCAAAGAGGTAGCCTTGATTTGCTTCGTGGAGGCCCAAGGAAATACATCAAGTAGTGAAAGTTGAGCGCCATCTTCTCTGAAGGTTAGCATTTGGCTATGCAGGGACAGAAGAATGGAATTTTGGGTGGAAGGAATCATGTGCACATAGGTATGGAGGTCATAATGGTTGGGGCATAAACAATATGGAAACCAGAAATCACAGTTAGAGGGGAAAGTAAGGGTCTGAATGTGCAGAATACAAATGTCAGTGTAAAAAGTCTATTCTGGGGCAATAGGGAGCCATTGAAGGTGTTTGAGGACCGTGGCATGAGGAGGCACAGGCTTCTTTCTGTCTAAAAGAACTAGGACAGTTCAATACTATGTCCCTAGTGCTATATGTTGTGACCATGAAGGCATTAGTCTCATGGGCATCACTGATAATTCTCTAAGTGCACATGGATGTTCCCCCTGCAAACTGGACAGAGAGAGCCAGGGGCTCACCCTTGTGAGCTGCTCGGTTCTACTTGGGGTTAACTTACATCTCTTTTTTGCCACTGCTGCCACAATCCACTGCCGTCTGGACACTAGTAAGAGGCAGAAGAAAGAGTGTGTTATCCTCGTGCTGCCAGGAGCTTGGGAACATGGTTACTGATGTTAGACAGACATGAGTGTGAATCCCACTTCCAACCTTTGCCCCTGTGTGATCTCAGGGCAGTCACTTGCCTTCCCTGAGCTTCCTTTCTTCCTTCTTAAAATGTGGCAAACAATGGGGGCTCTGCTGTGGAGCAGAGTAAGTGAGATAACCCTTGTAAAGATCTCAGCATGGTTCCTGGCAAATAGATAGTGCTAATTAAGTGGTAGCAACCATTACCGCTACTCTTGTTTTAGTACAACTAGTACTGCTATTATTAATAGCATTGTTATTGCTAACAAGCCAGGCATTTGCTGTATGTTCTTTGTGAGTGCTAGCAAATCAGACATGGAGCAGGGCAGCTTCCCTGGGCATTGTGGGAAACTCCAATACTAATTACGATGGTAGCTATTCTTTAGAGAGCATCCCTCCATTCAACAAATATGCTACCCACACAATCTCATCTACTTCCCCCATGCGTCTCCATTTTAGAGATTAGGAACCTGACACACTTGTCTAAGTCACACAGCTTTTGATCCCAGGCCTGTTAAGCTCATGCTCCTAACCAGAGTGCAGTTGTTCAGTGGGTGGGTGCAGACGCCAAACCGCAAACCTCGGACACCTAGGACATCATTTTAATCTGGATCGTCACACTGGGGCTTCTCAGTATTCTCTGCTGTAATCTGGACAATTCCTCTTTTAGAAGATCTAGCTGTTTCCTCTATGAGATGCACCTGCTGCTCCTTGGCTCCCATCCTCAAGAGCCTGTCACCCTGGGGGTTTCTGTTTACATGCATTTGTTCCCACCAGGCAGTGACCAACACCCCTTCTGGACCAAGAACAAGTGTTATTCATCCTTCAGCCCCAAAGCTCAGCCAGACCAGAAGTTCTCAGACAATGCTTGGTGAATCCAACAGAAGAAAAGTCAGTAAACAACAGCCATGGGCCAATTCTAGCCTCCCATCTATTTTTATAAATAGAGATTTTTGTCTGTGATTGTTTTTGCACCATAATGGTAGTGCAACAAAGACAATATGGCAGCAAAAGCCTAAATATTTACTATCTGGTCCTTTGAAGAAAAGGACTCTACAACGGAACAAAAGCAGCTTTTGTGAATGGCCTTGTGGGAGGCAGAATAATGGCCCCCAAAGATGTTCACAATCTAATCCCCAAAATAAGGGAATATGTTTCCGTACAGGGAAAAAGTTTTATTGGAACAAGTCACCTATTCACTTACATTTTGAGTACTTCCTCACCTATTTTGACTAAACACCAATCTTTACTTGAATCCAGCACTCAGGAAAGTCTTTATTGCCCAATAGCTAACTAAAGCACACACTGGTGTTAGTTCTTGTTCGCTATTTACCCTGGCTGACTCCATGAGTACTAGCCCCCTGGGTGGACTCGGCATTCAGATTCACCCTCTTCCAAAGGGCTCTTCCCCAGTACTAGAGACCCATTCACTTCATGACGTCTAATCATGCTGGGCATCTTCTCATCTCCTTACTCTTCTGCATGCTCCTGCTCTCTGACCCACTCTGTCCACACAGGGGGCTGGTCTGTATGGACAACATCAATGGGTTCCCTATCCCATCAATGGGTTCCCTATCCCATCAATGGGTTCTCTATCCCATCAGTGGCTTCCCTATCCCATCAATGGGTTCCCTATCCCATCAATGGGTTCTCTATCCCATCAGTGGCTTCCCTATCCCATCAATGGGTTCCCTATCCCATCAATGGCTTCCCTATCCCATCAATGGCTTCCCTATCCCATGGCTTTCTCTTGGACTCAGCCAATAGGGAATGCAGCTGACAGTTCACAGGAAGGAGGGAAGAGAGGGAAGCTGAAGTACTTATTGTCCTGGATTTCTGAATTTTTCTCTACTGCCTATCCTTGTGTTGGCTGCAGCTCTCAACCAAAGGCCAGAGCTCCTCCTATCAGGCCTCTCTCTCACTCTCTTTCTTTCTGGATTCCAGCAATTGCACCCTCTTCTTCTCCCTTCAGACCTTGCAGGAGTTACTGCTCTCAGTTGCTGCTATTCCCTAGGTGCTGCACTGTCTATAGCTTGGGGCTTCCTCACACCTTTGTAAATAGTCCTTTTGTTAAGCTCTCTTCATTTAGAGTTTGTATTTCAGTTTCCACCAGACTCTATTACAATAGCTAATCTCAATGCTTTTTCTACCTTAACAGGAAGATCTGCATTTACTAGGCCAATAGTTTACATGACAAAGAAGCAGACAGCAGGCATGACCCAACATTGCACTGCTACACCCTTAATCACAGTGTCACAATGTGGGGGGGAAAAAAAAGCAGTGAAGAATCTAAAGCAGCAATCTTATAAGAGCCTAAGATTATCAGCAATCATTACTAGCCCCTCCTAAGCTTCTGATCTGGGAAAGAACTAGCCACAAAAACAAATTTAAAAAAAGAAAGTATAGCTGCTTATGAATCCTACATTTTTATAGTATCTGCACACTGGTTGCTTTTGCCTGTGAACCTGTCTCGCTAAATTTGCATAGAATATCGAAGGCTGAAGTCAAGACCCACCAGGTGGTCTGTTTGTTCATTCATGATGAAATACTGTCCATACCAAGACTGGTATCTGACCTGGAACACATGTTTCCTACCATTTGAGCTGGTCTCCAAAAAAATGAGAGTATGTTTAAAATAAGGAGGCTGAATTAAGAGCTTCTGGGAACTAAGGCTCACGTTTATTGTATGAACAAATGCCAAAGGCACCTAATGCCTTTATCGTGAGATGATCTGCAATGAAGTCTTCGGGACAGGAGATTAAAAAAAAAAAGGCTTTCAGGCAGAAGCAGTGGAGAGTTTTGTACTGTCTGCTCCTGAGAAGCATTAAACCACATGGGCAGAACTCACTGCCATGTTGACTGCCTGTAAGTCACAGGTTACTGGTCCTGGAAAGTACTTGAGTCTGTACACCATGGTGCATGGAGCCCTCGAGCTCTGGGAGACACCATGAAAAGTGCGGGTACCAAGGGGTTAAGAAGAGAGACCTAGGAGGAAGGATTAGCCCCAAACCTTCCCCTCTCGCTCCAATCAGAAGATGGCTGCACTCCACCCTAAGCTAGAATTTTGTACATGAGTTTGCTTTGGTATAAAAAAGGAATTCTACAATAAGGAGGGAGTTTGAAACCCACTGGTCCTTTTACCATGTGAAGAAAGAGTCTCTGGGCTACAAGCTCCATGAGGCAAGTCCATGTCTGCTTGTTCCCTACTGTACCCTGTGTCCCAATACAGAGGGTGTCCATTCATTGTTTTCTGCTGAGTGGGCACAGGCCCAAAGGACAGATGACCTGTCCATGGTCCTGATTCATTTGGCGGTACAGCTGTCTGGGACCCTCATCTGACATGAGGTCAGTGGTTCTTTCTCTCCCCTTGGTGCAAGTGGCTTTTTAAAAAAAGAACTTGACCAGGCATGGTGGCTCATGCCTGTAATCCCAGCACTTTGGGAAGTGGAGGCGGGTGCCTCACGAGGTCAGGAGTTCAAGACCAACCTGGGGAATATGGTGAAACCCTGTTTCTACTAAAAATACAAAAATTAGGGGCCAGGCTCGGTGGCTCAAGCCTGTAATCCCAGCACTTTGGGATGCCGAGACGGGCGGATCACGAGGTCAGGAGATTGAGACTATCCTGGCTAACACGGTGAAACCCCGTCTCTACCAAAAAATACAAAAAAAAACTAGCCAGGCGAGGTGGTGGGCGCCTGTAGTCCCAGCTACTCAGGAGGTTGAGGCAGGAGAATGGCATAAACCCAGGAGGCAGAGCTTGCAGTGAGCTGAGATCCGGCCACTGCACTCTAGCCTGGGCGACAGAGCGAGACTCCGTTTCAAAAAAAAAAAAAAAAAAAATTAGCCAGGCGTGGTGGCGTGTGCCTCTAGTCCCAGCTACTTGGGAGGCTGAGGTGGAAGAATTGCTTGAACCTGGGAGGCAGAGGTTGCAGTGAGCCAATATCATGCCATTGCACTCCAGCCTGGGTGACAGAGTGAGACAAGAAGGAGGAGGAGGAGGAGGAGGAGGAGGGGAGGGGGAGGGGGAGGAGAGGAAAGGAGGGGAGGGGGAGGGGGAGGACGGGAAGGGGGAAGAGGTGGTGGAGGGGGAGGCGGAGGGGGAGGGGGACTTGTGCTGGGAATTTGTAAACAGGGGATTGACGATGAGCAAGATAATTAATTCAATGTCTTCAGCTGTACTTCTTTAGGGTCAGTCCTTGCCAGACAGTTCCAGTCTAAATGCAAATGTTGCCTGGGAAGTAACATGTAAATTCACTGGCCCCATCTCACAGTGACAGACACAAGTTCTCCTTAATGACAGGGCAGTTACTGGGCAGTGAACAGAGACCTTGACAAGGGAAAGGAGGAAGTAGGTTACATTTGACATGACAGCAGAGCTTGGCCATTAGCAGTGTAGGTTATGGGGTCAGCCTGGAAATCAGATCATGGCTTCATCACTTACTGCATGGATTGGGGCAAGTTTCTTGACTTCTCAGTTCCTTCATCTGCAAACTGGGAATGATAATGGTAGGAACCTCAGAGAGTTGTTCTGAGGATAATGTATCCCAAACAGGTAGCATAGTACCTGCACAAAGTAATTTCTCAAGAAACGGTACCTATTCTTACAATTATCATTATTTCCTGTAATGCTGGAATAGATAAAGTTGTTTGGAGCCCTGACCCTCTGTGAATCCTACAAGCTAGATATATGGGCTAGAAGGAAACCCAGGTGGTCCATGCAGCATCATTTAAACAGGTGTATATGGTACTAAGGCCTTGCGTTGCAACTTGAACTGCAGCATCAACCTTCTTAGATTAATAGGAATGCTTTAAGTTGTTCTCCTTGGCCTGGAGCACATTCATTACTCACAGGGGACAAACTAGAAAGTAAAAAAGTTGCTGGAAAGGAGCTGTTGGCAGTTCCAATGACTGTCCTACTATGTAGCAAGAAACGTTCCAGTTTGGACAGAGCCTGGGTCCACTCACGAATAGATTAACTCAGAAGCATGCCCTCAGTAGCAACCAGAATCTTTGGTTAGACCCAGATCTTTCCACTTGTCCTACTGCAGCCTAATTTTAGCCAGGTTATAAAAGGATGTACGTTGGAAAATGTCCAACTTATACTCAACAAAGCAATTGAGGACTCTTTTTTCAGAGCATTCATCTCAGATTGGACCAGCTGGTACTTACGCACTTTCAGCTAACCCGAGAGTAAGAGGTCATTCACTGACCTCTCTACATCTCACCCAAACCCCTTTACCCCTTAGCCAAGGTGACAGACAGAGCAGCCGCAGCCCCTGGGCCATGAATAGACGGGGCTGTCTGTCAGCCAGCACATTCCTCCCTCCATGAATAATGAGCATGCACCAGGCCTGGGTGACTGGCTTAAAGCATTTCTCCATTAATCTAAGGAGGTTGATGCCACAGTGCAAGTTACAATGCAGGTTCCTAGTGCAAGAGAGCACATGTTTAAATGCTGCCGCATAGGCCACCTGGTTTTCTGAGCACGTAGCCACGTTTCCAGCCTGGAAGGCCTGTTACACTCAGATCTAATTCCCAACATGGGGAAATGTGACTTTTTGTAATTTGAACAAGTCTCTCAAAGAACCTCACCTGCAGCTAAAGCCTCTCTCTCTCTCTCTCTCTCTCGCTCTCTCTCGCTCTCTCTCGTGTGTGTGTGTGTGTGTGTGTGTGTGTGTGTGTGTGTGTGTGTGTGTGTGTTTCTCTCCTGGGTTGGCTTTGAATTCTATTATAATTGAGAACTCTGGAGAAGTACCTCGAACCAGTCCCTCAGGCTCTAATCCAAACCTCTTACCCCAGGGTGATGAGGCAATTAGGAGTGAAGTGTAGCGTGGAGCTGCTGGCAAGTGGGAGACTATAGACTGGGGCCTGGGCAGGAGCTGGGGGTTCTGCTGTGGACTGTGGATTTACAATCTAGCAACACAAATACTTCTTTTCATTGTTTACAACCAATTTAATCGCACTGTGATCAGAGAACATGCCTTATACAATATTAATTCTTTGAAATGTGTTGAGACTTCATGGGCAATTTTTTTCCCAGTTTCCCCATCTCTGTGATATTATTGAAATCTACACTGTGTTTCCACCTCAGATCCAAGTTCTAAGTCAACACATGAGGATCAAGGCCTGCCAAGAATTAGGAAATGCTCCCTAAGAACCACGCTGGATTCAGGGCTGGCTTCAGGGGCTGGCAAGCCATGCCCAGAAGGGCCTGCATTTTGGTTTAATGCTCTTCTGTCACTGTCTTAAAATTTTTAATACTTTTTGAACAAGGAGCCCCTTCCTTCCTTCCTTTCTTTCTTTTTTTTTTTTTTTTTTTTTTGTTGTTGTTGTTGAGACAGAGTCTCGCTCTGTTGCCCAGGCTGGAGTGCAGTGGCGCGATCTCGGCTCACTCCAAGCTCCACCTTCCAGGTTCACGCCATTCTCCTGCCTCAGGCTCCTGAGTAGCTGGGACTACAGGCGCCCGCCACCACGCCTGGCTAATTTTTTTGTATTTTTAGTAGAGACGGGGTTTCACCATGTTAGCCAGGATGGTCTCGATCTCCTGACCTCGTGATCCGCACGCCTCGGCCTCCCAAAGTGCTGGGATTACAGGCGTGAGCCACCGCGTCCGGCCTTCTTTCTTTCCTTTCCTCCCTTTTTCCTTCCTTTCTTTCCTTTCCTTCCTTTCCTTCTCTTTCTTTCTCTCTCTCACTCTCTCTCTCCTCTCTCTCTCTCTCTCTCTCTCTTTCTGACAGAGTTTCACTCTGTTGCCCAGGCTGCAGTATACTGGCACCATCTCAGCTCACTGCAACCTCTGCCTCCCTCGTTTAAGCCATCTTCCTGCCTCCGCTTCCTGAGGCCCTGGAACTACAGGCGTGCACCACCACGCCCAGCTAATTTTTATATTTTTGGTAGAGACAGGGTTTCACCATGTTGGCCAGGCTGGTCTCGAACTCCTGACCTCAAGTGATCCACCCAGCTTGGCCTCCCAAAGTGCTGGGATTACAGGCGTGAGCCACCGTGCCCGGCAAGCCCCACACTTTCACTTCACACTGAACCCTACAAATGATGTGGCCAATCCTGCCTGGGGCACTGGGGCATTTTAAGAAACTGAGGGTATCAGTGGGTTTCAATGGGTCATCTTCAGAGGAGAAGAAAGGTAGGAGAAAGGGAAAGAGGAAGGCGGGATGGAGAAAGAGAAAGGGGGAACGAGAGGGCTGCTGCTCCCTCATCTACCTTCCTGGGGGACACTGGTCTTCTTTCACTTCCTAGAACGTGCCTTGATCTGCCCTTACTCATTTTCTCCAGGCCTTCCCATGGCTGGCCCCTTCTTCTCATTCAGGTCTTAATTCCAACCCCTTCCTCTCTGGGAGGCTATATCTGCCTATCCTGCTCTTCATCACAGCACCACGTTCTCTGCCCTCGTAACTCCAATTGTATTCTAGTGTTTATCAGTCTGTGCACTTTATTTTTGGATACACACACATATATACACACACACATGCACACACTCCACCATCAGAATGCAGGTTTGATAAAAGCAGGACCACCCCTAGGCTCTTCTCCCTCTCTATTCCTTGGCAATTCAACCAACCTGGGCTTTAGACACAGTTCCAAACGTTCATTTCTGCCTGACTTCAGGCAAGTTATTCAACCTCTCTTCATCTGTAAGAGAGAGAATAACGATAACGAGAAGCAAGTGTAATAAAACAAGCACTTAACACAGCATCCCGCATGCAATAGGTGCTCAGTAAGAATTTATCAGATGAATGAATGAATGCAATTGATGATTCTCATTGAGCCCCTACTATGCGCAAGGTACTGTGCTAGGAAGTCATACTTTTTCACTTGCTCCTTATTATGAACCCATCTTAGACTCAAAGAGACGGAGGCTCAGAGAGGTTGAATAACTTGTCCAAGGTCACGTAGAAATTAACTATTAGATTTAATTGGCAATCAAACTTGTTGACGTGCAAAGCCTATTCCCTCTCAAATTCTTCCTTGACTTCCAATTGTAATAATCCTGCACGTTGCACGGGGCTTTCTCGGGTACAGGCACAAGATGCATTTTTTACACCTGGCATTCTGTAGTCATCTCACACCTCACAGCAACTCTGAAAAGCGGGTGATGTCCCTTCCAGCTATGAGGCAGGTGTTATATGGAAACTAGAGATCCAGTCAAGGAAAGAACATCAGAAGCCCAGCAGGGAGGAAGATTTAAGCCCCTACAGACAGAAGATCATGAAAAGTGAGACAAAGAATTCAGACTGGATTCCTGGGTGCCCAGGGCATGGAGCTCAGAAAGGGTAGATCAGAACAGAGGAGGCAGATAAAGGCGTCTCTTATTAGGATGAGGGTGACAGCAGGGTCCCTTTAAAGCCAGAGGGGACTCCCCCTCCATGTCAAGACTGGAGTGATGTCTGCAACCTTCTGTGACCTCACCACCAGGACCTCATTCCCCCAGTGAGATGTTTGTCCCTTGCTTCTTGTTTTCCTTTTCATTTTATAATGTTTTTATTTCTTAATGTTTGGGGGTACATAGTAGGTATATATATTTATGGGGTACATGAGATGTTTTTATACAGGCATGCAATACGTAATAACCACATCATGGAAAATGGGGTATCCATCCCCTCAAGCAATTATCCTTTGTGTTACAAACAACTCAGTTATACTCCTTTAGTTATTTTTTAATGTACAATGAAATTATTATCGACCACAGTCATCCTGTTGTGCTATTAAATACCAGGTCTCATTCATTCATGCTAACTACATTTTTGTACCCATTAGCCATCCCACCTCCTACTGTCTATTCCCATGGGTTAAATTGCTTTGATTTTTATACCCCACAAGAAAGTGAGAACATGCAATGTTTCTCTTTCTGAGTCTGGCTTATTTCACTTAACATAATGATTTCCAGTTCCATTCACATTGCTGCAAATGACTGAATCTCATTCTTTTTCATGGCTGAATAGTACTCCATTGTGTATACGCATCACATTTTCTTTCTTCATTCATCTGTTGATGGACACTGTCCCTTGCTTCTTGTTGCACCTTCTTCCAGCCTGTCACCCACCCTTCAAGCATGGACCCTCCACCTCCTTCCAATGCTGTTATGTTTACTTAACTTTTATTGTTTACTAGAAAAGCAATATTTGCTATGCAAGTGAAAATAATTTAAACATTTTGCTCATTGACCAAAGATGGTAGTAACTACAGCCATTCATTCCTGCTGTAATTCATGCAAAAGCTCTATTGTTTCTATGAATGGAGAAGCCAGCCCAAGCATCAAACAAGTAATATTGACAAAAGGAGTTTGTAATTACAGTAAGTTCTGCCATGACACTCATAAAACAGGAGGAGGAGGGGGCAGTAGAGGTGGGATCCTAAATGCAATCATGAGCTGGAAAGCAGCTGCAACATCAGGATTTGCCCTTGTACCAGCAGTTTGGCAGCTGTGCCAACTAGCAGGGAATGGCGGGAATATTTGGAATGTGCATAGAAGCCACTTTTGCACAAATTAAAGAATTTTTAAAAGACGAAGTCTTTTATTTAGAGGCAAAACATGAAGTTTTATTTACTTATTTATTTTCTGAGACAGCGTCTTGCTCTGTCGCCCAGGCTGCAGTGCAGTGGCACAATCACAGATCACAGCTCACCACAGCCTTAAACTCCTGGGTTGAAGTCATCCTCCTACCTCAGTCTCCTGAGTAGCTGGGACTACAGGTACCACCATGTCTGGCTAATTTTTAAAAAGGAGTTTTTGTAGAGATGGAGACTCCTTATGTTTCCCAGGCTGGTCTTGAATTCCTGGTCTCAAGTGATCCTCCTGCCTCAGCCTCCCGAAGTGCTGGGATTACAGGTATAGGCCACCATGCCTGGCCAAGAACATGGAGTTTTAGAGTCCAGTGGCTCTCCGTCTTGCACTCAGCACCTTTACTGGAGAGTCTGAGGTTACAAATCCCTCAGCGGCTATGACCAGCCCAGGATTGCATTCAGGGAGGAGGTTATGCGCATTCTAAAATTAGGTGTATGGAGTACATAACTTATTTGAGCAAAATCTCCTAAAGAGAGTACTAGTAGAGCCAGAGATGTGTGTGCATGTTCATTGCACAGATTTCAGAAAATATAAATAAACTCGAAGAAGAAAAAATTGTCACCCGTAACGCCTTTCCTCAGTGTTAGAATGTTGGTGTATTTCTTCCAGTTTTTTTCCTGGACTATTCATAGTTAGCTCTAATATAGACAATATAGATGTCTGGTTCTTCCTGCTGGCTAAACCAGAGCTGATTTGTAACCCTCTCTGCTTCCCTTGCCTGTCTTGTACCCACATGCCCCAAAGGTCAGCAGCTGCCCCTGCCTCCACCCTTTAAGAGGGGTGTGAATGGCCAAGGTCTGGGTAGGAAGTTCAGCAGACCTGAGTTCTCGCTCAGTGTATGAAGCTAATTTGCTGCGTGACCTTGAACTTCTCTGCAGTCAGGGTCCTCATACGGAAACAGAGAGGGACGCATTCCAAAGACTGATATTTGACAGTTCTGGCTGCAGAAAAAAACAGCCTTCACAGAGAGGAAGACCAAGAAAAACTGGCTTTTAATGCGGCCTGTTCAGGTGTGTACAGGGGCAGCTTGCAGGCAGCAGGAGGGAACCACCTCTGGACATTCTTTATTGGAAAGCTATGTAAGGAAAGTGTCTTCTCTGCTACCCAGACTTTGCCACAGAGGCTAGAAGGGGGGCAGGGATGTGTGGCAAGACAGGCAGCTGCGGTTCCTAGAGAAGCAATAAGCCAAGGGTACAAAGGTAGCTCCTGGGAACAGAATGCTACAGGAGTTGGACAGCCTGGACCCATGGGTCCAGCTGGGATACCCCAAACTCTTTCCAGCTGAGCGGTCCACCTGTGGCCTGCAGTAGCTTGAGACTCAAGCAGAGATGGTGAGAAGTAGCCCATCTTCTGAGAAAGGCAAGAAACCCTGCCACTGAACTTGGGTGGTCTCGCTAATCACCAGCCCAACCTTGCATCTTTGAATCGGCCATATGCCCTTGTAAAACAATGTCCATTATTCTGTACAAACATAGCTCCCACTTATATAGCACTTACATGCCTGTCATGTTCATCTGTGAACTCAATTAACTCTCAACAACAGCCCTATGAAATAGGCTGTAGATTGAATACATGAAACTTCCAGTCTGTAGGTCAAAAATAGTCCCATCTTGGCAACTGCATGTGGTTCATCCTAATATTATTATGCCCATCTTACAGATGAGGGAATTAGGCCAAGATTGGACATGGAACTTGCAGAAGACCATACACTAGTCCTATTCCAGTCACATTGCCTCACCAAAGGCTTGCTGAGCCGGACTGAGAGGTTTTAGCAACAGCAAGGAGAGGTTAATACCAGCAGAGCAACATATAGTCTCTCCTCACCCGAGTAAGCCATTGATGCCTCCAGCCCCAGAACATCTTTGGGTTTCCCAGTGAATGTGGCCCCTGCCCGGCTAAAGGGCAAAGAGCTCCCCAGGATGCCGTCCACCTGCTGCGCCCAGCCCTGCCCAGCCCCCAGCAAGTTACCTCTCAGTATCACTGTCGCTGGATGCCACTTCTTCCAAGGCTGCCTGCAGGTCAGCAATCCGCCGAATGGACGTCTCCAGGTCTGTCTGGAGGGTCTGCCTCACTGTCCCAAGTTCCTCCACATACTTCTCCTGGGGACAGAGGATGCAAACACACGTTGGCCTTGGGCAAGAAATGCACCACCCATGCATGCACTGGGGAAGAGACACGCCCCAGGCTGAGCCTAGCGTTCACTGAGCACTATTAAGTGGTAGGTTCTCCACGAGAGGCTCTCTCTGTGGACAGGTTTATGGGATCCTCAACCAGGTGTTCCACGGTTCATAGAGGAGGGAATAGATACTCCAGTGCATGGCACACGAAGCTTGCTCACCTGTGCAGGGAGTGCTGCTCCCAGTGCATCTGACCCCAGGGCCATGCTCTGAATCTACACCACCACGCGCAGCGGATACTCAGCCCATCTCGGATGGATGAGTAAATGTAAAAACCAAGAAGGGTCATGGAGTCTGGTTTAGGAAGCTGAGCCCCAGGGATAAATCTGGTGCAGGAGGTCATGGGGAGAGTATAACAAAGATGGTTTTCTTTCAAGTACGTCCCCTAGACACCCGCACCTTGCTGTCCTCACAGCAGCAAAAGCAAAGATGAAAAACCTAGCCGGGCTCCCTCTAGAACAGGCAAGCACAATGGGCATTTGTGGAGCTCTTTCTGTGGCCAGAGCTGTGCTGAGTGTTTTGCAGCCAGGATCTCACTCATGCCTCGCAGGCCCCGCAGGTGAGTCTCTATTCTTGTTCCCATTTCACAGATGAGGAACTGAGGCCTTAAGAAGTAAAGACTTCATGGCGGAGCTGGAACTCAAGCTCAGTGCCTCTGACTCCCCTCTCGGGGTTCATCTTAGTGATCAGTACTTTCTGGTACCTTTCTAATCGGATTTTATCTGGACTTTTGGGAAAATCTCTGACTTTAATTTGTAACCTACTCATTGCTACCCTTTAACATACAATGATTGTCACCTGACGGTTAGTTTGCCCCCCAGGGGACATTTGGCCATATCTGGAGACATTTCTGGCAGTCACAACTTGGAGAAATGCTGCCGGCATCTGGTGGGTAGAGGCCAGAGATGCTGTTCAACATCCTATGAGGCACAGGACAATCCCACAAAGAATTAGCTGGCCTGAATGTCCACGGTGCTGAGTCTGAAACCCTGGGTGAGACCCAGAATCTAACCTCCTGGTAATTCATCTTATGGGGGATAAATCAAGAGACAGAACACAGCTCTATGCCCGAGGATGTTTGCAGCGGTGCTACCGACGACAAGGAGAGGCTGGGATCTGCCTCATCACCCAGCAATTGGGAATGGTTAGAGAAATCACAGTGTGTCACTTTGAGGCTCTTAGGCAGACATTAACATTAGAAATAAGAATTGTGGCAGCACGGAGTGCTTCTGTGAAATAACATGAAGCAAACGGAATAGATCCAAACAGTATCATGCCCAAATCTATGCAAATAACACGGAGAATTGAGAATATTTACGGATGGGGCGAAGCGGGGTTATAGATGGGATTTTTCTTGTAAGAGGCTCTAATTATGTAAAGTTTATTTTTGGACTGCTGTATAAAGGAACACACATACCAACTGAGGACAGTGGGAGGGAAGAAATTTGAGGATGTGGGGTCAAAGTACAATTCCCAGCTCCCCATGGAACTGAGTAGGTGAGTGAAAATGAATGGCTCACAGCCCCTCTCTAGCTCTCTAGCCTAGAGTCATGTTTCTCTTTTTCTCTCTTTTTTTTTTTTTTTTTTTTTTTTGAGACAGAGTCTTGCTCTGTTGCGCAGGCTGGAGTGCAGTGGCGCGATCTCAGCTCACTGCAACCTCCCCCCTCCCGGGTCCAAGCAATTCTCCTGCGTTAGCCTCCCAAGTAGATGGGATTACAGGCACCCACCACCACGCCTAGTTAATTTATGTTTTTTTTTTTTTTTTTTTTTTTTTTTTTTTTTTTTTGAGACGGAGTCTCGCTTTGTCGCCCAGGCTGGAGTGCAGTGGCCGGATCTCAGCTCACTGCAAGCTCCGCCTCCCGGGTTTACGCCATTCTCCTGCCTCAGCCTCCCGAGTAGCTGGGACTACAGGCGCCCACCACCTCGCCCGGCTAGTTTTTTGTATTTTTAGTAGAGACGGGGTTTCACCATATTAGCCAGGATGGTCTCGATCTCCTGACCTCGTGATCTGCCCGTCTCGGCCTCCCAAAGTGCTGGGATTACAGGCTTGAGCCACCGCGCCCGGCCTGTTTTTTTTTTTTTTTTTAGCAGAGACAGGGTTTCACCATGTTGGCTGGGCTGGTCTTGAACTCCTGACCTCAAGTGATCCGCCCACCTTGGCCTCCCAAAGTGCTGGAATTACAGGCATAAACCACCGCACCCGGCTTCATTTTTCTTTATTTTGCAGATGAGGAAATTAAAGCCAGCAAGGTCACTCAGCGAGGTCACTCAGGAAAGGCACAGAGCTGGGATCTGAACCCTGGACTTGGTGGCTCCAAGTCCAGTGCTCTTTCTGTGGCTCTGATTGCATTCCCCAAAAGAAGTCAGAGAGGACCATTGCAGGGACACACAGCTCTGCAGATCGGCCTGCCCGTTCACATTATCGTACGTCTGTGCCTTTCCAATGTTTTCTGATTTTAAAGAGAGGGAGGCAGCAGGCAAAGACTGAGTAAGCCTAAGGGCCAGGCTGAGCTGATGAGAGGGAGAAGGGGTGGCGGGAAGGATGCCACGGTGGTGGCATGAGAAGGGGCTGCCAGTCCATCCCAGTTGATTGAAGCCACCAACTGTGAAATCCCCATCTCAGCCTTGACAAGGTGAGAGACAACCCGAGTTTCAGGCCTCCAGGTTGTCAGAGGAAATAAAGGACACTGAGGGACTGTGAAGGAGGGGGTGCTCACCCCAGGACATCAGCATGTCAGCTCATAAACGCACCTAGAAAATGGCTAGGTGCAAAATCCCAGCAGCTTCTGGGAGCATCTGCCCAGGCTCCACTCTTTTCCCTTTTTTTTTTTTTTTTTTTTTGAGACGGAGTCTTGCTCTGTAGCCCAGGCTGGAGGGCAATGGCACAATTTTGGCTCATTGCAAGCTCTGCCTCCCAGGTTCACGCTATTCTCCTGCCTCAGCCTCCCGAGTCGCTGGGACTACAGGCGCCTGCCACCACGCCTGGCTTTTTTTTTTTTTTTTTTTGTATTTTTAGTAGAGACAGGGTTTCACCGTGTTAGCCAGGATGGTCTTGATCTCCTGACCTCGTGATCCGCCCACCTCGGCCTCCCAAAGTGCTGGGATTACAGGCGTGAGCCACCATGCCCAGCTGGCTCCACTCTTTTCTAATGGGCCAGGACGATGGTGTCACTGGGCATTAGCCACTTTCTCCCAGATATGGCACCTGTGTCTTTGTAAGACACAGAGGCAGAAAAATCTGTATTGCTGTCTTAGATTCTATCCCACGTCCACACGTCTGGGCCATTGTGGGTTACGTGTTAAGTACAGTGAATCCTATAAGCATTGGTTCAATGAATGTCTAACCCAATGACCTGTCTGAGGTCATGCCGCTGGGAGACCACAAAGCTGAGATGTGCACCCAGGTCTTGGGTTCTTAAGTAGGAACCCTTTAGGTCACATGTGCTGAGATACGAGAAAAGGGTACAGACGCCCCTTCCTCGTTTTGCTTAGCTGCCCGTGTCAGTGTCATGCAGGAGCAGCAAGCTGTACAGTCCACATCCTCAGGGAGCTTCCTGGAGGGTAGAGGAGACAGACAGAAGGAGGCACTGTGTCTCAGGGATGGGTGGGCCTGGGCTGGGACTAAGGAAATGGGCAGAAGAAATAGGAGTCTAAAATGAGTCAAATCCACAATATCATAAAAGTGAAAGTAGGCTCTGGAGCCGAGCTGCCGGGGTTCAAATCGCAACTCTGCTGCTCACTGGCTGTGTGACTTCCAGCAAGTTACTTAACCTCTCTGACCTCAGTTGTCTCACTGGGGAAATGGAGCCAGTAGCAGACCCTCCCTCACAGGGCTCTTGCGAGGAGTAAATGAGCTTGACAGAGTGGAAACCTGACCAACAGTGGCATAGCTATCCTTTAATTCTCATAGGAGAAGAAGCATCAGGAAGAACAGTGTCATCCCCAGTTCACTGAGGAGATCTGCCAAAGTCACAAAGCAAACAAAAGCATCGGAATGCAGGACTCTGGCTCTGAAGATTTTTCACTATCCTGCAGAGACAAGACATGAAAAAAACAAGGGCTGCATAGGTGAGTTGGCTTAGACACAGCAAGAAGAGGTGAGAACCAGAAAGCCATCATTAGTTAGGCCAGAGTATGTGGACCAAGAACAGGGTTTGGGGACCTGCCACTACCTTCCACCCTCCACCGTTGCCCCCTTGCCACCCTCTGCATCCCCTCCTCCATCTGCTAGGGAAGCATCAGACTCAGTGGGTGCACCCCGAGGAGAAAGCTTGGAGAAATTTAGTGTTGGTGTAATCAGCAATCAGCAAATCTTTCCTGCTTCAACACAAAAACCAAATGGAGTCTGCTGATTGCAGAGACCATTTCATTAGGCTAAACAAGTACAGTGCCCCAAACGGTCTTCCTGGGGCAGATAAAACAAGGCACCAGCCAGAGACCCCTCCGGAGACACGGAAGGGATGCACAGGCAGAAGGGGAAGTGAGTCAGTGCCCCTCTCATGAAACAGGAAGTGGGCAGGAGGCAACGACAGCATCTGACAATCACGCTCGCTTGGGCTTGGCTCAGGGCTGCTTCATGCAAATGGGGTTGTGTTCTGAGGTTGGGTGTGAGCTTGGTCCTCTCTGTTATTAGCTCTCTTCAGAGATTTGAAGCATGGAGAGAAATTGGAAGGTGGGGGATAATTAGGATACAAAATGATTTAGATAGTTAGATGCATAGACAGCAGAAATCCTTTAAGATATACACCACATTCCCGGGGTAATCTAAAACTACAATATAATGGTGTACACACTGTAGACACACAACATCCACACCTCCTGGTATATATTATATATTCATATATTATTCATTCATACATACATACATTTAATAAACATTAGTTGAGCACCTACGAGGTGCAGCACTGATCTAGGCGCTGGCAATACAAATAAAGTCCTCATTTCCACAGAGCTTATGTTCTTGCAGGGATCTAATCTCTATCTGTATTACCGGTGTCTGGAACACAGGAGGCACTCGATACATGTTTGGGGATGAAATGAATGGTGCTATTGTATGACTATTAGTGGCGAATTAGGGAAGGATAGAGGTATTATACATTCTAACTAATGCATGCATAATATACATGATACATACATAATATATGGAGGATATATATATCGTGTACACAGAGATCAGTACAATAACATGTACTATGTAGATAACATGCATACTTGCTGACCTGCCCAGCATCACTTGAGAGAACTATGATTCTTGTTAAACCCCCAGGCTACTCCCTCTGGAACATATCAAAGAGTTGCTCATGTGAGAAGCAGTTCATGTGATAATTAATGGCTGCAATTAAAGTCATCTCCTCTTGTGATGTTCAATTAGAGGCTAATATTTAAAACTGCTGTTTGTTGTTTGTTTTCTCTGTCCAGAGCATCTCAATCTTCAGAGGACCCCTCTCCTCTCTGCAAATGGACAAGACTCTCATTTGTTAATTTCTGCACCTCTAGAGGTTGCCTCTCAAACCTCCTGAGGTGTCTCCCAAGGCCCCCCAAAGTTAATTTCACCTGTGCCACACAATTTACACTATAGATCAGACTATCTCAAAACACTTTTGAAACTTGATGAAAACCTATCTTGTTGCTTTCTTCTAATTTGGTAAAGACAAGAAGAAAATGTTACGGAGCCTGGTGCTGAAAAGAATTACACACACATATGCTATTATATATATAAACATGTACATATGTGAACATGTGTGCACAATATGTACATGTGTAGATACACACCCAAATATTTCCAGCATCTGGCACATAGCTTACCTAACCAATATTAATGATGTATTTATTAGAATCTGGTTACTGATTAGAATTAGCAATCAGCCATCCTTTCTGGCTTCAACCTGAAAATCAAATGGAGTTGAATTTAGCCTGTAATATGTACTTTATCCTATAGATCAGGGTATATCCTGAAACTTGATGAAAATAATCAAGTAGTTTCATATCCTTAAATGTTTAACAAACCTTGAACATAATAAATACGTGTTAAACTAATAAATAAGTGAATATATTTATGTATATTTCTTGCAAACACAGGCACTCTGCTAAATGTTCAAAATATCTTATCTCATTTAATCTCTATCGAAACCCCCAGAGTCAAGTACTATAGAAACATAAAAAGTGAGCTGAGATTATTGCAACAAAGTGGTAGCAATGGCTATTATCTCTGTGTGGTAAGATATCAGGCAATTTTTACATTCCTTTTAGCACTCCTCAAGATTTGCTGTAAAGAATAAGAATTATGTTTATAGTAGGCAAGTTAAAAATATATACTTTATTCCTCTCTGATGCTACAGTGAACAATCTCCTCATCCACCTGCTCCGTGCTGAGAGGTAATCTTCACCACCTTGTCATGTCCATTTTACAGATGAGCAGACTGAGGCTCAGAGAGGTTAACCCACTTGCCTAGGGACACACAACCAAGGCAAGATCTAGAGCTAAGCTCAAGTCTCCTGACTGCAGTCCATGGCTCTTTCCAGCTTTGCTTCTAATTGTTCCTGTTTCATCCGATGATGCCTATGTATTTGCAGGTGAGGGAATCTTTCCCAGAAAGAAAGGCTACGAGGAACTGCCATTGCTTCCTTCAAATCGTTCGAGGGTCACTTGCCTGGGAGAAATGAGGCTGAGGCTGGAGGGTGTGAAGTAGGGGAATAAAAGCCCTGTGGGCCGGTCAGGGTGGCTCATGCCTCTAATCCCAGCACTTTGGGAGGCCGAGGTGAGTGGATCATTTGAGGTTAGGAGTTCGAAACCAGCCTGACCAACATGGTGAAACCCCGGCTGTAATAAAAATACAAAAAATTTAGCCGAGTGTGGTGGCGCACACCTGTAGTCCCAGCTACTCAGGAGGCTGAGGCAGGAGAATTGCTTGAACCTGGGAGGCGGAGGTTGCATTGAGCTGAGATTGCACCACTGCACTCCAGCCTGAGTGACAGAGCAAGACTCCATCTCAAAATAATAATAATAATAATAATAATAATAATAATAATAATGCCCTGTGAATTGTGTTCCATCAAGAGCTCAAAGGCTACATTGGTAATAGAGTAAGCATCAGCAGGTGGTGTTAAGCTCCACTTTGGGAAAGGAAACAGTGGGAGTGGCCCTAAGAAAACGCAAATGTATGCCCAGTCTCCAGCAAGAATAAGGACAGAGGAGAAGTTGGTCATCACTCTACAGGGTTCTTTCCTCATAATTATCCTGAAGATTTGTTACATTATTATTATTTTTTTTTTTGAGGGAATCTTGCTCTGTCACCTAGGCTGGAGTGCGGTGGCATGATCTCAGCTCACTGCAACTGCCACCTCCCAGGTTCAAGCAATTCTCCTGCCTCAGCCCCCCAAGTAGCTGGGATTACAGGCACCTGCCATTACACCTGGCTAATTTTTGTATTTTTAGTAGAGACAGGATTCCACCATGTTGGCCAGACTTGTCTCTAACTCATGACCTCAAGTGATCCACCCACCCCAGTATTATTCTATTTTTATGATGTGATAATAGACACAGAGAGACCCATCAAAGGTACCAAATTCATACAGCTAGAAAGTGACAGATTAAAGTTGGGGCCTTCGTAATTTCTAAAGGGTCAGCAAATACCCAACAATACCTCCTGTCCTTTTCTTCATACGTGGCAGGCATGTCTGATCAATCACAGCAGAGACCCAAGCAATCAGGGACTAGAATCCATTCTCTCAACTCACCAAGCCAAGTGTGTCATTCCAGTGCTGTTCTGTGCTTCATCTGCCAGCATCGGTCAGAACTTTCAATTCTGCTACACTTTTTTTTTTTTTTTTTTTTTAAGAGATGGGGGGTCTCATTCTCTCGCCCAGACTGGAGAGTGCAGTGGTGTAGTCATAGCTCACTGTAACCTTGAACTCCTGGGCTCAAGTGATCCTCCCAACCTCAGTCTCCTGAGTATCTGGGACTACAGGCATGCACCACCATGCCCAGATATTTTATTAGTAGTAGAAGTAGTAGTAGTACTTGCAGAAACAGGGTTCTGCTATATTCCCCAGGTTGGTCTCAAACTCCTGGTGTCAAGTGTCCTCCCTCCTTGGCCTCCCAAAGCATTGGGATTACAGGCATAAGCCACTGCACTCAGCCTCTGCCACATTTTTAAATGATCCCAATCCTCCTAGAAATGGTTTTCATATCCTCAAAGAAGATATTTATATTAGTTAGTTGGTTCGCAAGTTTATTTCTCCTTAAAGATTGGTGAGTATTCTGTGGATCCCAGTGAAGCTGAAGCTAATCACACTTCCAGGGAGACCCTAGTGAGTGGGGAGAGGGAGAGATGCAAACTGCTAACAACATCACAAATAGCAGGAACAGAACTGGCTTTGGAACAAGATGAGCCCTGAAGCAGCTACGCGAAAACTGAAGAGTTACTAATCCTTTCGCACCTTCAGTTCCTCATCTGTTAAAATGGCAGTACGACATTATTCCTTGACAAAAGGTGTTACAAGGAACAAATGAAATAACGTAAAATTGTGTACACCTCATCTACCTACATCAGTAGCACGTACTTGGTCCACAGGTTCCTATTTCCTTCTTTCTCAGTAAAGACACGGAAAATACGAGGGCTGCTGGTGTTTAGTGAGGATGACTTCATTTTTCAGAAAATGACGTCTAAGAATCTATTACTTGTTTTGTTGTAGCTGGAAGGATTTTACAGAATGCTTTGGGAAAACAGAAACCACTCTAGGTCATTCAGCCAAGGGAATTTAATACAGAAAATGTGTGACCCAGGTGATGGAAAAATTGAGAAGCCAGGAGAAATTAGCAACAGCAGGAAGGCACTGCCAACCTAGGGCTGGACAAAAAAGCCAAGGAGTTGGGCCATCCATTGGGAAGCGAGACCTCAATAGTGCTGCCCGGAGGAAATAGGCTTCATGGAGGAAGGAGGAGAGTCCTTGATAAAATCTGGATTAAAAGGAGGTACTGCTGCTTCCATGGATGCCTCAAGGCAGTGTCAAAGAAAGATATCCTGTCTTCTCCCTTCCTTTTGACCTTCAGTTGTCCGTCACTGCCTTTCATTGGCAGAACCTACCAGAAGTCAAGGAAACCAGGAAATGTCATTTTCTGTAATTCCACAGCAGAGCAGAGAAGGGATAGGAGTAGATCTGAAAGTGAATGGGCAATGGCTGGTTCAGAGCTCTAAAGCATCCAGGATCACTCCAGGCTTCATTATTTAAGATAGACAACAGTGTTTTCAGTCCGTACAAATTCATCAGACTGTTCACTTATGTGATTTGCACACTTTTCCATGTCCATATTTTGAGGAAAAAGTTATAAGACATCCAGAATTACGATTTTTTTTTTTTTTTTAATTTTAGAGACAGAGTTTCGCCCTGTCACTCAAGCTAGAGTGCAGTGGTGTGATCATAGCTCACTGCAGCCTCGAACTCCTGGGCTCTGATGATCCTCCTGCCTCAGCCTACTCAGTAGCTAGGACACAGGTGCACATCACCACATCCACTTAAGTTTTTTTTTTGGTGTGTGTGTGTGTGTGCTTTGTTTTTTGTTTTTTGAGATGGGGTCTCACTATGTTGCCCTGGCTGAACTTGAACTCTGGCCCTCAAGTGATCCTCCCATCTGTGCCTCCCACTGTTGGGATTAGAGGTGTGAACCATTGTGCTCAGCCACCAGAATTATTATTTTCAAGGACTACAGAATCAAGTGCAGGATTACAGATCCCTATTCTGTACTAGTTACATATTGCTGTATACTAAGTTACCCAAACACTTAGAGTTTTGAAATATCCAATATCATGTATTAGCTCTCATGGTTTCTGTGGGTTGAGAATTCAGGAGTGGCTTCTCTGGGTGGTTCTGGTTCAAGGTACTTGGCAGCATGAATAAAGGCCTCCCAAAGATGTCCATGATCTAATCCGGCAACATGTAAATATGTTCCCTTATATGGCAAAAGGCATCTTGCAGATATGATTATGTTAAGGATCTTGAGGTAGAGGGAGATTATCCTGGATTCTCCAGGTAGGCCCTAATATAATCAATCATAAGGGTCTTTGAAGATGGAGGCAAGGGGATCGGTGGGGCAGAGAGCAGCAATGTGGAGATGGAAGCAGGGATTGGAGTGGTGCACCCAGGAGCCAATAAATGCTGGCAGACTCTAGAAGCTATAAGAGGCTGGAACAGATTATCCCCTGGGGACTCCAGAAGGCACCAATCCTGATGATACCTTAATTTTTAATGCCTTTGGACTCATCTTGGACATCTGATCTCTAGAACTCTAAAAGAATAAATCTGTGTTGTTTTAAGATACTGTGTTAGCTTTTACACTGTTGGTGGGATTGTAAATTAGTTCAACCATTATGGAAAACAGTATGGCGATTCTTCAAGGATCTAGAACTAGATGTACCATATGACCCAGCCATCCCATTACTGGGTATATACCCAAAGGATTATAAATCATGCTGCTATAAAGACACATGCACACGTATGTTTATTGCGGCACTATTCACAATAGCAAAGACTTGGAATCAACCCAAATGTCCATCAGTGACAGACTGGATTAAGAAAATGTGGCACATATACACCATGGAATACTATGCAGCCATAAAAAAGGATGAGTTTGTGTCCTTTGTAGGGACATGGATGCAGCTAGAAACCATCATTCTTAGCAAACTATCACAAGAACACAAAACCAAACACCGCATGTTCTCACTCATAGGTGGGAACTGAACAATGAGATCACTTGGACTCGGGAAGGGGAACATCACACACCGGGGCCTATCATGGGGAGCGGGGAGGGGGGAGGGATTGCATTGGGAGTTATACCTGATGTAAATGACGAGTTGATGGGTGCTGACGAGTTGATGGGGCAGCACACCAACATGGCACAAGTATACATATGTAACAAACCTGCACGTTATGCACATGTACCCTAGAACTCAAAGTATAATAATTTAAAAAAAAAAAAAAAAAAAGATACTGTGTTAGTGGCTGCTTGTTGCAGCAGCGATAGGGAATAAAGATAGGATCTATCGAAATGCCAGCCAGGGCTTTGGTTGTCTGCAGGCTTGACTGCAGCTGGAGGGTGCCCTTCCAAGCAGGCTCACTGATGTGGCTACTGGCTGGAGGCCTCACTTCCTCACTAGCTGTTGGCAGGAAGGCTCAGTTCTCTGCCTCATAGATCTCCCACTGATGTGGTTTGGATTTGTGTCCCTGCTCAAATCTCATGTTGAATTGTAATCCCCAGTGTTGGAGGAGGGGCTGGCCTGGTAGGAGGTGACTGGATCATGGGGGTGGATTTTCCCCTTGCTGCTCTCATGATAGCGAATGAGTTCTCACAAGATCTGGTTGTTTAAAAGTGTGTAGCACCTCTCCCTTCTCTCTCTTCCTCCTGCTCAAGCCATGTAGGGCCTGCCTGCTTCCCCTTCGACTTCTGCCATGATTGTGTTTCCTGAGGCCTCCTTAGCCATGCTTCCTGTATAGCCTCAGAACTATGAGCCAATTCAACCTCTTTTCTTTACAAATTATCCAGTTTCAGGTAGTTCATTATAGCAATGCAAGAACGGACTAATACACCCGCTGAGCTGCTTCAGTGTCCTCATAACACAGTAGATGGTTTTCCCATAGCAAGTGATCCAAGAGGGAGCAAGGCAGAAGCCAAATGTCATTTATTATATAGTTTTATTATCATTCTTTAGACACAAGGTCTCACTCTGTTGCCCAGGCTGGAGTGCTGTGGCACCATGATGGCTCACTGCAACCACAAACTCCTGATCCCACATGAGCCTCCTGCCTCAGCCTCCTGAATACCTGGGACTACAGGTATGCACCATCACACCAGGCTTTTTTTTTTTCAATTTTTTTTGTAGAGATGGGGTCTCATAGTGTTGTCCAAACTGGTCTTGACTTCCTGGCCTCAAGTGATCCTCCTGCCACCAAATGTCTTTTATAGCCTAGTCTCAGAAGGGGTGACCTATTACCATTGATGTAATCAATATGTCACACAGACCAACTCTGATGCAGTATGGGAGGTGACAACACCGGGGTGTGAATGCCAGAGACGCAGATCACTGAGAACCATCTTGGGAGGCTGGCTGTCACAGTAACATCAAAAGATCTTCACATGTGTCCCATTTCAACTGACTCCCATACCTACGAAGGAAGAACTTCTCATCTCGAGAAACACGTCTGTTTATGAGTTGAATCACGTCCCCGGAAAAGACAGGTTGAAGTCTTAATCCCCAACTTCAGAATGTAACTGTACTTAGAGATGAGGTCTCCGCAGAGGTAATCAAGTCAAAACGAAGTCATCTGGATGGGTCCTAATCCAATATGACCAGTGTCCTTCTAAGGACGGGAAACTTGGACACAGAGATACACTTAGAGGGAAGAGAATGGGAGGACACAGGGAGAATGTCACATAAAGATTGACGATTAGAGCGATGTATCTAGAAGCCAAGGAACATCAATATTTTCCAGTTAACCACCAGCAGCTAGGAGACAGGCATGGAACAGTTTCTTTCCTAGAGCCTTTGGAGAGAGGATGGCCCTGCTGACACCTTGGTTTTTGGACTTCCAGCCTCCAGAACTGCAGGACAATACCTTTCTGTTGTCTTAAGCCATGCAGTCGGTGGCACTTTGTTATAGCTGCCCTAAAAACTAATACAACACCACGTGCTCTTTTCTTTCTCTTTTAAACACCATTGCTTTGCTTTTCTGTTTCTAATAGCATTCACTATAGAGAATGCAGAACATTTAAAAAGTGACAAAAGAAAACTTTGAAAATCATCCTTAAGTCTGTTATTTGGGGACAATTGCTTTTCATGAATATGTTGGTGTATTTCCATCCAGTGTTCATTTCTGCATATGTGTATAGATACATCTATTTGACTCACGCTCAGGTGAAACACCTGTATATTAAAGGCAGAATGGAGTTGACTCTGCAGCCAAGTAGGGGACTCTGTGGAACTGTACACCATCCAGCCTTCCCTGCCAGGATTCTCCCTTATCTTGAGGCAGAAGGGCTCGCTGCTCCAGGCACCTGCTTCTGGTCTTTCCTTTCTTTTCTTATTTTTCAACCCCATGGTTTTAAAATGCCCTCAGCTGTTGCCTGAGGGTCTTTATAGCTTTCTGGAAAGTTAACATTTAGGCAACTTGAGCTGTTTAAAATGTACATGATGAAGAGTTTGCCTGCAGAACGTCTAAGTCGGCTGCACTGCTGTGTGCATTCGCACATCCCATGAGCATCTGTGGACACACATGCCAGACACCAGGGGCCAAAACGGAGGCTTAGAGCAGGAAGCCAGCTGGTAAAGACTGCACAGTCATGGGGCTGCAGAGAAAAAACCAGAACCTGGGTGTTTCCTACCCCTGTCCTCTCTCTCTCTAACAAGTGCACCTCTCTCTCCATTTCATCCACTTTAGATGGATCATTTCTGCCTGGAAATCATTACAGCTACTTGAGTAACCAGAGTGCCAAGGACTGGAGCTTCAGTGGTGAGGAAGGGGTTTTGTACTTGATTCGTGGAGTCCCTGATGTGTGGGGAGGAGTGGACAGCACAAACTCCTCAAGACCCTATCACACAGGGATGGAGAATGTGGCTAAAGCTCTCTTGGGGCATTGGGATGGAGAAGGGGAAGAGAAAGGGAGGGGGGATCAGGCTTCGAGGCACATAACTCTATCTTGGGTTTTTCAGTCGCAAGGTTTGCAAATAAAAAATTTAAAAAGAAATCTCTCTAAAGTTCCTTAAAGCTCTTGCTATTCAGAGCTCCTAGCTTTGCCAGCCCTAAAAATCCTCTCCAGCCTGTGACTTCTGATGCAGCATTCTCAGAAAGGGGCAAAGAAGAGCCATCATGGGACCCCAACAACCTTCTCAAAGTTGATACCAACTGAGCAGGGGATTCATAAAACCCCCAGATGCAAACAGACATCCTGACCTGGAGTAAACTCCAAACACCCCAATCCCAACTTCCCAGAGTCACCCACCCAACTGCTCTCTGAATAAAGAAAAAAGGCATTTCATTTTTCTGCTCAAACACAAATATGACATATCTGTGCCACCCAATTTTCCTGACAGGGGAATAATTATATCAACATAATTAAGTCTCGACTGCAAAAATTATCTGCACTGCATATACTGACACTACACTTCCCACATTATACTGCCATTGTTCCAGCTGGTAATTACTAAGCCACCTTTGACATGTCTTATTTCAATTTAAATGGAAATGCAGCTCATATTTCTTCTCAGCCCACTAGCCCATGTGATTGCAGAAATAGGGAAAATGGACTTTGCAACTTCTCAAGTGGCCACTGGATTTTGTCTCCAAAGAAGTTTAGTGTGGGAACAATTTATAGCTTACCCTGGATCTCTTCTCTAGGCTTCAGGTGTCTCATCAATGCAATCTCTTGCATCTTTCCTCTGCTCTCCGTTCTTTTTATGAATTCAGTCTTCATCGTAATTTCCTAAGGATTCATATAGTTCTCTTTTTTTTGAGACAAAGTCTTGCTCTGTTGCTCAGGCTGGAGTGCAGTGACGCAATCTCAGCTCAATGCAACTTCTGCCACCTGGATTCAAGCAATCCTCAGCCTCCCAAGTAGATGGGACTACAGGCGTGCACCACCACACCCTGCTAATTTTTGTATTTTCAGTACAGACAAGGTTTCGCCATGTTGGCAGGGCTGGTCTCGAACTCCTGACCTCAGGTAATCCACCTGCCTTGGCCTCCCAAAGTGCTGGGATTACAAGCATGAGCCACCATGCCTGGCCAGGATTCACACGGTTTTATTTTTTTATTTTATTTTATTTTTTTTTTGAGACGGAGTCTCGCTGTGTCTCCCAGGCTGGAGTGCAGTGGCGTGATCTCGGCTCACTGCAAGCTCCGCCTCCCGGGTTCACGCCATTCTCCCGCCTCAGCCTCCCAAGTAGCTGAGACTACAGGCGCCCGCCACCACGCCCGGCTAGTTTTTTGTATTTTTAGTAGAGACGGGGTTTCCCCATGTTAGCCAGGATAGTCTCGATCTCCTGACCTCGTGATCCACCCGCCTCAGCCTCCCAAAGTGCTGGGATTACAGGCTTGAGCCACCGCGCCCGGCCGATTCACACGGTTTTAAACTGATGTTCCTCTCATCAGTCTAGCCCACTCTCCAATTGTATTCCACAAAGCCTCCAAGGAGGAATCTCTTTACCCTGATAATGTCACTCCTCTGCTGAAAAGTCTTCAGTGTCTCCTCAGTTCCCACAGTCCCAACTGTGTTGTTTAGCATATCAGGTCCTTCACAGTCTCTGTCCCAATTCCCCCTTTCTTTTTGCTGCCCACACCTTGCACCCCACATCAGTAATTCCCAGAGTTTTCCCGAGCTCCCAAACATGCCATGTTCTTTGATGCCTCTGTGCCTTTGAATCTACCATTCCTCCATCTGGAATGTTCTCCTCTGCCTTCTCCCTTCTCTGACAAGCGAACTTCTACTCATCCATCAAGACCCCATTCCATAATCACCTCCTGTATGATGTGCTCTCTGGTTCCCTCTGAGAGAATTAGTTTCTTTCCCTTCTATGCTCCCAGCATTTGTACAAGCCACTAGGATAGACAGATATCCCATCAGATTGTAATTATTTGCTAATGTCTAATTCCCTACTATACTGATCTCCTTATGATAAGGTTGTACTCAGCCTTATATCCCAAATACCTCATGCAGTCCTCGGAACTTAGAAGTCACCACATAAATACTTCAACTTTAAACTCTTCCTGCCCTAAATTCATAACTTGGGCAGTATGCAGCAGATCTTATCAACATGGGCCTTCAATTCACACAGACATAAGCTTGCAACCCAGCTCCACCGTGTGCAGTGTGACCCCAAGCAAGTCTTGCCACCCACTTGACCCTCAGTTTTCTCATCTGCAAAGTGGGAATAATAATAGCATTGCTGTGCTATAGGACTAGCTGAAGAGTCACTGGTGAGAGGAAGTGTTTGACACATTGCATAGACTATAAGAAGTGCTTAATAAACATCAGTTCACTTTCTTATCCTTACAACTATTGAGTGACAGCTTGTGCAATATGCCAACCTGGGAGGTCTCCTCTGTTTTGATGCTTTCTCACCCTCACCCCATCCTCCCTGTGCCCCCAATTCTCTCTACCCAGGCATCTGCCGTTTACTCTACTACCCAAACTATTTTAATGCCCCTGCCTGGGCCTCAAAGTCCTTCCTGTCTCCTCTCCACAAAAACATGCTCGTCGTATGTCCCACTTCCTCACCGTCAGGTCATAAGTCACATTGACCATGCCCAGGAATGAGATACGACCACTACTGCCAATGTGACAACCCCCTGGGGGACATTAGGCCTTAACCTGGTGTAGCATCCATGTATGTTCACAGCAGTCCCAGAAGAGACTCTACTTGGGTTGCAGACACAGCAATACAAATACAAATACAAATACAGGAGTTGGAAAATCGGATCACCCCTTGAATAAAGCCATCCAGGCCACCGGTGATTAAAATGACTGTATGCCAACAGCTATGCAGATAGGCAAAGCCAGGGAGAAACAGCACAGATGTGAGAATGAGAACCACACCCAATGCAAGACATAAGAAATGGATCCCACATCTGTTCAGATTCCCCAGGCACCAGTGAGTACATCTTGGAGTCAGCCCCTCAACTCTACAATAGATGTCACTTCCTTACCTATATTCAATACAGAGCATCATGCAGCCCAAGTTACATTCAGGTGCTTTGTAAACTGTAAAGAGCTGAATGCATAGGAGATAATTATCTATCATACTGTTTCTTCATTCTTCAGAGAACCACTTCTCTTTTCAGGCATATCCCGTCACCTCGCAACAATGAAACCCCAATCAGCATTTTCCACAAGCCAAAGAAACATCTTAAATGAGCTCGAGTAAGAAGGGGGAAACAATCCCTCTCAGGCAAATCAAGCCTCATCAATAGTCATGTATTATTAGATATGTTCTTCCAAGAATTGATCAAGGAGGAATGGAATGGAGATATTGGTGTTGGTGATCAATGCCAGATCCTAGCTTTCCCCAGGCTTGGATCAGAGTCAATGCTATCTCCCTCAGAAATGGGGTGAAGGCAAAAGCTACCATCAGAGAAAACGGAGCATGCAACATAAACAGCTAAAGACGCCAATAAACAGCGTGCGGCCAGGCATGTTAATGACTAAAATTAAGACAATGATTTCTGGACTTGATTGGTTTCCATCTGCTGAGGCACAAGGATATTACAGAGTTGTAAACATCAAGTCCTCATCTCAAAGTAGTGGAAAGTTCCACCTATTGATTGCATAATGGACTTTTTTGGTAGTTACAGCTCTTATTTATTCATGGCCATTTTTTAGTGGAATTGGTTGAAATATCCACTAACTCTAAATTAAGCACACGAAGTGGCCTCAAGAGAGAGGTTCTGGGTGGATTTTTATTTCTGACCAAAAGACACTGAGCAGTGTCTTGAGAAAGGAGGGTTTCCCAACCTCAGCATTAGGGATATTTGGGAGCAGATAATTCTTTGTAGGTGTTTAGACAGGGCTATGCTGTACATTTCAGAATGCTTAGCACCATCTCTGGCCTCTACCCACTAGATATCAGCAGCACCTCCCACCCAAGTTGTGCCAGCCAAAAATATCTCCAGATATTTCCTAATGTTCCCTGGGGGGACAAAATCACCCCCAGCTGAGGGTCAAGCTACAGGCATAAGGGTAAGCAGTAGACTTTATTTTTGAAAGACATGGACTCTGGAGTCAGACAGATGTGAACTTGAATCCAGGACAAACCACTGTTTGCTGTGTGACCTCATCTTAAAAATGTAAACCTCCCCTTTCATAACTTTGGGGGGTCCAGCATAAAGAGAAACTATGATATAGTACCAGCTGTTCCAAGTGAGGTCTCTGGGCCAGGAACATCAGTACCACCTGGTTGCTGGTTGGAAATGCCAAATCTCAGGCCCCGCCTCCGACCTGCTGAGTCGGAATCTGCACCTTAACAATATCCCCGGGTGATCTGTGTACAGGTGATATTGGAGAAATGCAGACATTGTGCTTAAGAGCATATGTTTTGGAGTGATCCCATATGTTGGTGTCAATCTTTCCTAGCTATCTGGCCTTGGGCAAATCACTTCAACTCTTGTAAGCCTCTTTCGTTAAATGTGTAAAATAGATAAAAATATTTCCTTGCTCATAAGGTTGAAAGTGCAGATTTAATTAGATGGTGCATCGAAAGCACTTTGCACAGTGCCTGTCACATAGTAGACATGTAGTAAATGTTCATCCCCAGGCTGACCTCTGCCCCCCTTTCAGATGCCTCTCAGACTATGATATTAGGATGCCGGGGCTCACCGCGGCGGAACATAAAGACGTTGAAGCTACCTCCATACACTTTTGCGATCTTCCTTTTGATGGAGTCTGAAATTATATCAGCCACTTGGCCACTCATGGTCCATTTATTCATTTATTGACTCAGCAGGAAAGAGAAACAACTGCTAAGTGGTGTGCTCTCTTTCTTTTACCTCCCCATCTCAAGGTTATGGCCTGGTTGTGCACGCCTCTTGGATGAACAGCCTCATCAAATTCGCTTCGCAGCTGGGGCCCATTGACTCTTGCCAGGCCCATCAATTCTGCCCTCCCAGGCACTCAGGATCATCTTTTGTTTCTGATCCAGGGGTTTGACCCGCAAGGTCTTCCAGCACTTTGGAAGTCAGGCATTGATTCCAATGGTCTCCCCCATTTTTCTCCAACTCTGGGACACGGCTCTTTGACTCTCTCTCCCAGTGCCAGGGATCACTTTGGTCACAGCCTCCGAAGTCTCCTTCTTCCCCACCCCCGATTCCCTCTCTGGAGGCCAGACACTGCCCTGGGACAGACAGTGGACTGAACCAATCAAAACTGTGCTTAAAATGGCTCCACATTTGAATGGGACCCTTTGGAACCACAGGAGAGGTCTATGAGTTTCCTGCGCACATCCAAGTGCTTGGTGGGACAATTTCAGTTTTATGTTCCAAAACAGGGGCAGCAATTTACAACTCTCAGGTCAAATCTGGCCTCCTGCCTGTTTTTGTAAATCAAGTTTTATTGGAGCACAACGATGCATTTATGTGCATCGTTGTGCATCATATGTGCATCGTATGTGGCTTCTTTCATGCTATAATGACAGACTTCGGAGGTTGAGACAGAGACTCTATGGTTTGCAAAACTGAAAATATTTACTACCTGGTCCTTTGCAGAAAAAGTTGACTAGCCACCCCTGTTCTAAAATCCTAAAGTTCTAAAATTGTATAGCATTAGGAGCTAACAATTCTAAGAATGTATAGATTTCAATAGTCCATATTTCTATTAGGTTGAGCCAGTTACAATCAGCTATGTTGAACCAATTTTGACCTATACGAATGGCAAATTCATATGGTTCAATTTAATAAGATTTTAATATTATGCGTGTCGAACGATTCAAGATTCTATTAATCCTAGGATTTTCTGGCTTGAAGGCTCTAAGGTCTTACATATCAAAGTTCTAGGATGCTATCATTCCAAATGCTGAGACTCAGGGGGTCTAATTGTTGAGTAGCCATATTGATAATTAAGAGATGCTGTTGTATTAGAGGAAGAAAAGGTGTGAACATTAATTAGCAGACATAAAAGAGTTTAGTGAGTAAATTAATGTTTCAAAAAATGCAAGTGGACGGAACCTTGTGGAAAAAATGGATGAAATACAGATGGGAGATGGTGACGTTTGCCTCCTCACTGTCCTAAGACTAGGATGACCTAAGACAGAAGTGAAATTTGACCCAAAAGAGCTGTGGGACCAAGTGAGGCTCAGTTGAGTATGCATTACTCTTTGTTGCCCCAGAAACAGGTCCCCCTGCTTGTGACAATGATATGATGATGAGAAAAGTCACATGTGAGTTCAAAAGGGATCGCAAAGGAAGTGGCACGTGGTATAGCCACCTCCACCCTAGGGAGAAGTCTGGGAGGCAATTGCAAATAAGATGGGAATACAGAGAAAGCATTTGGATTATGCACACAAGGATTATGCCTGTTTGAGATCACGCCTGCTGTCCAATATGGTAGCCACTAGCCACGCATAGCTATTGACCACCTGATGTGTGGCCAGTGTGACTGAGGATCTGAATTTTAAATTTTATTCCACTTCAATTAAATTTAAATATCCCTATGAGGCTGGTGGCTACCATGTTCGACAACACCATCCTAGGGTATTCATATATGTTATAGAGAGATAGAAAATAATCTAAATATCAGCCGGGCGCGGTGGCTCACGCTTGTAATCCCAGCACTTTGGGAGGCCGAGGCAGGTGGATCACCTGAGGTCGGGAGTTCAAGACCAGCCTGACCAACATGGAGAAACCCCGTCTCTACTAAAAATACAAAATTAGCCGGGGTGGTGGCACATGCCTGTAATCCCAGCTACTCGGGAGGCTGAGGCAGGAGAATCGCTTGAACCTGGGAGGCGGAGGTTGCGGTGAGCCGAGATCACGCCATTGCACTCCAGCCTGGGCAAAAAGAGCGAAACTCTGTCTCAAAAAAAAAAAAAAAGAAAAAGAAAATAATCTAAATATCAGAGAAATTACGGCACTTCACTTGTTCTGTCTGCTGAAATCACCCCATGGGAGAAAACTGGAGGAACTCCAGGCCAAGAGTCACCGCGTTCTGTCCTATGTTCTATGTTCTACATTCTATGGGCAGAAGGTTCTAAGAGGTGCTATTATTCTACGTTCTAAAAATGCAAAGCCCCGAAGGGCAGATGTGCTCAGGAAACCCTTTTGATCGATATTCACGGCCACCACCACCACCCCATTTTTAAGAACAAGCTCTCACTTTTGCATGTGTGAATGTTTCATGGGGTCACTCAGCAATTAGTAAATATTGGAACACCTACTAAGTGTGTGGTTAGCTTCTGGAACCCACACTGGAAGCACCAAGAAGAAAGTGATGCTTAACAATAGGAAGTAGATAGTGAGAAATAAGATCTAGAAGCAAAAAAACAAATCAGTAATACAGAGGCAGAAACCATAGCTACATTGTGTAGTGGATCGTGTGGGTGAGATCTGCATGGGAGGAGATCCTGTCTCTCTCTTTTTTTTTTTTTTTCCTTTGAGACAGAGTCACTTTGTCACCCAGGCTGGAGTGCAGAGGCATAATCTTAGCTCACTGCAACCTCCACCTCCCAGATTCAAGCAATTCTCATGCCTCAGCATCTGGAGTAGCAGGGATTACAGACATGTACCACTATGCCCAGGTAATTTTTGTATTTTTAGTAGAGACGGGGTTTCGCCATGTTGGCCAGGCTGGTCTCTAACTCCTGCCCTTGGGTGATCCGCCTGCCTTGGCCTCCCAAAGTGCTGGGATTATGGGTGTGAGCCACCACGCCCCGCCAAGATCTTGTCTCTAACCTCTCACAGCCTTTGTCTCCTCACCTGCAATTCAGTGCGATGACATACCTATATCAGGGTTCCTGCCATGGCTGCTGTGCCTAGGAGTCACCTGGGACCCTGTTAAAAAGCCAATTCTGGGTATATAATTTAAATATTTTGGGAAATTCTGATGAAAAGGCAATACAGAGAAGATGATATGAGAAAAAAAAAAAAAAGCCAATTCTGACTCAAAGGTGTGGGGCTGAGCCTGAGACTCTACATTTCTATAGCCAAGGCTGCTGATCTGCGAATATACTTTGAAAAGTAAAGCCATAAGTCACACGAAATGGAAAAGAATTAAATGACATGAGGTATAAAACATGCTCAGGCCTGGCATAAATGATAGGCTGTTATATAAGTAATAATAACAAGTAAATACAAGCTATACATAATGCAACTTAAAATCAACCTCCAGCTGACATCCTTAACAGAAGCAAACCAAACAAGCAACCAACCACAGAATCACAAATCAGGGTTCTGGTCACACTTTTCCTGTGTGTGTGTGTGTGTGTGCGCGCACGCGCGGGCGCGTGTATTCATAGAATGTATATAATGATCTGTGAGTCATATATAAACATATAAAGTGTGTGTGTGTGTGTGTGTGTGTGTATATATATATATATATGTTTTTTTTTTGAGACAGTCTCACTCTGTCGCCCAGGCTGGAGTGCAGTGGCATGAATCTCAGCGCTTTGGAAGATGGAGGCGGGTAGATCACCTGAGGTCAGGAGTTCGAGACCAGCCTGGCGAACATGGCGAAACCCCATCTCTACTAAAAAAAAAAAAAAATTATTATTTTTTTGCCCTTTCAGGTTAAGTGAACCTTAACTATGAGTATCAGCACACAGAAGTCTGAATTGTCCCTAGGACCTTGCCTGAAAATCATACCAGTTAAAATGCAAACATGGTGATTAGATTTGACATTCAGCCATGTCTTTGGCTTACAGACAACAAGTCTTTAACACTGGCCCAACATTAAACTACAACAAAAACTACTCTCCCTAAACAACAAAAGTGCATAAACAGAATCTTAACTTGCATACTTGGGATTTCTCAACTGAGGCCACGCCTTTGTGATGGAAACGAAATAGTCTGAACGCGGGAAGGCATCTTGGTGTGGGAAGGCACTGGTAGGAACAGACAACAGAAGGATCATCCTGGGAAACTCGGAGCTGCCAGACTCTCAAATGAGCTACAAAAAGATCTGCGTCACTGAACTGTAACCATAGCTGGGGCCAACAGGAAAGCAGACAGCCTTCTTTATTTGGTTTTACTCTCTCATGTTTTTTGGCTGGGGTCAGCGGGTGAGTACTGCAAAGAATTACAATTGGTTGACCACTTAACACGTGCAAAACATTCTAATCTCCCAACTACCTGATAACCCATTCTACAGACGGAGAAACAAAGACTCAAAGACGACAGGTGCCTGAAAGAGATAGAGACAAGATTTAAACCCAGCTCTGCTGTCTGCCTCCAACTCCACTTCTTCCAACCGAGCACAGAACAAGTAAGCTAACTACAGCCTGTGGGCCAAATTCAGTCCACCATCTGTTTTTCTAAATAAAGTTTTATTGGAACACAACCACGCTCATCTATTCATTCATTTGCATACTGTCTAGGGCTGCTTTTGTGCTACAACAGCAGAGTCGAGTAGTTGTGACAGAGACAGTATGGACTACAAAGTCTAAAATATTTACTACCTGGGCCCGTTACAGAAAATACTCACCAGTCCCTGGATCAGAGCATCCAGTTGCTACCTGCGTGCAAACTCAGCAGGCTCTCAGAAAGAAGTGAAAACCGGAAATCATCTTCTTTCTTGAGTTCCTTTCCTTTTGTGTGCTGAAAAGTGACATCAGTCTTTTTTCTTCTCCCCACCCACCAAGCAATTAGCTCACAAAGGCAGGAGCCTGAAGGATTCCCCCTGAGTGTTCGTTTATAAGTCTCTCTCCAGCAGGACGCTTTGTCTCCAAACCGCTGCCAAACTTTAATAACAGCACCAACCACATCATCTTCCACCAAAAGCAAACAGGAAAGCTAGTTCTGCCGCCCAGCTGGGTGGATGTCAGCTGCAGACAGCTGCAAATTGCCTGAACAAGGACAGATGTAGCTTGTTTTTGCCTTTCTTTTTCCATTTGAAAACTTTGCGAGGGGGAGATGAGAATGCTGTTAGGGAAATGAATGTGTTGATTCTAATTATCCAAGCGGGCGGGCAGCAGAGGTGACAAGCAGCAGGATGGGCTCCCAGTCATTTACCTGGAATGCAGCCAAGACAAGGCTGGAGAAAGGGCAGAATTCCAATGAAGCTGACACTCAGGACACTGAGCACAAAGAAGGAGGCATCTGTGAACTCACAGGTCACAAGGTGGGGTATACAGCATTTGGGGACGTCATTCCCAGAATTTTCAAATAGGAAATAATTCAACCACTGGCCTAGACTTATATGCCTGCTCTAAGTCACAGGGCTTGCCTACTCTTGAAGGAGCTCTACAGTGCTCTTTGATTCTGGTCTCACTCTGATAATGAGATGATAATGGTGGTAGTCATCGTGGTGAGAGGTGGTAATAATAATTTTCATGATGGTGGTGGTGCTAATGATGGTGATGATAATGATGATAATGATGGTGGTGATGAAGATGACGATTGATGATGATGGTGATGACGATGTAAACAGTGGTGGTGATGATGACGGTGAAGGAGATAATGATGGTAATGGTTGCGGTAACAATGGAGGTGATGGTGATGGTGGGAATGGTGGAAAAGATGATGTGTTGGTGGTGACGGTGGTGGTGATGAAGATGATATGGCGATGATGACGATAATGATGATGATGGTGATTACGATGATGATGATAGTGGGCTTACTTTGTGCCAGGCACTGTAATAAGTATTTAAATACATTATTTTATTAAGTAATCCCCACAATGCTGTGAAGCAGTTGTAGTAATTATCTCCATTTTATGAGTTAACAGGGAAACAGAGAAAGTGAGTGCCTTGACTAAAGTCACACAGTAAGGACATGATGGAACTGAGATTTGCATCTAAGTCTCCTTACTCCCAGTTCTTTGTCCTTTCTGTCAAGCTCTTTCTTCTCTCGGCATGCATTTTTTTATGCCTACTATGTGCTAAGCAATGTTCTAGGGCAAAAGTAAGTGATTTTTTTTTTTTTTTCCTGTAAAGGACCAGGTAGGATGTATCTTGGACTTTGTAGGCCAAATGGTCTTATCACAAACACTCCTCTCTGCTTTTGTAGCCCCAAAGCAGTCATAGAAAATGTAATGTTTGTAACTATGTTTTAATAAAACTTTATTCATAAAAATCAGGAGAGCAGCCAGATCTGACCATAGGTTATTAAGCTGTATTTTGTGGTGCTGTCTCAGGGGCCAGGATGGAAGAGTAGGTGAGCCCTAATGGGAAGCTCTGCTTTTATTTACCACAAATCTGTATCAGCTATGGATTTAAAATAAGATTTGGCTACTTAAAAGAAGAAAAAAGCATGGTAATCTCTGGATAACTCCTTGCTACCTCCCAGGCGAGATAAGCAAGGGATATCTCTCTGCCCTTTGAAACCCTGTCTCCAAGAGGTAAGGTGACACATCTGGAATCCAGTTGTGAGGTAGGTATAGAATCAATCTAGGATGGGATAGAGAAGGTGAGGTCTATGGGAATGTTGTTGTCCATGGAGGTAGTAATTTCCCCAACCCCACAGTTGCATCAGAGAGATGGAATTTCTACCAGTCTGAGGTTGGAGAAGACAGTTGGAATGAAGAGGCCTGGGCACTTTCAGGTTTGAGATTGTGTGACTCTGTGCATCACTCTTGGGGTGTAGGAATGTGCTTGTTTCACCGTGACTATCAGCCCTTAGAGACACACTCAAAGCTTGCAACTCTATGACCAGTCAGCTCCGGGCTTGCCCAGGGGTCTCAGCAGAAAGAACTCTAAAAGTCATCTGGTCCATTTTACAGAGAGAGAGGGTGAGTCCAGCAAGGGAAGAGACATGCCCAAGGCCATAGAGTCAGTTAGAGGCAGAAGTGTGGCTCGGACCCAGACTTCCTGGCTTTAAGGCAAGCTCCTCCTACTGTGTGAGCCACCCCCTTGAGGAAACAGAAACAGAATTTAGGCTGTCCACGTCTGGCCTCCATTTCCTTTATTTGATCCACCCTACTTATGGGATGTCCCAGCCCCAGGAGTAACAGAAAATATACAAAAACGAAGAGGAAAAAGTCAAGCAGGAGGCAGGAACACAAGCGGAGAAGATAAAACCAAGAAGGGGCCTGTGGCAAGGCAGAGAGATCTCTGCAAGAGTCAAGGCCCACCGATGTGGCCTCCACCGTGGGCATCCAAAGGCTTTGGCTTTTTGGAAACCATTTCTCCACCTTCTGGCGCTAACATTTCAATTTTCTTTGGGGGAATCTATTCTTCCTCTACTCTCCATCCACATGGCTAGGGTGGAGCTGACTCTACTCCTGGATTCAGGGCTGGGCATGTACCCCACAACTGTTCAATCCAGCCTGTACCCTTCAAGTACCAGTGTTTGGTTTAGATGTGGGCATATAACCCAAACCAGACCAATCAGAATCAATGAGATTCTACTTCTTGGCCTTTGTTTGAGCTGTTGGGTGGAAGGGGCCCTCTTCTTGTTGAGGTTGATAGCCTTGTTTGTCAGCCTAACTCTGTTGTCACTAGGAAGGGAAAGCCTGTCTGAGAATGGCAACCAACTCCAAGGAGATGGGGAGGGAAGGATTCAGTCGGTGGTGTGCTGGTAAATGTTCAAAACTGACAGTGGGGATGAGTGGAAATCCTTGATCTGTAACATCTGCCAATTTCCATAGTGTAAATAATCCCACAATGGCCAATGTCAGGCTACCAATGTGATGTCATGGGGCACGGAATTGGGAAGAGATGGACACAGTCAGCTCTGGCAAACAGATACAGGTTGACCCCAGCACACCGAATTCAGCCTGTTGGCATCATTTGAGTCCCTGAAGTTCACTGAGTCTGAAGCCAGAGGTCATGACACTTTTTCATTACATGAGTCAATAAATTTCCTTTTGCTTAAGCCAATTTAATTTTGTTTCTGTCACTTACAACTAAAAGAGCCATAATCTAGACAAGTTATATTCATCTTTCCCCACTAAATACACTTTCAATTCCGAACCAGCCAATTCTCCCAAAAAAACCATTTCACTTCCCAACTGCTTGGTCGATACTCATATTCTGAGATCCCCTCTCCATTTCTTATTAAGCTCTGCCAAAAAAGAACAGTCAAAAGAGAATTACCCTTCAAACCGAATTATACTTTGGAAATGAATCAAAAACATGGAAGTGTCTGACTTTGGGGCCCCCTGGATTTCCTTGGGACCACTATCTTTTAAAGATGTCAAATCATAACAATGATCAAGCTTTTTACCAAGGAGATTAACGTTCCTAAGCCTCCCTGGCATACAATTAAGTGAAACATAATCTCATCTAAACAATATAAATCGGATATATTTGAATAATTTAATATACTCCTGCCATATTCAATCAATACCTCCCCCCTTCCTTTTTTAAGTAATTAACTTTGCGGAGTTAAGTTACTCTAATTTCCAGCAAGTCTGAAGTGACAAAAGTTCAACTGATAAAATCTCAAGGGGCAAGATTAGTATCTGCTCCTCTGTTTGCCATCTTGAGCCTCAGAGCATTATTTGTAATTGGTATTAGCAACTTTAAATTCTGATTAATTGCTGGAAAGCCTGTTTTCAATGCAGAAACAAAGCCACAAGTCGGGGAGTAATAGACCCAATTATTCCTAGGTAGGCTTTTGGTAATAGATTTTATTATCAGGATAACTCATCTCAGAGCCAGACGCAAAGAAACTCATTTCATTAGATGGTAACACCTCTTGAATTGAGACAAGCACATTCACCATGTGAGATAAAGACAGCTTGGGAGAATTCACTTTCAGAAACGTGTCTGAGGCTGGCAGCACCTAAATGCCTATTAGGACTAAGTTTCCTTTGTACAGAAACCTTTGTAGGGAAACAAACAGGAGACCACAGTGCCTAGAAGCGGGGGGAGTGACAGAAATACCCGCGGTTTCCCCTGTCAGCTCTCTGAGCATGCAGGAGGCCATTAGGAGTAGGGATTAAAAGGAAATCTGTGAACACGGAGTTTATAAGCGTGTTGGGTCATTTTGAATCCCACGGAGATAACAGGGCAGTAATTAGGAGGGCTACCTCCCTGTCAGGAGAGCCATAAAACGTGTTATTTACACCCAGCTCATGGCCCCAAATGCCCTCCATATGGAATGCCTTTTTAAATACTTCAGTTCCCAGCCAGAATAATTCATCTTTACGCTTTCAAGTTCATAGCCATTTGCAGGGAGAAAACACCAAGGGCTTTCTGAAATGAACCCCTTCACTGTGGGTTTGGTGAATACCCTGGAGTAAGTAGATGGTGGGGGACTTTCGAAAACATGGTTCGGGAGTGGAAAAAAAATTAAAGCAAATGAAAACAAAGAAACAAAACAAAACAAAACAAAAAACAGAACCTGACTTTGGGCTTCCTAAGGCCCCTACCTGCTATGTTCAGATTCTCAGAAGGCAGGAGAAAATGAAGAGGGAGAGAGAAGCAGGTGTGCTTTTGGGGATAGTTATGTGACAGGCAGATCTAGAAGCATGGCATAAATTACTTGTTTTAGTCTTTTCCAGGAGATGTGACTGCACCTATTTCATATATGAGTTAAAGGAGTATGCTCAGAAGGACAGATTTCTAATGGTGATGTAATCTTGCTTAAAAAGACAGTCAGTAAGCGATGAGACTTGATTAAGAGCCTTCTGACTCTAAATTTTCACTCCTTCCACTCCACCAACCGCCTTCTAACAGGGTATGGGGACACCACCCCGAGGAGACTCCAGGTCATGGGTATGTGGGAAGTGGCTCATATTGGCTGGCAAGAGCTGATAGCTAAATTTTAGGGAATTTTGCAAGCCACTTGTCAAACACAGCTATTATTAAAGATTAAATGATATAAGCTTACAACTAAATACATTGTATGAAAAACAAAGGTAATACATACTCAAAACACATCGCTTTCTAATTATTTTGCTAACGTTTTGCTCTGACGATGCTTTTGAAGGTATTTGTGCTTATTGTACCTGTATGGTGGAAATGATATACAATGATGCACTACTGTGCATGGCTTCCCAACTCTGCCTTCAGTGACATCATGTAGTCAGGTTGAAATCAGCCCTGGAGGGAGAATTTACACCACAGAAATTGGCAAACACTACAAGCCAGGAATCCACCTGCCCTGGAAAGGCAGTTGTTAAACATTTACCAACACAACACCACCCCAATCTTTTTTCCTGGTGGTCTGGTAAAGTCCTCTTAGATCCAAATTCACCTCCTAATCACCTCCTCATCATCAATGGGCTTTTTCCTTCGAGGGAAATTGACCAATACAGAGGGGAACAAGGCCGTCACAAACTGACCAATACGGAGGGGAACAAGCCATCCTCGAATCTGCTCTACGCCTCACATTCTTTACACTTTTCCCCCTGAAGGTGGAAGATATACCCCAAAGTAACACCAAATAAATAATGCATGAACCATATATAATTGATGCTAGATTTAACAGAAGTAGAGCCATAAGTGGTTGTCTATTAACTATTTATGACCTTGCCCAGGCGGCTGACAAGCCAGGCTCAGTGAGGAGATCACACCCATGGTCCCATGTTTTATTTAAACATAATTAAAAGTACACAGTCTGCAGCAAGGCCTTCAATTCCACTCAGAATTAGATTCTGCTGTGAAGTCACCGCTGGGTCTCAGGAAGGTTGGGATTGGATTTTGCTGGAACCGCTACCGGTTTTTTTCCTACAAGGGTAGGGAGTCTAATTTCTGCCTCTTTCCATTCTTGACTTTCTCCTTTCCTGACGTTCCCCCTTCTCCAGCTGCCCTGTGACCTTGGGCACAGCACCTCCCTGATCCTCAGTTTAATCATCTATAAAATGGGGAGTTATCATAGGTGTTAACTAAAGGGTTATGGTGAGGATTAGCTCAGACAGGTTGCTCTTAACAGGTGGTGATTTTGCCCCTTAGAGGACATTTGGTAATGTCTGGAGACATTTTTGATTATGATAAATGGGGCAGAAATGCTATTTGCCTCTAGTAGGTAGAGGGCAGGGATGCTGCTGAATATCTTACCACACACAGGACAGTCTTCACAACATACAATTATCTGATCCTAGATGTCAATAATGCCAAGGTTGAGAAAGTCTAGATTACAGAATCAAAAGCAGTATTAACATATATTACTAATTTTTAAAAATTATACTTGAGCACGTAAACACTATGTATCTAAAATTCACTGAGTCGGTCAGACCTGCATTCAAATTCTGACTCTGCCATTTACTAGGAATGTGACTTTGGAGAAACTGCTTCATCTGTCTGGATTTTAGTTTGTTTCATGATAAAATAAGGACAATTACCTCCAACGGTGAGGCTCAAAATAGAGGATTCGGATGTCAGGGCTATCTAGCTGTAATATCTGTCACCCTATTGATCACCAAGGTTGATCTGGCTGATCTAGCTGGCTGGGCAGGGGTCCCCTTCCCCTTCCCCTCTCACCACTCTATGTACATCCTTCCCAAAGCCGCACACTTGAAGAGGATGACCGTCTCTGATAGAGGAGGACCAGTCTTCGGTCAAGGGTATGCCTCCAAACCTCCAAACAAGTTCTCAAAACAGAGGATTCATGTAAAGTACTTAGCCCAGTACCCACCACACAGTATATGATAAACAAATATTAGATCTTATTAACATCACTGCCATCCACCATCACGGGCATTGCATGGCTGTGGAAGTGGAGCTGGGAGAATATGATAAAGCTTGAGTGGAAGGAGAAAATCAGAAACTCAAAGGAAGAAAGAAAATAAAGTACCATCTATTAGGTGCTTATTATGGGCTGTCATTTGACACTTTTATATACATTATCTCATTTAATCCCCATACCTACACAATAAAATAGGCCATATTATGCTTATTTCACAGATGAGGAAACTGAGTTGCTTCAATGTTAACTTGGCTGTCTGAAGTATCATACTCCAAGCCCAATGCTCTTTCCAACCACTCTATAGTGGGTTAAATAGTGTGCCCCTCAAAATCCATATCCACCTAAAAACTCAGAATGTGACCTTATTGGGATATAGGGTCTTTGCAGAAGTAATGAGTTAAGCTGAGGTCATACTAGATTAGGGTGGGCCCTGAATTCAATGACTAGTGTCCTTACAAGAAGAGGAGAGATACACACAGAGACAGAAAGAGAAGAGGGGAAGGCCATATAAAGACAGGGGCAGAGATAAGTGTGATGCAGCCCAAAGGCCAAGGAATGCCTGGAGCCACCAAGGGAAGGAAAGATTCTCCCCTAGAGCCTTCAGAGGAGTATGTCCCTGCCAACATCTTCATTTCAGACATCTAGCCTCCAGAACTGTGAGACAATAAATTCCTGTTGTTTTCAGATATCCAGGTTTTGATAATTTGCTATGGTAGCCTAGACATTTAACACACACCCTCCCCCCAACATGGGTCAAAACAATTGTGTGTGTGTGTGTGTGTGTGTGTGTGTGTGTGTGTATGTGAGAGAGAGAGAGATGAGAGAGAGATGAGAGAGAGAGAGAGAAACAGCAAGCCTAAACCTAGACAAGTGGGTGCTAAGGAAGAATAAGGAAGAACAAAGAAAGCAAAAGAAAACAGATTGAAGAGGGAGGAGGAAAAGATTTTGCAACTGGCATGCAGTAGGGGAGCTGCAATGAGAAAGAAAGAAGAGGAGAAAAAAGGGGTGAAGAGTCGGTGTTTATATCCATGTATATATTTCTCTCTGACTCTCTGGCAGCCTGGACATTGCCTGACACACAGCAGGCATTCACTAGACATTTGCTGAATGCAAGTGAGAGATGCAACGATAAACAGGACTAGACTGCTGCTCCCCCAAAGCTGCCAGCCAGTATTTGCTTTATCATTCAAGAAACTCCAAACAAGTTTCAGATGAATGATGCATCCTCCATACAATCTCCCCCAGGGCTCCTGTTTGTATGAAACCATTTCTTCCTTTGTCCACACATCCCATCTTGTGTCAGAGTTATTGAGGGACACGTGCATCTCCTCCTCTAGATCTTGAGCAATTCAAGGGCACAGTCCCTAGTCCATCCATGTCTGCATCTCCCACAACATCAGGCACAGGGCTAGGTACCTAGTAAGATACAAACAAAAGTTGGTTGATCTAAAATTTTCCATTTCTAAGATGTACTTTTTTGAGTCATTTGTTAAGATGTAAAACTTCAAAATGCTGAGAAAATTATTCAGCAAGCAATTACTGAGCATCTATTCTATACCTGACTCTGATATGGAGGTTGCAGCCCGAGTCAAATAAAACCTACTCTCAGGGTCTCTCTCTTTCTAGGAAGACAAGAACATTGGCATTTACAGTAACTGAGTGACACATGCATTGATGGGGTGGGCACAGAGGGTATGGGAACACAAAGGAGGTGCTTAATCTGATATTTGAGTTTTTAAGGTTGCACAGGCAGGCAGCAGGATGCATGAGGAAAAGGTGGTGAATCAAGGAGTAACACGGCATTGGGGTCTTGTCTTAGTTCAATTGTGTTGCTATAAAGGAATACCTGAGGCTGAGTAATTTATAAAGAAAAGAGGTTTATTTGGCTCACAGTTCTGCAGGCTGCACAAGAAGTGTGACACCAGCATCTGCTTCTAGTGAGGGCCTCAGCTGCTTCCACTCATGACAGAAAGGGAAGGGGAGCTGATGTGTGCAGAGATCACATGGCAAGAGCAGAAGTGAGACAGAGAGGAGGAAGTGCCAGGCTGTTTCCAACAGCCATTTCTCAGGGGAACTCCGGTGGGAACTAACACAGTGAGAACTCACTTGTTACCATGAGGAGGCACCAAGCCATTCATGAGAGATCTGCCCCCATGACCCAAACACCTCATATGAGGCCCCACCTCCAACACTGATGATCAAATTTCAACATGATGCTTGAGGGACAAACTGAAACTATAGCAGTCCTCAACATCTGCCTTTATGCTTAAGTAGAACAGGTAAGAGGATGAGAGGCAGACAACCAAAGGTGGAAAAACCTAGAAAGGTTAGATTTCTTGTAGGTCATAGGAAGCAGTTTGAACTTTGTTCTGAAGGCAGTGGGGACCTGTGACCCATGGAAGGTCTTTTTTTCTTTCTTTCTTTTTTTTTTTTTTTTTTAGATAGAGACTAGCTCTGTCACCCAGGCTGGAGTGCAGGAGTGCAACCACAGTTCACGTAACCTTGAACTCCTGGGCTCAAGCAATCCTCCACTTCAGCCTCCTGAGTAGCTGGGACTACAGGTACATGCCAGCAGACCTAGCAAATTCTTCTTTGTTTGTTACTTCCTTCCTTCCTTAATTCCTTCCTTTCCCTTCTTTCCTTTTCCTTCCTTTCTTCCTTTCTTTCTCTCTCTCTCTCTTTCATAGAGATGGGGTCTTGCTATGTTGCCCAGGTTGGTCTTGAACTCCAGGTCTGAAATGATCCTCCCACTCATCCTCCCAAAGTGCTAGGATCAAAAGGCATGAGCCAACCCATCCGGCCCCATAAAACATTTCTTAGCAGAGAAATAACACAGTAAGCTATGCTCCCTCTTGAAAGATCTCCTACAGGTAGGAGCAAGACTGAAGGGAAAGTGGGGAGACAAGTGAGAAGTCACTATAGAAGCCAGACCGGAGGGGATGATACTTAAATAAAGACAGAATAAGCAACAATGGGTCAGGAGGGGTGAATTAGAAAAACACCTCAATAGGGTAAAATCAACAGGTCTGACCATTAAGCTGTGTGAGCGAGAGGGAGACAGGCTGCTGCAACTTCTAGCTCAGGTCACCGGATGGATGCAGGAAAAGTAAGCAGAAGCACCATGCAAGTTTTTCAAGACCTGGGGAGCCTGTGAAAAGGACGCCTGGATCAGGGGAAAGTCAAAACCAGAGAATCAGGCCAAGGTGATGAAGGGTAAAACCCAACAGGTGCAGCCTCCGAAATAGGTGCACCTGGAAGGCCGAAGTCAGGCCTTCCCGTCAGCATCAGGACTTCTAGCTTCCTCAGGCACCCCTTGATTACCCAGTCCTGGGGCCAGGGTGGTTTCCCCTGGGCCCTGTAACTACTGAAAAACAACAGGATATACATCCGCAGACGAGTTGCTTCGTCGCTCTAATGACAAAGGGACTGGAATGATTTAGAGCCAGAATATTATTTTCTCCATAATGGCTCCTGGAGTCTCCAGGAATAGTACATTTACTAAAATTAATGGCAAAACCTCATTTTTCTTTTTTCTGGGAAGCAAAGTTCCACCGGAGGGGTAATTGATCCTGATCTGGATGTGTCGGAGAGTCAGCTGGGGGCATAAATCATTCACATGCAACAACTCACAGTCCTTTAAACCAACACCAACAGTGACAAATAGTACAGGCTGGGGACAGGCGGAAAGGAATGTGGACAGGAGATCCATCAACATCCTTCCCGCTGCTCACCAGGGCCCAGAGCACCGGATCCTTTTTTTGGTCTCCACAGCAGAGCCATTTTTCAGCAAGGTTGGGTTGAAAGGGAAGCAGGTGACCTGGTGATAGCTTTAGCATTGGACACATGGGACACCAGTCCCAGCTCTGCCCTTCCTGACCCTGCGGCCCTGGACAACCTCACACCCCGGCCCCTCCATGTTCTCCACTTGCTGAGGTTGACATTAAGTGCTAAAGTAGACAACTTCTGCGAAGGGCTTGAACATAGAATGACTCAATAAACATTTGTTGATGGAATGAATAAATCAATGCTTGGACTGTGGAGTTAGGAAATTTATTCTATCCCTCCCAGGGAGGATTTGAATTCTAAAAACGAAGACAGACCAGGAGCGGTGACTCATGCTTATAATCCCAGCACTTTGGGAGGCGGGGGCTGGAGGATGGCTTGAGATCAGCAGTTCAAGACCGGCCTGGTCAAAGTAGTGAGACCCCATTTCTATTTTAAAAAATTGAAAAATTAGCCAGGCACAATAGTATGCACTTGTAGTCTCAGCTACTCTGGAGGCTGAGGCAGGAGGATCGCTTATGCCCAGGAGGAGGAGGCTGCAATGAGCTATGACTGTGCCACTGCACTCCATCCTGGGTGACTAAGACCCTGTCTCAATTTAAAAAAAGAAAAGAAAAGAAAGAAGGAGAAGGCAATACTTTGCCCAAAGAAATGGACTTGTGGTAGTGACAGTGGATACGGGAGAGAGATTTGGTGCCAACTGGCCTTCTAAAGTCCCTCAAATCACAGTGCATGCCCCCTTGTTTTGCCTGTGAAAGCTCTGAGCTCTCATGATGGAGGAAACTCCATATTTGTACGAAGTACACTAGCCATGGCCTTAGTTGTATTTTATCATGCAGTTATGTATTTCCATGTATGAGCTCCTAGGGGGCAAAGGTGTGTGCTGTTCCTCACTGGGTATCCGGCATCCAGCACAGGGCTTGGCCCACAGTGAAAACTATGAATACACATTGCACGAAGGAAAGAAGCAAAGTTCTGGCTGCCTTGCAGGATTTTAGTATAGTTTAGAGAATGTACGGCACAAAGAAGCTGCCGCTTATCTTACAGAAACGGGATGAGGGAAGGCAAGTTGGTGGCGTGGACACGAACAGATGGGATGAACTGTCTTGAGAAGCCAGGGACAGTACCAGGATGCCACACTTATAGGAGGGGCCTCAGCAGCAAGACTCAAGTTTCAATGACAGCGAGGACTTAACTCTCCCACTGAGCCCTGGTTTGGGCACACTGAGAACTTCTGCACAGCAAGGACCTTATGATTCCTTGCCCTTCCTCATCAGTGCCTACCCCTGTGCCATCCTCATAGCTGGTGTTGAATAGGTATTTATTGAATGAATAAATGAGCGATGCAAGAAAGTATAACTTCCTCTCTTCTCCCAGTGGAAATTTCCCAGAGCTCAAAGGCAAAGGAAATATTTGAGAGCAAATAGGTTGGTGAGTTTTGGGACATGCAGTATTTGGAAGAGGCTGCTGGCCTGACCTTATCCATGGAGCTTTGTTCTTCCACAGGATCACTAAGGAAAGGACGGGATGTACTGGATAACTTCAGAATACCAACCAAGCAGAAATGTGCCTTCCTCTTGTGTAGGGGGTTGGAGGGTAGCCTCCCAAAAGACAATTCCACTTGGGACTTGTGAACGTGATCTCATTTAGAAAAAGGGTTTGCAGGCCAGGCGCGGTGGCTCATGCCTGTAATTCCAACACTTTGGGAGGCCAAGGAGGGTGGATCACCTGAGGTCAGGAGTTCCAGACTAGCTCGGCCAACATGGTGAAACCCCGCCTCTACTAAAAATACCAAAATTAGCTGGGCGTGGTGGTGCGTGCCTGTAGTCTCAGCTACTTGGGATGCTGAGGCAAGAGAATTGCTTGAACCCGGGAGGCAGAGGTTACAGTGAGCTGAGATTGTGCCACTGCACTCCAGTCTGGGAGACAGAGCAAGACTCTGTCTCAAAAAAAAAAAAAAAAAAAAGCAAAAGTGTTTGTAGATATGATTAAGGTAAGGATCTTAAGGTGAGATCGACGTGGATTTAGAGTGAGCCCTGAATCCAATTACAGTTGTCCTTATAAGAAAAAGGCAGAGGGATATTTGGGACATACATACATACACAGAAAAGACAGCCATGTGAAGAAAGCCATCACTGAGGCAGCCACAAACCAAGGAGCACCTGGAGCCATCAGAAACTGGAAGAGGCAAGGAAGGATGCTCTTCCAGAGTCTTCAGAGGGAGTGCAGCCCTGCTCACACCTTGATTTCAGATTTCAGGCCTCCAGAACAATGAGAAAATGAATTTCTATTGTTTTAAGCTATGCAGCTTGTGATAATTTGCTATGGCAATCCTAGGAAATGAACACTCCTTTCGACCACACCCACCAAACTAAAGAGAAAAGTTCAGCTTTGATAAACTTATCCAGAATCTTGCCATCAGAAATTGGAGACAGACGCGGGTCTAATTTCAGCATGCACGCAAGCTCTTTAAGGTTTTGTGTTGTGTCCATTTTGATTCCTATGTGGGAACTATGCTATAATCTTTTCAGTATTTCAGGGCCTTTTAAGATCTGAATATGGCCCCAGGAATGGGGACAGGGAGAGGAAAGAGAGAAAAGAGGGAAGGAGAGAAGACGAGAGAGAAAAAGAGATCAAGGGACAGAGAGGAAGAAAATCACTATTTGATCTGGCCAGAATGCCTGAGTGCCTGGCTAGTTAAAGAAGACATCAGAGGAGAAAGGCTGGGGATGTTCTCTCCTCCCAGCCAGAGCTTGCCAGGAGGGGCACTCAGCTGCATGAGAAACGGGGCTAGTTAATGAGGAAGTTATCCTGTCAATGGGAGGAAAGAGCTTTTCTCTTTCCCAAGGCCACAGGCGTGGAGGAACTGCCAGTCAGGAGGCCTGGACTTTGGGAACCTGTGTCTCTGTGCGGTGCCTTACCGCCCCCTCACAGAAAAGCGTGACAGGGATGACACCAGCTGTGAGAGACAGTGGCCCAAGACATATTAATATATGTGCTGCAGGAAGAACAAGTTGGTGAGACCTCTCACAACACCAGAGTGGACAATGCAGGAAGGAGAAAACCAGTGTAATTTAGAGACCTCTGGGCCAAGCCTTGGCATATTGTGGGCTGTCTCTAGAAGGCTGGATGATGGTAGGCAATGGGGGTGCCAGACACCCCCCAGGTCACAGAATCAGAAATCTGGAACCTTAGTGATATCTGGCCCCATGGAGAAAAGGTGGAACAGACACTCTTAGATGCTCTGTGACCTGTGCAGTTCTTCTTAGAACACACTGAATGATGGAGAAACCTTCCCATTAGGCAGGAAACAAATTTTAAAATGTTCCTTGGGGCTGGGTGCAGTGGTTCATACTTGTAATCCTAGCACTTTGGGAGGCCGAAGTGGGCAGATTGCCTGAGCTCAAGAGTTTGAGACCAGCCTGGACATCATAGTGAAACCCTGTCTACTACAATACAAAAAATTAGCCGGACATGGTGGCTCACACCTGTAGTCCCAGCTACTCAGGAAGCTGAGCCATGAAAATCGCTTGAACCTGGGAGGTGGAGATTGCAGTGAGCTGAGATCACGCCACTGCACCCCAGCCTGGGCAACAGTGCAAGACTGTCTCCAGAAAAATAAAATAAAATAAAAATAAATGTTCCTTGGTCCATCCTGGAGGCAAAGTATGAGTTAGTGACTAAAAGTAGAGACTACATTGTTAGGCAGCCCTGGGTTCAAATTCTTACTCCTGTGTGACCCTGGGCAAGCAAACGTACCATTCGGAACCTCAGTTTGGCAAGTTGATATCGCCACGCATCAGTTTCCCCACCTTTTTAATGGACATCAAGACAGCACCTACCTCACAGTTCTGAAATGAGGATTTAGATGAGAAATGCTTCCTTCAGAACCTGGCAGGGAGCAAATACTTCACACATGGTGGCTTGAATCATCATTTGTATCTTTTATTTTTGTTGTTGCTACTAACAGCCCAGAAACAGCTCTATGTTTACCAGATATGGCCTTAGACTAGTCATCTCCCCTTTTGGAAGGCTCGGTTTGTCCTCATCTGTGAAATGGGGGCAATAAATCTGACTTCACAGGGCTGACATGAGGATTATAGGATATTATGGATGTTGAGACCCAGTGAAAGATAGGCCGTTAATAAACACCGGTTCTTTCCTCTTTTGTACGAGGCCTTCCTACCATTGGAGTGGAATGAATGGAGCAGGAAAAGAAAGTCTGGGATCTGATATATAAGTGAATTTGGCGGCCATCCGGCAGCAATGAATGCCATTGGTCCACTTTGGGCCCACCCCCAGGGTTTGCAGCCAATGACAGTGTTGTCTCAGCCCACTCCCCTTCTGGTTTCCCCTGGCTTCCGGCACACTCCAGAGGCCTAGGACCCAAACCCATGAGTCTCCCATTCAGAAGTCTTGAAAAGGGGGGCTGTACCCCATTGCAAACCCTCAGTTGCTAAGAGCCCGCGATGGGGACAGAACTCACCAGCTCCATGCACCGCCGGCTGGCCTCCGCCTCCCGCTGCACCAGCTCTTCCATGTCGGCCTTCAGCTCCTCCAGCCGCCGCTGGTAGTACTGGCTGCTCTCCCGCTGCTGGGACTCCGACGTGGCCGCCTGTGAAAGCTCCTCCCCCATCTTGATCAGGCTGTCCCGAAGTCGGATCACCAGGACCTGGGAGGGGCAGAGACACATGCCCACCTTGAAGTTGGAGGCCAGGGGTATGAAACAAGGGAGCCTAAGGAAGAGAAATCCTTTGCCGAGTTTCCTGTGTTTTTATAATCGGGATAAGAATGCTGATGTCTGCTACAAAAATGAAGAATTAACAACATGCAAAAAATGACAGTCGGGTGCAGTGCTCACACCTGTAATCCCAGCACTTTGGGAGGCCAAGGTGGGTGGATTACCTGAGGTCAGGAATCAGAGACCAGCCTGGTCAACATGGTGAAACCCCTTCTCTACAAAAAAATACAAAAATTAGCCGGGCGTGGTGGCGCATGCCTATAATCCCTGCCACTTGGGAGGCTGAGGCATGAGAATTGCTTGAACTGGGGAAGTGGAGGTTGCAACGAGCCAAGATTGTGCCACTGCACTCCAGCCTGGGTGACAGAGAGAAACCCCGTCTCGAATAAATAAATAAATAAATAAATAAATAAATAAATAAATAAAATAAATAACTGCTATTCTGAGAGGCAGTGTAGCATATTTACGAGAACCCTCGCCCCCAAGACCCTCTGGGTTCAAATCCCACCTCTGCCTCTCGCTGGCTGTGTGACCTTGGGCATGTTATTGAGCCCCTCTGAGAGACAGGGATGATGATAGTACCTGTGCCCCAGGGACGCTGTCAGAATCTAATTTCTTGGTACGCAGAAGGCTTGGGTGCCTGGCACATAGGATGTGCCAGATAAGGGTTGGGGATTATTAATTTTTTTTTTTTTTCCAGCAGCTCCTATTTATCTCGAGGGACTGAGGCAATGAAGAGAGAACTCTGCTGAGGTCAAAAATCTTTCCCCCACATGTGTTTTTGTTTCCTGATTTATAAAATGAGGGTGTTTAGGTAATCTCTCATGACGCTCAGCCCTACTATTTTATGACATTTTTCCTTTCCTGGTGGCCGGGGGGGTGGGGAATCCTTGAGGACACAATGAAACAATAGAGGGAAAAGCGCTTTGGCCATCATGAGTGCCACACAAAACAAACCCAAGGACTGTTCTGCAGAATTCATTAGTTGGCCAACAAGCCCGGAACCAATCGATCCTGATGGGCAAATACTCTAGTGTTGACATAAGACGAGGCCCACATGAATATTTCAAGCCCCTGCTAAGGACTCGGAGCCCCTTTTCTGCAGCCACAGGCAGTGGGGATGACAGCCTGCAGATCAGACACCGGATAATAACCTGAAAGAAACGCTTTCCTATTCAGTTCACCTCTCAAATGAAGTTCAGCAACAATTCCAAGAACAGCAGGAAGACTGGAAGGAGTTCTCAAACTGTGCCTTTGAGGTACCCCATCTCAACACCTCAAAGACCCAGGATTCTACTAAATTCAAATCATGGCGGCAGAGGGGAAAATTGAATTTGGAGATAGAATCTTTCCATTTGAAGTTTTCCCACACTCATTTTCTTTTCTCCTCTGCTATCATTTCACTATGCTAGAACCACGTTTTAAAATGGCATATGATATAGCCCAACTTTACATATTTAATCATTTAAAATATAGTAGATCAAAGTTTCATGGTGATTTGCAGAGACAGTCAGACCTTGAGGAATTTCTGGGAACCAATGAGGGTCAAAGCAAAGAAGAATTTCTGTGTTCTTCATCCATAGCAGCCTTACTGGAGACCAAATGTCCCTAGGGAGATCAGGGGGAAATGTTTCAGAATGAGGAATGCAGCCTTACAACCGTCTAGACACACTGTCTTACTGTGGTGAAGCCAGCTGGCTGCGGAGAAATTGGAACCTGTAACCAGGAGGAAGTGAAGGTCAGGTGTCAATCTACCTTATCCCACGCACTGCCTGGCTTTATCTTGAGCAAGTCACTTGACCTCTCTGGGGTCATCTTCTCATCAGATAAGGCTTATCCTACCTGCCTCACAGGACTGTATGAAACATCAAGTGGAGTGACTGATGTGAAAGTATTTTGACAATGGTGATGTCTTCTGTAAATGTCCCATGTCATTGGCCTACAGAGCTGAAGAAGTAAACACCTGTGTTCCCAGCTCAAGGGTAATGTGAATGTAATCACTGAACCCCACCCCAGCCCATCCAAGCCTTACCTGTCCTTCAAGGTTCAGCATTAATGCCACCTCCTCCCAGAAGCCTTCCTGATTCCTGAGTCTTGAAAAGATCTCTATCCTCTAAACATCACAGCGCTCTCGCCATATTACAGATATTTATATACATATCTTACCCACATTGCTTACAAAGATATATGCTTCTGAAAGCAGATCTGTGTCATACATCTGTCTTCTGTGCACCCTAAAACAGGGCCTAGCACACACTGGGTGCAAAATAAATTTCTGTTCAAAATGAGTATTGGGCATGTAAGTGGTTGAGTAGGTGGATGGAGGTAGGAAGAACTGGATCAATCATAAAAGAATGGGCAGACAGAGGGGTTGAGGGCTAAAGAAAAAATAATAGAGGAAGAGAAGAAAAAGTGAAGGGGAAAGGAAGAACAAATGCAAGGGAGGATGGATGAATGGACCCATGATTGTGGAAGGAGAAGGAGAGACATACGTGAGGATGGATAGGTAAATGGGTAGGTGGCTTGAGGGATGATGGTATGATGGAAGGAGGGAGTGAGTTTGGGTGAGGAGTGGATGAGTAATGTATATCTAGAAAAAGGCATGTGAGTAGAGAGGTGAATAGAAGGGTGGATGAAGCTTACACAAAAGCTCTCCCTGCTCTTGGCCCAAGCACTATTTATGTATCACTATGTACCTCAAATCTCTTAATCTGCACCTTCTGGAACTCCGTCTTGTTCTCCAGGTCACAGATGACCGCCTCCTGCCTGCTGACAATGGCTCGATCCACGGTGGACTGCTCCAGGTACTCGATGCGCATCTGAGCCACCTGCAGCTGTAGGTACAAGAGAGAAGTCTATTGGACACCTGTTGTCCCTGATACCAGGACAGAGACACATGCAGGACCCAGCCTGGGAGGGTGAGGGGAGCTCTTTACACCACCTCCTTCTCTGCTCAGGTGTGCTGCATGTTAAATGTCTGTACAAGCAAGAATTGCTGGGCCTCAATCTTGGGACCCTCACTGGACCCTCACACCAGACCCTGATACTGGGTCTCAGGTGCTGGGAGATGATGCTTCTTATGTCTTCAGAATTGAAAACAAGACTTTTAATCGGTGCTTCCCTTGTCTCCTTTCCTGCTCTGATAAAGGAGCAAAGCTAGTCTGTGAGCAAGAAGCTACGGCATCAAAAAGATAAAGCACGGGTGGGTTTGAGAGCCAGGTTTCTTCCTGGTGTGTGAGTCTGGGAAAGTCAGTTCCTTTCCTTGAGCCTCAGTTTCTTCATTTTTCTTGGGAGGATTAGAGGAGATTAGTGACTGGCACATACTAAGCGGCTAGCAAATGGCCACTGCTGCTATTCCATTTGTTGTGCGTGTTGGTACTCAGCACCTATAGGAAATTGCTTGAGACCTGGTCACTCTAGCAGTCACTTTAAGCAGGCACATGCAAGGCTTCTAGAAGAGCTTTGAAACTTTCATGGATAATAGCAACCCTCTAGGTAATGACAGAAACCCAGAGATATTTGGAGGGACCATGACTTCAAAGGAAGATTTCACAGAGGATCATGATCCTGTCTTGCACAGACCATCTCTTTGTTCTTGGAGCCATTTCTCAGAGGGAGAAAATTCTGCACTGCATGGCTGAGTCTCAGTGCATGGAGCATGCCTGGATCCAGCACAAGAACAGGCAAGAGTAAATAAGTGTGAGTCTGCGTGCATGTGTCTGTCTCTCTAGGGAGCGGTCTCAATGTGCCTGGCACACAACTGGAATTGAGTGAGTATCTGAATGAATTGATGAATAAAAGAATGAAGGAAACAGTTTCCAGGAGCCAAAGTGTAAGTAAGTGTCCAGGGAAAATCCCTCTCTTCATCCCTGTGATGGTTAATACTGAGTGTCAACTTCATTCCGTTGAAGGATACAAAGTATTGATCCTGGGTGTGTCTGTGAGGCTGTTGCCAAAAGAGATTAACATCTGAGTCAGTGGGGTGGAGAAGGCAGATCCACCCTTAATCTGGTGGGCACCATCTAATCAGCTTCTAGTGAATATAAAGCAGGCAGGAAAATGTGAAACAGGAGATGGGCCTTAGCCTCCTAGCCTACATCTTTCTCCCGTGCTGGATGCTTCCTGCCTTCAAACATCGGACTCCAAGTTCTTCAGTTATGGGACTCGGACGGGCTCTCCTTGCTCCTCAGCTTGCAGACGGCCCATTGTGGAACCTTGTGATCGTGTAAATTAATACTTAGTATATTCCACAGCCAGGCCCAGTGGCTCACACCTATAATCCCAGCACTTTGGGAGACTGAGGAGGGCAGTTCACCTGAGGTCAGGAGTTAGAAACCAGCCTGACCAACATGGCAGAACCCCATCTCTACTAAAAATACAAAAATTAGCCAGGCGTGGTGGCGGGCACCTGTAATCCCAGCTACTCGGGAGGCTGAGGTGGGAGAATCGCTTGAACCTGGCAGGCAGAGGTTGCAGTGAGCCAGGATCACGCCACTTCACTCTAGCCTGGGCGACAGAGTGAGACTCTGTCTCAAAAGTAAACAAACAAACAAACAAACAATAAACTCATATATATATACACACACACACACACACACATCCTATTCGTTCTGTCCCTCTAAGAAAACCCTGACCAATACAAGTATAGGATGGCTCTGAGCACATACTTGTTCTTGAAGCTTGTGCTTCTCCTTCTTGGCTTCCTCCAGCTGCAGCTGCAGTTCTTGGATCTGCCCAATGTCAGCAGCAGACTGGTGAGACAAAAAAAAAAAATGTATATATATCACCCTGAGACCACAAGCCTTGCTGGGAAACCACCCCTGAAAATCCCTACTTTCCCCACCCACAGATGTCTACATCTCTGAGCTTCTATGATAATAGCTGTCTCCCAAAAATTACCTCTCACATCCTCCTCACCATCTTTCATTTCAATGTTCGCTGAGTCACTCCAATTATATAAGCCTCTGGATTTGGTCAACTGTCCAGCATTTTATTATACACGCCTGAGAATCCAGACAGAAGTGGGCTGGCCATGGCACTAGGACCAGATTCCAAGGGATGAGAGCTACTCGGCGGGTCAGGTAAGTGAGGTTCTAGACCTGGACCCTGGTCTTAGCAATCTACAGATCTGCACCTCAATCTCTGCATCCATAAAATGGACCCATAGCCTCTGCTGGGCTTTTCTGTATTGGGTTTGTTCAGAGACTAAATGAAGCAGTGGGCCGGGCGCGGTGGCTCAAGCCTGTAATCCCAGCACTTTGGGAGGCCAAGACGGGCGGATCACGAGGTCAGGAGTTTGAGACCATCCTGGCTAACACGGTGAAACCCCGTCTCTACTAAAAAATACAAAAAACTAGCCGGGCGAGGTGGTGGGCGCCTGTAGTCCCGGCTACTCGGGAGGCTGAGGCAGGAGAATGGCGTAAAAACCCGGGAGGCGGAGCTTGCAGTGAGCTGAGATCCGGCCACTGCACTCCACCCTGGGTGACATAGCGAGACTCTGTCTCAAAAAAAAAAAAAAAAAAAAATGAAGCAGTGGAGAGTAAAGGTTTTTTAAATGGAGCCAACTGCTGAGCTTCATTACCTCTGAAGAGAGGAATTCTAGAGGGTAGAAGCACCTCTTTACTTTCTATTTCTTGTGTCTTTATTATTTAAATTATTTATTATGGGCATAGGTATATAGTGCCTTCGTAACTTAACAGATACACCTCTCTTTGGGGCAAAAATATGGGTGATTCGCAAGTGTAGACAGTGGCATAGACTATTTTGTGGTTGTTACCATGTGGATGATATCACCAATTATTTTGCTATTATTATTCTTTGTCCAGCAGAAACCCCTTCAGATCCCACCTCTGTCAGATGCATTTAGAGCGCAGCAGGTATTTCCCCCTGGATCTCCTCTGGAAGGGGTATTGCAAGGAAGACATTGCTCTTGGAGGGAGCTGTTCTTCCCCTTATGCAGTCATTATGTGGAGATCCACTGGGGATTCCACATCACATCCCTCAGCTTCACCCCAAAGCTTCTGTTCCACCCATGCTGCCCTCATGTCTCCTGATCATCTCCCAAGAGCGTCCATCCACTCCTCCTCATCTTAACTCCATCTACCAGGCTGGAGTTGTCCTTCCCCTGGACACGTTCAGCTTTCATTTATTCAACGGCGATTCACTGAGCACCTCCAGGCCAGACGCTCTCCTTGGCTCCGAATACAGCACTGGACAAGGCAGAGGAGGGTCCTGCCTTTATGGAGCTGACAGTCTGGGGCGGCATGCTGGCTGGTCCTCTCCAACTGCTCTTGCCCCTGAAAAGCTTGCCAATTGATTCCCTTCAACCATAAAATAAAACCCAACCTCATAACAGCCTCTAAGACCCTGATCTGATTCTCTTCTTTCACTGAGCCTGTCTTGTGCCACATTGTCCTCACTGGCCTCCTTTCAGTCTCTCCAATGCACTATCACAGGCCCTTTGTATGTTCTATTTCCTCTGCTTGGAAGGCACCCCCAATCCCCAGTGTCCCACTCCAATCTAAGCAACTCTTGCTCTTTGTTCAGATCTCCATCCAAATGACACCTGCTCTGGGAAGCCTTTCCTGACTCCCAACCTAGGTCACGATTTGCAGAATTGTGTTCATTTTCTTTCTGGACTCTTGGTTCAGTTTGCAAGTCTCCCCTCTGCTCTGGGTGACCATATGATAAGGTCTTCCCAGTCCACTAAACTGTGAGGTACATGAAGGTGGGAATGCGATGTGCTTTTGATCACCACAATATATTTAGCATTTTTCACAGTGCCTAATACATGGCAAGGATTCAGTAAATATTGAATAAATAGATATAAAGATAGGAATAAAGAAAGAAAGCAAGAGGGGGAAAGAAGAAAGAAAAAAGAGAAAGGGAAGGAAGGAAGGAAGGAAGGAAGGAAGGAAGGAAGGAAGGAAGAAGGGAGGGAGGGAGGGAGGGAAAGGAGAGAAGGAAAGGAAGGGAGGGAAGGGAGGGAAGGAAGGGAAGGAAGGAAGGAAAAAGAAAAGCAAGAAAAGAAAGCAAAGGAAAGAAAAGAAAGAGAGAGAGAAAAGAAAAGAAAATGGTGGTTGGATAGGTGAATAAATGGGTACGTGGGTGGTAGGATGGATTAATGGATAAATGAATGGAAAGATGGATGGATGAATGGATAGATGGATAAATGGCTGGATGGAGAGACGGATGGGTGGTTGGGTGGATGGGTGAATGATTGGATGGGTGGATGATTGGATGGATGGAAGGATGGATGGATGGATGGATGGATGGATGGATGGATGGATGGATGGATGGATGGATGATGGACAGATGGATAGGGGAGTGGGTGAATGAGTAGATGGATGGAAAGTGAATGGGTGAATTGATGAGTAGATTAATGGTCGATGGGTGGGTGGATGGGCAGATAGAGGCATGGATAAATCCAAATCTTTCTTGGTGGACATGTCCTCCAGAGATGCACACACCATCTAAAGGTGACATTGTCCTCCATTAGGACCACAGGAAATGTACAATTCCTATCTATCTCTGTGCACTTATCCCTCCAAGATGTTAAGATGAGGGAGCAGTCCAATCATATCACCTTCTCAACATTCCCCATTCACCCCACCCCAAGTCCCTGAGCTTCTTCCACCAAGGTCCCATTCACTACCTGAGCAATGAGGTCCTTGTGCTTCTGCATCAGCTCATTCAGGTCATCCTGGTCCTCATCAATGCGCTTCAGGAGGTCTGTCTTTTCAAACTGCAGCCTGTACAGCTGCTCATCCACCTGGGAGAGGCAGGTCAGTGGTCAAGGCAAGGTGGGAGGGTGAGGGATGGGCAGCAGGGTCCAGAGGAAGAGTAAAGAGGGGCTTGCCTATGGGTGTGTGAGGTGAGTGACCATCGATGTTTAAGAGTGGCTGTGGTTACCAATGCATGTGGTAGGTGTAACAGCTTGGGCGTGTTTGTGTGTGTGTATACTAGGTATTGCATGTGACTATGAATTCAGGGTATATGTGTGTATGAATTTATGTCTGTGCAGTCCCACTTGGGAACCTATGTGTGCACATTTTAAATAGGCATAGTACATATATGAAAATGCAAACCACGGCACTCTCCCTGAGAACAGGGACTTTGTTCTGTTCACAGATATAACCTCAGCAGCCAGCACCAGGCCTGTCCTATAACAGGTGCTCAATAAATATGTATTAGATGGATGAATAAACTTGGAGGCATAGGTTACCTATAAGGAGGGCATTTATTTTGTATGTGTGCCTGGTGATCGCATATGAATATGTACATTCATTCCTGTGTATACACATGTGCACATGTACGTGTATGTGTGTGTATGAATGCTTGTAGGCAAGTTCCAACAAAATAAGGGATAAAAAGGCCCACAGAGGTCTTGAGATAAGCATTTGCCTATAAAACTCTATACCTAAACTTTAGGGTTTTATACATTGAGTATAAATCTAAGCCAACCCCGTACACCCAGACAAGGGACTTGGAAACCTACATCCAATTTTCACCAAAATAATAAATCGACAATATATGTCCATGTGTCCCCATTCAGGGGTGAGCACGGGTAGTTCTATAATAAATGGCTGAAATCTTCGCCTGGTAATGAGCCTAAGTGGGCCAAGAGATGCCCTTGTCTCCACTTACTAGAGGGGACATGCAGTAGCCCCACAATAAGGACCAAGTTCCAGCTCATGATGGTGAGCACACAGTAGGACCACAGCAGATATCTGAGAACCGCTTAGAGTGGCGAGCAGGGTGGGCACACAGTATACACCTGTGTTCCCACACTGGGTACTGAGCAAATAGCAAGCTCACATCAGATGCACATTCACAGCACTGAGCACCCATTCTGTCCAAACAGACTTCCTTGCTTATCATGGCAGATGGGAGCACACAGTTGAGCCTCATCAATGCCTCATATCTTTATAATGCTCAGCTTACAGTAGGATGCCTGCACATTCAGAACGCTGAGCACCTAGTAGGTCTACAATAAGTCCCCCTGTCCCTGTCACAGAGCTGAGCACACAAGAGGCCTACAATGGATGTCTGTGCCTCCAAGGTGCTACCCGGTAGGTTTACAACAAATGTCCTTGTACTTCCTATAGTGCTGAGCGCACACTAGGCCCACACTGGCTCCCAGAGGCCTATGGTGGCCCAGGTCCCTGCAGCTGCAGGAAGGGACAGGTACCAGGCTCTTGTTCCGTGTCATGTTCTCTAGCTCGCTGTGCATACTCTCCAGGTCCGCCGTGAGCACCTTTTGGGTCTTCAAGGCCTCCTCACACTTGGCTTCACTCTGCTCCAGCTGGACCAGGCAAGAGGTGGAGAAGAGAAGAAAAGAACATGAGAAGGTAAGAGATGAGGGGAAGGGAGGTGGGGAGGAGAGGGGAGGTGAGGGGGGAGGGGAGGGAGAAGGGGAAGGGGAGGGGAGGGCAAGGGAAAGCAGAGGGGAGGGGAGGGGAGGGTAGGGGAGGGGAGATGAGGAGAGAGGAGAGGCCTCCTCATGAGGCTGCCTCCTTGAATGTCCTTCCCCTCTAGCTCAGCCCAGCCCCTTCCAGGCAGGGGATTAATTTACAGGCGACCCTCATGTCTTCACAACTATTCATCAACCCACACCCGGGGGAAAGCAAATAAATTTGCATTTGAAGCAGCCAGGTTCTGAGCCCACTCACAACGTCACCCCTGGTGCATCGCCAGGAGCTATTCCTCAGTCCCATTCAGCAAATCCTTGCTGACGCCCACTCAGTGTCAGGCACTGGACATACAGGGAACAATCAAGCCGGCCCCTGCCCTCTCAGTGGGAGACAGGCAAGAACCGCTGACAACCTCTTTGTGCAGTAGAGGGAAGCGGGGGACACCGGCACAGTGGAAACGCAGGATGGGAATCAAGGGAGGCTTCCTGGAGGAGGTGGTTTGAAGGCCTATGGGAACCAGCCAAGTGGAAGTTTCTTAACCAGGGTTCAGGGTTAAAAGTGGGTCCACAGACCCCCTTTAAAATGGTATGCAAAATATTCTGCATGTGAGCATTTAGCATTTTCCTGGGTTCACAGCTTTCACTAGAAGGCTGACAGCCACCGACTTAGATAAAGCTCTCTCAGGGCCGGGCGCGGTGGCTCAAGCCTGTAATCCCAGCACTTTGGGAGGCCGAGACGGGCGGATCACTAGGTCAGGAGATCGAGACCATCCTGGCTAACACGGCGAAACCCCGTCTCTACTAAAAACACAAAAAAAAATTAGCCGGGCGAGGTGGCGGCGCCTGTGGTCCCAGCTACTCGGGAGGCTGAGGCAGGAGAATGGCGGGAACCCAGGAGGCGGAGCTTGCAGTGAGCTGAGATCTGGCCACTGCACTCCAGCCTGGGTGACAGAGCGAGACTCCGTCTCAAAAAAAAAAAAAAAAAAAAAAAAAAGCTCTCTCTCACACTTTTCTTTCTCGCTTTTCCTCCCACCTGCACACAGTAGGCCTCCTATCCTAGCAAAGTGGAGTCATCAAGATTCATCCAATTACGTATGTACATGGCCCCAGGTGACTGACATGCCTCACTGGAGAAAGCCATATTCATGAACATACCCTAAATCCATTCTGCAACTGGCAGCTGCCTCTTCTGAACTCAAACTCAGCCTTTTTTTTTTTTTTTTTTTGAGACAGAGTCTTGCTCTGTCGCCCAGGCTGGAGTTCAGTGGTGCGATCTCGGCTCACTGCAACCTCCACCTCCCGGGTTCCAGTGATTCTCCTGTCTTAGCCTCTGGAGTAGCTGGGACTACAGACGCCCGCCACGATGCATGGCTCATTTTTGTGTTTTTTAGTAGAGACAGGGTTTCACCATATTGGCCAGGCTGGTCTTGAACTCCTGACTTTGTGATCTGCCTGCCTCGGCCTCCCAAAGTGCTGGGATTACAGGTGTGAGTCACCACACCCGGCCTAACTCAGGTCATTTATCATGTTCAGCTCACAGCAGGATGCCTGCACATTCAGAGTGCTGAACATTTAGGAGGTCTACAATAAGTCCCGTCGGCCCTCTTATCCCCCTTTTCTGTATCTCTGAACAGAAAACACTCTTAGAAATCACCTAAGGTCAACATTCGGGGCTCAGAGAGGGATGGGCCATAACTCACAAAACCCCCTTTTCCAGCCCCTGAGAACAATATATTCCTGCAGTTGGGCCCAGCAAAAGAGGGCTGGGGGTCCATTTCACTCGGCAAAATGGGAGGGATTGAGACACACTGAGAAATGGATGTAGAGCAAGGGAAGGTAATTGGCCTTGTTAGAGCATAATGGACAGAGGAAGTGAGATGTCAGGCCTGGTCTTATTTTCCAGCAGGTGACTCAAGTGCCTCTGCCATGGCTAGGAGGTGGGTGATAGGGCTCCCCTGAAGGCAAGCAGGGCAAAGCCAGACCCTCTTTTAAGCAGAAGTCAGAGGACTTATGAAGGAGAAGCATTTAAGCTAAGACCTAAAAGATGCAAAGGAAGGGCCGGTCGCAGTGGCTCATGCCTGTCATCCCAGCACTGTGGGAGGTCGAGAGGGCGGATCAACTGAGGTCAGGAGTTCAAGACCAGCCTGACCAACATGGTGAATGAAACCCCATCTCTATTAAAAATACAAAAAAATTAACCGGGTATGGTGGTACATGCCTGTAATCCCAGCTACTTGGGAGGCTGAGGCAGGAGAATTGTTTGAACCCAGGAGGCGGAGGTTGCAGTGAGCCGAGATCGCACCATTGCATTCCAGCCTGGGTAACAAGACTGAAACTCTGTCTCAAAAAAAAAAAACAAAAAAACAAAACAAGATGCAAAGCAGATGGCCATGTGCAGAGTGCACTGGGCAGCAGCAATAGCAAGTACAAAGGCCCTGAGGCAGAGACAGGAACTAACGGTGGTGCTGAGGAACAGAAAGCTCACTAGTGCGGCCAGGCAGCTGTACAGAGAAGGAGAGGAGGGGGAGATGCTGAAGATGTGCACAGGGGTCACATCACTGAGGCTTGTGAGCTGGGCTGCAAAGCTTAGATTTTATTTCAGTCTGCCAGGAAGCCATGGATGGTTTCTAAGGAGGTAGGTGGCCTAATCTCCCTCTGGCTGCTGTGGGGAGGGTGGGACCAGATTGGAAATAGGATAGACAGTGAGACGGCCGCCATGGTCCTGCAGGAAGGAGGCAGTGGAGGTGCTCCAGCTGGGGCGGAAGGGGTGGAAGTGGAGAGAAATGGAAGAATCGGCACAGCGCAGTGTGCAAAGAACAAAAGGTCTGGGCGGCGGGAGCAGATGGGCCATCAAGGGAGATGATGTCAGATAACTAATGGTGGAAGAGGAGGCCTCACGCAGGGCCCCTCTGCCAGGCCAAGGAGCTGGGCTGGGAGCCAGGAGGCAAGAGAGAGTCATTGTAAATAAAGCAACAGGGCAAAGCAGAACACGATGACACAGTTCCCATCTGCCCAGCCCCTACTTCAGCAGAGGGTTTCAGCAGCATGATCCCGCCGGTCCTCAGAGCCCCCGGAGAAAGCAGGCTCTATTTTTATCCCCATTTTATAGATGGCATAATGGTGCATGATCCAGAAATGCTCTTGTTATGCCCAGACTGTCTGTTCCCCAAAGAAGACCACCAGAGTCCAGAGTCAAAGCCAAGCGGCAAGGATCTTTACTACAAGTTCGAACCTGGTCCCTCCTTTACACAGTATACAAGAGGGCCCCGATCAATGCGAGCGTTTGCTTTTTATAGCCCGAAAGTTGCAGGGGAACAAAGAAATTCTTTTGGCTCCCGCGCTTTCAGTAACCTTGAACGGCTGTCTCCTTATCGGAGACTTTCCAGGTGGTGTTTGTACTGGGCTCAGGGAGTTTGAGAGATATATGGCAGTATGTGGTGGGATGGGAGGATGGGATATGTTTGTACTAGGCTCAGGGAGTTTCGAGCCCAGGGGCTGAGGAATGTGCCCAGCTCCTTTCACTCTTTCCTTTCCCTTCTTTCCTTGGAGCAAGCAGAGAGAGGGATGACTTATCCCCAGACAGAGATGAACACAGACAGCAGTCAATGGAGACAGCTGCTGGCCTTCTTAGCTCATACTGGGCTGGAGATAGGATTATCTCGGCCTTGATGGTTTTGGCATTAGCCGCCCCACCTGCCACTGTTGCTTGGGGACCATGTTCACGGCACTGTGCTTTCTCTGCCTTGCTTCATGAAATCCCCACAGCACCTCTAGGAGAAAGGTGCCACCATTAGGACCTTTTGATAAAGGCGGACTCTGAGACACACAGAGGGGAAGTGACTTGTTCACCATCACAGAGCTGGTCTGTGGACAGCCTGCTTGCTCCAACACCAGAGGCCAAGCTCTTAACCACTGAGCTTCACCACCCCTCATAGAAAGCCACTCACTGGAAGGTCTGACCACACAGATAGAATGGATCCAAATAGAGAGAGAGCTCTGTTGCAGAGAAAACAGCTCAATGGTTTTGTGCTGTAACAGAAACCTCTTAGGCAGCAGCATCAGGAGAGCCTGGACTAGGTTGGGAGTCTGTAAAATGACAGAACACAGAGTTTGAGCAAATGTGGTGGAAATATGCATCATTCCTGGAACCTGCCAGGGATTAACACATTCATTCCGAAGGACAGAGGAAGGAAACCAACGTTACCAACACTCAGGGCCAGATTGCATTGTATGTGTGGTTCAGAGCTGGGGCACTGGAGCCAGACCCGTGGGAGTCTGCTTCTCCCAGCAACACCATCTTCCTATGCCTCAGTTTCCTTCTCTGTAAAATGGGAATGGTTCCATCATGAAATGCCTGCAGGATACATGGGTGAAAACATGTAAAGTGCTTACACAGCATCTGGCAGTGAGAAAACATTACAAAACGGTAACGATGGTCACTGTGGGCTCCTTTCAGAAGGGGGAATTTTAAACTCCATTTTAGAAAGAAAATGAAGCAGAAGCCAAAAGAAGGGGCCAAGTTTACACAGTCAGGATAAGCACGGCCTTGGCACTGACCATCTTAAGGAGGAATTTTGGCCTTCCTGTCCCACTGGGATGGGTAGAGGGAGGTCAGTGACCCAGAGGCACACAAGTCAAGCAGGTCTAGATTTTAATAGGATCTGGATGGGCCAGACCAGGAATCTCCCAGCCCAGCACCTCCACGGGGCAGGTCCTGGGCCGCTGCTGACAAGCTGTCTTCATGATGAGCTTTAAAAGATTCAATTTATTACATTTTAGGGAGCAGAAAGAAATACGGGGCCACCTCTGGCTGGTTTTCTATTATGGATGACCCAGCATAAGAAGAATTCACTGCACATTATTTTCATACGGAGGCTGTTTGACTGATGTTTTTATGAAGTCGGTGGCAAGTCATGTTAGGACGGAGATCAGATCCTTCAGCGGTACGACACTGGCCAGACACGCCTTTGAAAATGCCTTCCCCTGAGGAGCTCTGGGCAGAGCCGTCAGAGAGCAGTGGGGAGTAAAGGTGGCTGGGCTGACAGGCGACAGAGAAGAATTATTGACGTTCACTCTCCAACCCTTGTGGCCAGTGTGACAATGAGGACCTGAGGTGACAGCTGACACTTCCCATCTTTCGACTCCGAGTAACCATCACGTCCCCATGGACCAGGCCTTTCAGTGGTGGAAAGGTTTAGGGTGAGATGAAGGCCCCGCAATTTCCATCTCTCTCCCGACCTAGTGTGGGCTGGACCCCAATAGACCCTCAACAACACAACTGATTTGATTTTAGTTTAAGTTCATTCGATTTTTGTTTCTCTTCCAATTTTTACTTTTTTGTAAAATCAATAGAACAATGGCAAGAGTATGTGGGTACAAAGCACCAAAACACTTTCAATCGCTAGAAAAAGCATCTTCCTCCAGCACATACTAAGTCATTCCATTGTTCTCTAATTAAATCAGCCCGGCTTCCCCAGATCTGTTCAAGGTAGGCATCTATGGAGGGCTTCATTGCCTACTATTCCCTTGGGATTGGATCCTTCTTCTAGTAAATGGCAAAAATGTTCATTTCCAGTCCTCCCCACACTGTACTTATAGAGGGAAACATACTTCCAGATCTTATGCATAAATTAAGTGCTGCTAAGCTTTGGTCTGGGGATATTTGGTGAGGCCCTGACTCTTCTGCAATTGTGGGTCCTGGAAGCCTGGAGTTCACAGGGATAAGATGAGATGAGCACCATCTAGGGTCAAAGAACAGGAGGGAAGGAGAGGTTGCATTCTCTCTATGTTCTCTACCACCAGGGGGATGTTTAACATCATACAGTATCATGTGGTGGTTAGGAGCAGACCCAAAGGTCAGGCAGAATTGGATTTCAGTCCCAGTACCTCTGTCTATAAGCCTGTGACCTTGGGCAGGTTTCTGAACTTTGATTTTTCCCATCCATATTAGTCTGTTCTCACTCTACTAATAAAGACATATCTGAGACTGAATAATATATAAAGGAAAGAGGTGCACTGGACTCACAGTTCCACATGGCTGGGGAGGCCTCACAATCATGGCAGAAGGCAAAGGAGAAGCAAAGGGATGTCTAACACGGCTGCAAGCAAGAGGGCATGTGCAGGGAAACTCCCTTTTAAAAAATCATCAGATCTCCTGAGACTTATTCACTGTCACAAGACCAGCATGAGAAAGACCCACTCCCCATGATTCAAACACCTCACAGCAGTTCCCTCCCATGACACATGGGAATTATGGGAGCTACTTTTGATTCAAGATGAGATTTGTGTGGGAACATAGCCAAGCCATATCAGCATCCAAAAAATGGGGGACAAAGTGATTTGCACTGATCGAGTAGGACTGCTGAGTACAGCTGTATCAGTTGTGCACTGTACAAGCCTAGGGGATGCCATGCACGAAGGTTATGAGGATGAGCTGTTACTCTGTGCCGGGCACTGCTCTGAACACTTTTCATGTATTAATTCATCTAACTTTCAGAATAGCACTCTGAGGTAGGGTCAACCACCATTCCTGTTGTTATAGTTGAGGAAACTGAGGAATAGAGAGGTTGAGTGACTTAGTGATGGTCATTCAAGTACTGAATAGCAGAGCTGGATTATGAACACAGGTAGTCTGGTCACCAAGTTTCCACTCTAAGCCACTACCTTGCACTCCCTCAGAAACAATAGTGCCCACTACAGACGCTCTGTATGGAAAATGTGGTATGGTACATGCCCAGCATCTACTCCCCATTCTTTTGAGAGAAGGACCCCATCTTCCCTGTGATAAATGTCCACCTCCAAACATCCATGTGCTTTGATGGTGCAGATCCTGCTCCCCAAGCTCAGACAGGGGCACATGACCCAGCCTATACAATCAGAGCATCACCTCCTGTTGGCCATAGTGGTTGGGTTGGTTCTGTAATAATAACACGGTTGACACCAAGATTTTTGCTGAGACTATGAAAATAAAGTTCACTCTTTCTGAAGCAGGATAAAAGCTTGGAAAGTCTGGGCAAGATGGAAGAGTCTGCCTAAGAATACAAGACAGAACAGGCGTAAGATATAAGCTGACATTGAGGTGAAATGGGTGGCAAGACACATCATCTTGATGACATAAGTGGGGTACCTAGATCTAGCCAAACCTGAAGGCAGTCCTAGCCTCAGAACTTTTCAGATATTTTAGCCAATAACTTCCCTTTTTCTATGCAAGCCAATTTGAACTGGGTTACCACCCAAAACCCAGATACGAATGAGTGAGTGAGTTAAAGGAGGTAATGCATACATGATGTTGGCCACAGAGTAAATACTCAAAAAACATTGCTATCTGTCAGGCATGGTGGCTTATGCCTGTAATCCTAGCACATTAGGAGGCCGAGGTGGGTGTATTACTTGAGGCCAGGAGTTTCAGACCAGCCTAGACACCATAGCTAGACCTCATCTCTATAAAGGGTAAAAAAATTAGCTGGGCATAGTAGAGCACTTGTAGTCCCAGCTACCCAGGAGGGTGAGATAAGAAGATTCCTTGAGCCTAGGAGTGCAAGGCTGCAGTGAGCTATGATCACACCACTGCACTCCAGCTCGGGCAACCCCATCTCTTAAAAAAGCAAAACCAAACACTGCCATAGTGTTAATTGATGCTAATCTACCAAAAAAGTTGGATCAAAGTGATTCCATCCAAAACCCTGTGATAGAGTAACAATTATTTACTGTTTACCTGTTCTGTGTATGGATCCTCACCCTTAGTGGGCTCAATATTTTTCTTTCCTAATTACTCAATGACGGGGAAAGAAAGGAAGGAGATTTCTTCAACACTCACTACATTAGGCACTGCGTGGCCGCTTGATAATTCATTATCACTATAGCCTACAACAGCCCTATAAGGAAGCAGCCAGCCCTCATCATTTCACAAATGAGAAAACTGCAGCCCAGGGAAAAGTGATTTGCCCAAGGTCAGACTCGTGTGCTAGTGGTTGAGACTCCAAACCCATGCCCTTCCTGGGCCACCCCAAAGACCCCTCTACATACAAGTCTCTGTTCCTGAGCTAAATCTAGGCATTCTCTCCCCTCACCCATCTCTGTTTCATTCAGTGTGAGGCCAATTGAGATTCCTATCACATATACATCAACTACAAACTGATGAATAGCATTACTTCTCTACGCGAAGCCATCTGCCTGCTTTAAATACCTGGGTAAAATGTATTGCTAGGATTTGTTAAGCTATTAGATGAGTTGACTAGACATAGAGAATAAGGTGTGGAGAGGAAAACTTCCAGTCTTTGGGCAGAGTGGTTAGAACCTGGATTTCTGAGTCTAGTTGAACAACTGAAGGGATTTTAAAATACTGCATCACAAACACCACAGGGAAAGCATTCTAGTTAAGAAATGGTGTCTTTGGAAGGCTAATCTCAACATACCCCAGGCCTTGACATCCTGTCAGGGTACTTGGAAGAACCAACCTTCAACATTAAGGCTTTCCCTGAAGGGAATCACCCACAGTTCAAACTAGAGACAGTCCTCACATCAAACAAAATTGTCAAATGCAAACATATTAAGAATGTCAGCCTTGCGCAGTAGCTCACACATATAATCCCAGCACTTTGGAAGACCGAGGCAGGCGGATCACCTGAGGTCAGTGTCAGGCCTCTGAGCCCATGTCAAGCCATCACATCCCCTATGACTTACACATATACGCCCAGATGGCCTGAAGTAACTGAAGAATCACAAAAGAAGTGCAAATGCCCTGCCTCGCCTTAACTGATGACATTCCACCACAAAAGAAGTGAAAATGGTCGGTCCTTGCCTTAAGCCATGATATTATCTTGTGAAGTTCCTTTTCCTGACTCATCCTGGCTCAAAAAGCTCCCCCACTGAGCACCTTGTAACCCCCACTCCTGCCCGCCAGAGAACAACCCCCCTTTGACTGTAATTTTCCTTTACCTACCCAAATCCTATAAAACGGCTCCACCCTTGTCTCCCTTCGCTGACTGTCTTTTCGGACTCAGCTCGCCTGTACCCAGGTGAAATAAACAGCCACGTTGCTCACACAAAGCCTGTTTGGTGGTCTCTTCACACGGACGCCCACATTTACCATGTTGCCAGAGACAGAATTCCATCCCCTAGAAACGTATATGTTGAAACCACCCCCTAATGTGATGGTATTAGGAGATGAGGCTTTGAGGAGGTAATAAAGTTTAGATTCGGTAATGAGGGTGGGGCCCCCATAATGAGATTCGTGCCCTTAGAAGAAGAAACACCAGAAAGTTTCTTCCACTCTCTCCACCATGTGAGGACACAGAGAGAAGGCATTTGTCTGTGTGTAGGCCAGGAACAGAGCCCACAACAGAACCCAGGCATGCTGGTACCCTGATCTCAGACTTCCAGCCTCCAGAATTATAAGAAATAAATGTCTGTTGCTGAAGCTACCTAGTTTACGGTAGTTTGTTATGGCAGCCTGAGCTGATTAAGACGTGTTGATTTATAACAAGTAACATTTCTAGGAAGTAGCTGTTTTCAGTTTCAGATGAGGAAACTGAGGCACAGACAGGTTAGTTAACTCGTCAATGTCACACAGCTAATAGTGAAGGAGGTAGAATCTGAACTGAGGTCTCTTTTAAGTCCACAGCTTTTTCCTGTGAGCCCTGTGGAATATGCTCACCACCTGCTGAGCAAAGCAGGCCTCTTTTCACTTGTCTTAAGTCTATTTCTTTGAGGGTTCAAGAGTCCTCCTAATTTTTTGTATTTTAGGATCTAAAGACTACTTGAATCCTCCACCACTGAACAGACTTCAAAAGCTTCTATCCTGACGTCCTCTCTGGTGATGATGAATCTAGATCACACTGATGCTCCAAAGAGAGAAAGAAAAATAGAAGAGCAGGATAAAACATCCAAAAAAGGCCCTCCCTGAGCCCTGTCTCATTCACATCCCTCTTTTATTATATTCCAGCACCCCTTTGCTCCCCTAAACAGCACCATGTCTTGTGCCTCCACGTCTGTCTCCCCACTGGACACTAGGCTCCTGGAGGGCCACCTGGCTCTTGTTCAACTCTGGGTCCTGACATAGTATGAACTCGACCCACATAGTGTACTGAGAGACTGTGGCAGACACGTGAGCTCAGCCGCATCAGTGAACCTGCAGGGTGAGCCAGGGCTGCCTGACTCTGTAGCCTGGCACGGCATGCACCCCCGGGAAGAAGCCCACCACCAGGAGTGCTCCCCCATCCTCCGTGCATAGGTCTCTAACCCAGATACCCACAGTGTCCACAGGAAGGACAAGGGGTGGGACATGTGGGCAGGATTCCCCTCTGTAGGAGGAAATGACCTGGACAGGGAGGGTGACCACAGCCTTATTCACCAGACCCCACATACCCGAGCTGGTCCCTTTCTTCAAAGCCAGAAGGAGGGTACTCTGGGAGAAACAAGGGAAGCCCAATTACAACCAAGTACCCCCTTTTTTCTAAGACACTGGGTTTTTTTTTCTCTTTTCTTTCCCCTTTCCCTCTACCTCCTACTTAGCCCTTTTTGAAATGCAAAATAACCTCTCACTTCCCCCTCACCCAACATTCCCTATAGAGCAAGTTCCTCTGTGTGCTCCGAGATGAGTTTCTCCTCCAGAGCACAGTTGACTTGCAGATCGAAGCATGTCCCCAGGAAAGAACCCCCTCCAGGGGGTTGCCTCAGGAGGGTATGCCCAAGGCATGACCACTCGGCCACTTTTACAACTTACTCTTGCCCAGAAAAGTGCCAACTCAACTGCCCACCAGGTAACTACCTGATAGCAGGGAGACCCCCTTACCCTTGCTCACTCTCCCCGTTACCTTATGGAAGTGTCTGCTTTTTGCTCCAAAGGTAAAGAGGCACATTTAAAGTATAATGTTTTGTGCCCTTCTCCCAAGCTAGCTTCAAAAATAAACTCACTTTTCTTGTACCAGGCCTGGTCCTTGTTAATTGGACTCTATATGAGGCGGCCAGCAATGAACCCAATTTTCAGTTACACTATTAATGGTCAGGGCAGAGGGCATTTTAATGAGATTTCTCTTTAATAAGTGGATTATTTTGCTAAAAAGAAAACACACACCGTGTGTGTGTGCACACACCCACATGAGCTTGGAAACCACCAGTGTAATTCAAATCCCAGCAGAAACTGATTGGGCACTGAGGGACAGAACCATGAGTAGGGAAAGTTAAATATCTTGAGACCCCCAGTCACTAAGCTAAAGGGAAAATTCAAGGTGGGAACTGCTCAGGGCAAATCTGCCCTCATTCTATTCAAAGTCATCCCTCAGCTCACTGAGATAGATGCGTATTCTGACTGCCTCCTTTGGAAAGGCTTATCAGAAACTCAAAATCACTCATAGGTGGGAACTGAACAATGAGATCACTTGGACTCGGGAAGGGGAACATCACACACCGGGGCCTACCACGGGGGTGGGGGGTGGGGGGAGGGATGGCATTGGGAGTTATACCTGATGTAAATGACGAGTTGATGGGTGCTGACGAGTTGATGGCTGCAGCACACCAACATGGCACAAGTATACATATGTAACAAACCTGCACGTTATGCACATGTACCCTAGAACTTAAAGTATAATTTAAAAAAAAAAAAAAAAAGAATGTAATCATTTGTCTCTTACCTACCTGTGACCTGGAAACCCCCTCCCTGCTTCGAGTTGTCCCCGCCTTTCTGGATGAAACCATTGTACTTCTTACACATATTGATTGATGTCTCAAGTCTCCCTAAAATGTATAAAACCAAGCTGTGCCCCGACCACCTTGGGCACTTCGTCAGGACTCCCTGAGGCTGTGTCACAGGCCCGCATATTCAACCTTGGCGAAATAAACTTTCTAAATTAACTGAGACCTGTCTCAAATTTGGGAGTTTCACAGAGTCTTGGCCACGGAGGTAGACTTTCCATTATCCTGCACCACTCCCACCTCACCAGAATATCCAGCCAACCCGAACACCCTCTGCCTGACCAACTGATTTAAAATTTGGATTCCAAGATATTTAAGATTGACCCATTAGATTACCTCAAAATCAAGAATTTCTTTTCATAAAAAGACTCAACATTACACCAAGAAAATGTAATGGTCAACCCTAAAGTGAGAGAAAATAATGGCAGTAGACATATGTAGCAAACAGCTTCTACCAAAGTATCCCACAAATCACTAAGAAAAATACACACAAACCAACAGAAAAATAAGCATACACCTTGGACAGGTAAAAATAAATATCTAAATGGATGATATACTTTGAAAAGGTGAACATCAGAAAAGTGCAAAATAGAATAAAAAATATTCCCCTTCCCTCAGAATGGCTAAAACGCCAACAACTGATAGTAATACCAAGTGCAGGCCATAACAGGAAGCCATATTCTGCTGATGGGGGTGTAAATGTCTACAGGTACCTTGGAAATTTATTTTGTAGTATCTGCTAAAGCCAAAAACCATGTGTACTATGACCCAGAGATATAACACTTCTAGTTATGCACCCTACAGAAATGCATACATTTGCTCCCCTCCCATAAAATAATGCACAAAAAAAAGTTCACAGTGGCTCTATTCATAACAAAACCCACATACCCATAAACAGTAACATGGATAAGATAAATTGTGGTAGTTGCATACAACAGCAAAAACAATAAACCAGTTATTAGGTTGGTGCAAAAGTAACTGCGGTTTTTGCCATTAATTTAATGCCGTTACTTTTTGCCATTACTTTAATTGCCTAAAATACACGCAAAAATATCAATACAGCTCACATGCATAAACAGAGGGAAAAAAGGCCAGCACATGTGGATGGTGAGAATTTCTCTAACGAGAAACATGGGAAGACAGAAGACAAAAGGCCTGTTTGGAAGGGGACAGGTTCTCACACTGGCATTTGGTTCATCACCCTTTCTGCTAAATCCACCAGGCACCTTTTGAGAACTGGCCTTACTGCAAGGCCAGGTGGAGGGTGGCCAAGGTAAGGAGATTTTATCTTCCCCAGGATTACTCAGTGCTTGAGACACTGGTGCTAGGATGACAAGCTCATCCCTTTTGGTCTGGGACTTACTGGTTTTAAAATGGGGAGTCCTGTGTCCTGGGAATCTCAGATCTGCATAAATAAAAATCTCAGACCTGCAATAAATAAAAATCACTCTGAAATTGGAAAAAGTAGGGATTCAAATTCCAGTTCACCCAAAATTGAGGAACATTCTACAATGCAACTGGCCTGAGCTCTCCAAAAATGTCAGTATCATAAAAAAAGACAGACTGAGGAACTATGACACCATGAAAATAATGGAAGCAGTTTTACATTCCAAGTTGGATCCTAAATTGGGAGATAAATTGCTAAAAAGGACATTGGGGTTAATTGGCAAAATTTAAATAGACAGCAGACAAAATCAGGGGCCAGATAATAATTATTTTAGGCTTGGCAGGTCAAGAGGCAAAATCAAGTATATATGTGGGCATTTATAGAACCACCTTAAATGTAACCATTTAAAAACAAAAAAAATTCTTTGCTCACTAGCTATAATAAAATAAATGCCAAAAAAAACAACAACAAAAAAAACACAAAGAAATATGCAGTTGGCTGGACTTGGTTTTTGGGTCTTAGTTTGCCAACTCCTGGATTAGAAAATATTTTTAGGCTGGGCAGGTGGCTCACACCTATAATCTCAGCACTTTGGGAGGCTGAGGCGGGCAGATCACCTGAGGTCTGGAGTTTGAGACCAGTCTGACCAACGTGGAGAAACCCTGTCTCTATTAAAAACACACACACAAAAAATAGCTGGGCATGGTGGTGCATGCCTGTAATCCCAGCTACTTGGGAGGCTGAGGCAGGGGAATCGCTTGAACCCAGGAGGCAGAGGTTGCAGTGAGCCGAGATGGCACCATTGCACTCCAGCCTGGGCAACAAGAGTGAAACTGTCTAAAAAAAAGAAAAGAAAAGAAAAGAAGGAAGGAAGGAAGGAAGAATTTTTATCAATAGCAAATTTTGTGATTTTGATTAGGAAACAGGGGTACCATGTCTTTAACTTGCTTTCAGATAATTCAGAAAATATAATTTATACAGAGAACTAGATCGCAAATGTGGAAAAATATTAAAAGTTGGTGAATCTGGGTGAAAAACTTAAATGAGCCCTTTGAACTATTCTTGCAACTTCTCTGTAAGTTTTAAATTCTTTCAAAATATATTTTTTTAAATCTCAGTTCCACCCATCTCTGTGACTTTGACTGATTTTCCTCTATGCAGAGCCTCCTCCTATATAAAATGGGCATAGACTGGGCATGTTGGCTCAAGCCTGAAATCCCAGCACTTTGGGAGGTTGAGGCTGGAGGATCGCTTGATCCCAGGAGTTTCAGACCAGCCTGGGCAACGTGGTGAAACCTCATTTCTACAAAAACAAACAAAAATTAGCTGGGCATGATGGTGAAACCTCACTTCTCCAAAAAAAAAAAACTTAGCTGGGCATGGTGGCACACGCCTCTAGTGCCAGCTACTTGGGAGGCTGAGGCGGGAGGATTGCCTGAGCCTGGAAGGTCGAGGCTGCAGTGAGCCATGATTGAGCCACTCCACTCTAGCCTCGGTGACAGAGCAAGACTTTGACTCAAAAAAAAAAGAAAAAAGAAAAGAAAAGAAATGGCATAATGGGCACAATACTAGTTGTCTCCTCTGGAGTCTAGCCAACACCTGTCCGGTCTCTCCCCACTCATTGACTGAGCACTTGCGGTATACAGTCACACTCCCACACACTGGTTGAGAACAGAAAAGTCTCCTGCTGTCGCAGAATTCATTTCACTGCACTCAAGTGGGTTTGGGGGATACAACCAGGTCATGACGCTGATGTATTTGGCACCATGACTGGCAGAGTGTAAAGAATCAATGTTCCCCATCAATATCATTGTTGTAGAATAGTTATCACGACCTTGACAGGCCCTCCATGACTAAACGGTAACAGGTCCTTTTGGGGAGATATCCCTGCCTTCCTGCCTATAATGAAACTGGTCTCTTCCCACTTCATTCATCATAGCATTGAATGTGTCAATATTTGTGGGGTGAATAGGCCCATGATAACCATGTTTTCAACCAATTACAACTCTGTCTTTATCTTCTCCAACAGGAGGTTATGTTAATATTGAATCAATTCACTCCAACATAATCTTTTTTAAAAAGGCTCTTCAAATAAAACATCGCAGGAAGCCACCTGTTCCATAGTTCCTGGCTGGGGAAAAATGTTCCCCAGGTGCCCACACACAAAAGACTCCCATCAGGGTCATCTTCCCAGTGCTTATTAATTATTTCCAGTGTCTCATGGAAGCATGCACGACACACAGTGACAAATGTCCCAATTAAGGGCACTGAGCATGAATCCAGGGTTATTAGTCTTCAGGGCACTAATAGAGAGCCTCAGGCTACTAACAAACCACCGCTGGCAGCTCACGGTATATGAGTCGCACGAGGCTGTGTGGCCCCATCTGAGTAAACACCGGAGCTGAGCCAGAATTCCCAAGTGGAAGGAACTACAGGAGCACTCAGGGTGTCCAGGGAAGATGTGGCCTGTAGTTCCCGCACTTTGGGAGGCCGAGGCAGGTGGATCACTTGAGCCCAGGAGTTCGAGACCAGCCTGGGCAACATAGAGAAACCTTGTCTCTAACAAAAATACAGAACAATTAGCCAGGTGCGGTGGTGCACGCCTGTATTCCGCTTGAGGTTGATGCTGTAATAAACTGCGATTGCACCACTGCACTCCAGCCTGGGTGACAGACCAAGACCTTGCCTTAAAAAAAAAAAAATTAAAAAGGATATAATAGCCCCAAGACAGCAGAAGACCAACAGGAGGCATTGGTGGTGTTGGGGGAGCGGTTAAATTCCCAGGTGCTTGAGTCGGATTCCCTCAGTTCAAACCCGGCTGGGATTTTTATGAATCCTTTGTGACTTTGGCTAAGTCTCTTACTATGTTTACTCATTCCAGTCCCTGCCTTTAAGGGGTTGGAAAGAAAATGATGGAAACAAAGGGATAATTGCAGGGAGTGACAAGTACTAACTTAGGGGCAGATTGTGAGGAAAGAGAGGCGGCACCCTCACCCAGCCCATGGAGGTCCGAGAGGGCTCCAAGACAGGACACCCAAAGTCAGCTTCACAGAATGCTTAGATGCTCATCAGGCAAAGAGGGATCAGGGGAAGAAGCAAGAACCCAGCCAAGGGCATTGCTTGGGCAAAGGTGAAGGGGTGAGGGCAGGTGCAGAGGATACAAAGTCATTCTAAGCTTTGGGTGAGGGGTGAAAGGACAGTAGGTGCCAAAATATGCATCCCTGTAGGTCAAGGTAAGAAACCTGGACTTTAGGCTGAAGGCAATGAGAAACTACCCATGGATCTTGAACATACAAAGAACCAACTTTGCATTTAAATTTTAAAATTCTCTCTCCAAAGATCAGACGTACAAAGATCGCTCAGACAAGACCAGAGGCCAGCCAACTTGAGAGAAATCCAAGTACAAGATATTCAGGTGGACTGCAATACAAGCAGAGAGAGATGGGGGGGATGCATTTCAGAGCCATTTAGAGGGTACAATGACTTGGCGGCAGCTTTGTTCTCAGCAAGAAGAGGTGAATACAGCCCCCGGCATGAATTGAGTAAACGACTAAAGAGTTCAGTGTAAATCCTTCTCTATTTAACAGAAAGCAAATAACGTATTTCCTCTGTGGAAGAGACAAAGGTCATAAGCATGAATCAAATAGGGGGAGAGAAAAAGCAACCGCTGCCCTGTAGCAGACGCCATCTCCCACTTTCTCCTTGGAGCCAGGTGTTAGCATCTGCTGTTCACAGATGTCATTTGTGCACAGCGATTATCTCAATTATATATCTTGGTTGTTGGAATTGCTTCTGTCTCCAGATTAGTTTGTTTCCAGTGGAAACATTCCGTGGGAATTAATTAGAAATTGACTCTGGGAAAAAAACAGGTGTCATTAGATCAACCCCACACCTTGTCTGCCTCCCTGTTCCACGAGGTCGTATAAAATCATGTGCTCAGAAACTAAAATTTTCCAATAGCTGACACCGGTGAATGAAAGGAGAGAGCCAATGAGGATGTTATATTATATTTTGAAATCTTTTTTTTTTTTTTTTTTTTGAGACAGTTTCACTCTTGTTGCCCAGGTTGGAGTGCAATGGCATGATCTCGGCTCACAGCAACCTCCACCTCCCAGGTTCAAGCGATTCTCCTGCCTCAGACTCCCAAGTAGCTGGGATTACAGGCATGCGCCACCATGCCTGGCTAATTTTTGTATTTTTAGTAGAGATGAGGTTTCTCCATGTTGGTCAGGCTGGTCTTGAATTCCTGACCTCAGGTTACCTGCCCGCCTTGGCCTCCCAAAGTGCTGGGATTACAGGCATGAGCCACCACGCCTGGCCAGGAGATCACTGTCTTAGAGTTTTCAATTTAATGACTCCTTTCAAATCCATGTCCAGTGTTCTTTTTTTTTTTTTTTTTTTTTTTTTTTTTTTTGAGACGGAGTCTTGCTCTGCCGCCCAGGCTGGGGTGCAGTGGCCGGATCTCAGCTCACTGCAAGCTCCGCCTCCCAGGTTTACGCCATTCTCCTGCCTCAGCCTCCCGAGTAGCTGGGACTACAGGCGCCCGCCACCTCACCCAGCTACTTTTTTGTATTTTTTAGTAGAGACGGGGTTTCACCGTGTTAGCCAGGATGGTCTCGATCTCCTGACCTCGTGATCCGCCCGTCTCGGCCTCCCAAAGTGCTGGGATTACAGGCTTGAGCCACCGCGCCCGGCCGGTCCAGTGTTCTTTCTACCAGCCCAATCAGCTGGGATTATCATACCCCCTTATTAGGCAAGAAAGACTCTATGCAAGGCAGGTGACTTGCCCAAGATCTGCAGCAAGGTAAGTGGCACTGGCAGGATTTGAATCCTATATATGGCTTTCAGGAGTCTTCTGTGCTCTATCAGGAGGGTTTTAAGCCTTAGGTGTTCACTGAGATGTATCCAAAGCTCCCAATAGAGGGAAACTGGGAGAAAAGAACCAAATGATTATCTTAGGGTTCTAGATGCGGGGGCAATGGACAGAGGCGGTGCCTGCCCATCTGGAGAGAAGATGCTGTAGCTAAGGGAAGCTCCATTGCTGCTGGTAGAGCCTGATATTCTGCACATCAGGGCTCCTGTGATTTAGCTGGGGACTTGCCTTTTTTTTTTTTTTTTTTTTGGAGACTGGGTCTTACTACGTTGCCCAGGCTGGTCTCAAACTCCTGGGCTCACAGAAAAAGACCTCCCTCTGTCTCCCAAAGTGCTAGGATTATAGGTGTGAACCATTGCACCTGGAATCCTGCCAATTTTTACAAGCCATTCTGGCCACACCTTCCTCTGCTCAATAGCTTTCTGTGGCTCCCTATGGCTTTGGGATAAAACGAAAGCTCCTCAGCCAAGCTCATTAAACCATTCATGAATGGGCTCCAGCCTCCATTACTGGTACTATCCTCTCTGCCCTTTTTACCCCTGGATACCTTATATTCCAGCAATACCACGTCAAATTGAATATGCTTTCTGTCTCTGTGTGCCTCTGCCCTTTTATGCACCGGTGCTTCCTCCTAGAATGGCTACATACATGTACCTTGTCTAACCAGAAATTCATTTCCATCTTTAAAGAGACAGCCAAAGCTACCAGCTCCTCTCTCAAAGCAAAATTAAGGGCCTCCTCTTTAGCTAATCCAAATATTCCTCCAATAAAGAGTTTATCACTCTGCTTGTTATAGCCTGCTTCTAGGACTAGGAGCCCCTTAAAGGCAGAGACCTTGACGTTTCCTCTTTATCCCTGTAGCTTGGCCCCAAATTCATCCCAGAGTGGAGATCGTATCCATATTTGCAGAGTGAATACAGTTCTCTCTGATAGGTGCATTCGAACACATTCCCTCCTACATGTCCTTTATACAACAAACCTTTTGACTGGGTGCGGTGACTCATGCCTATAATCCCAGCACTTTGGGAGGCTGAGGTGGGCGGATCACTTGAGGCCAGGAGTTAGAGACCAACTCAGTGAAACCTGGCCAACATGGTGAAACCCCATCTCTAGTAAAAATACAAAAATTAGCAGGGCGTGGTAGCAGATGTCTGTAATTCCAGCTACTCCGGAGGCTGAGACAGGAGAATTGCTTGAACCTGGGAGGCAGAGTTTGCAGTGAGCCAGAGATGGGGCCACTGCACTCTAGCCTGGGTGACACAGCGAGACTGTCTCAAAAAAAGAAAAAAAAAAAACACCTTTCTCTAGGTTTTCCATCATCACAGTGAGTGAGTGTAAAGGTCACAGAACATGTTCAAGTTTCTCTTTTCTTTTTTTTTTTCTTTTTCCTTTTTTCTTTTCTTTTTTTTTTTTTTTTTTTTTTTTTTTTTTTTTGAGACAGGGTCTCGCTCTGTTGCCCAGGCTGGAGTGCAGTGGTGTGATCTCAGTTCACCACAACCTCTGCCTCCTGGGTTCAAGTGATTCTCCTGCCTCGGCCTCCCGAGTAGCTGGGATTACAGTCATGTACGACCACACCCGGCTAATTTTTGTATTTTCAGTAGAGACAGGGTTTCACCATGTTAACCAGGCTGGTCTCGAACTCCTGACCTCAGGTGAGATCCACCCGCCTCAGCTTCCCAAAGTGCTGGGATTACAGGAGTGAGCCACTGTGCCCGGCCACCTGTTCAAGTTTCTGAAGCCTTCACTGGCTTTCCCTCCTCAGCCCCCGGCCGTCATGTGATGATGCTGCTTCGCTTTAGAAAAAGGGCTCAGAGAGGTCAAGACACTTGTCAAAGGTCGTGAATTAGCAAGTGCTGGATCCAGTTTTCTGTACTCAAAAATTAACTAATTTTAAAACAGGTGAAAATAAGATGTGTCACACTAATATAACCTCAGTGGCAGTTTTCCCATCTGCAAAATAGACATACTACCACTGAACTCAAACGGGTGTTCTGAGGGATAAATAAAGCCTATGGTTCCCCCAGAATCCCCCAGTGTGGTTGTTTAAAAATGCAGATCCTGAATTCCAACCAAAACTTGATTTATTTTTAAATGCGGGGGGTGGGGAGGGGGCAGAATCCAGAAGTCTGTGATTTTAAAACGGTGTTTAACTTCTCTGATGTGCAGCCAAATCTGAGAAACCTCCGAGACACTAAGGAAAAGTCTGGTACGTAGTAAGTGCCTGACAATAAAAGTTAATAGGACCCACATTAGGCAAACCAAGTTGTAAGGGTATAGGACATGTATTGCTGTGGGCCCTTAGGTAAATTACTCAACCTCTCAGAGACTGCCTCTTCGTTAGTAAAATGGGTTGAAAATAGGGATAGCCACCTCCTAGGGTTATGGCAAGGATGTTCTGAAATAACACACTTAAATGTTGCTAACCAAACCTCATCTGCACATCCCATCGATTCCCAATCAACCCCACGTTTGTCCCTTCTTGCCATCTCTATCAATACTCCCCCAACCCAGGCGACCATTTCCTCTGGCCTAGAAGGGTGCGTTAGCCTTCTAAGGATATCCCCTCATACCTTCCATAATCCGATCTCCACGCAGAACAACAATCCTCTAAAACATGAATCCGATTCTGTCACGCTTCACTCACAACCTCCCAATGGCTTCTCACCACCCCTGGGATAAAATCCAAACCTTCCAGGCCCCGTATGTTCTGGTCCCTGTCTGTTTCTCCTTCTCCCAGGGTATTTTAGCTGACCACCCAAGCTAAACAGGACGCCCCTGCAGTTCTCTATCTTAGCACCCTATTTATTTCCTTTCTCATTGAAATTAAGGTGTGGGATGATTCTATTTATTCGTATCATCGTTTGTCTTCTTTTCCATCAGATGTAACTTCTGTGATGATGGGTACCACTGCTGTCTCACTATCCATGGTGCTTATATTTAGCACACTGCCTGACACACAGTAGGTGCTGCATAAATATTGAATGAATGAAATTGTTCAGCATCATGCTCCGCACTTAAGCAGCAGCCAGCAGCAAAGTTAGCTCCCTCTTCCTTCCTCCTCCTGTCTGCTTTCCCTACCTATGTCCCTGGAGCCTTCAGGCAAAGGACAAATACTGTATATTGGAGAGGAGATGCAGCAATGCCCAATGTCATCACTGCTTTATTTGATTAGCTCTGACTCTGGCATCCGGGACACGTGCGCTGGGAGCCAAAGGAACTGTATCCTGACCTCTGGTCCACGCGATCCCATCCTTATAACGATTTCCATGACAACAGCAACGAAAAGCCAAGGCTGTGGATTTCCTTTGATAGGAGCCGGATGCAGAGACTGGGAAGAAGGACTTTCAGAAGAATGAGGCTCTTTGATTCAGCTCAAAGCGCCTTCATTAAATACCACTTTTTCCCAAGAACATGCATTTTAACCCTGCAGAGGGCGAATTCTCATGAATACTTAATAAAACAAAAAAAGAAAAAGTAACAAAATCTCTGTGGTTTCTTTTCAAAAACATCCACCTGTTGGGGGAGGGGAGGTTTGGGTATTGTGGCACTGGGGACATTTTGATGGAAGATGGGCAGGCATGTGGCCTTCTGCCAAGCGAGTTGCTTCAACTCAAAATGCCTGGCCCCTGGCTGAGCCATCACACAGCAACTCTGCCTCCCTGGAGGCAAGCCAGGTGGCTCAAGGCTCCCTACCCACCTGGTCAGCCAAGCAGACAGGAAGATGCAATGTGAGTCAAAAGCATCTCCCAAGTCTGCACTTAGAATCACAAGCTTTGTATTCAAAACCCCGACTCTGCCACTTACCTACTGTGTTACTTTGGGCACACCACTTGCCACCTCTGGACAACATTTCCTCATCTGTAAAATGGGCACAATGCCACCTCCCCTCCCCTAGGAGCATCATGAGGATTAAGCAGGGTGATGTGGTCAAGCACAGGCGATACTGGCTTCCTGACATGGCCATGAAGAGGACAGAATGACCAGCCATCCTGGCTTGCCCAGGACCCAGAACTGGTAGCACTAAAACTAAGACAGTCTCAGATAAGTCAGGAGGGCGGATCACCCTAGAAGAGAATGATCTGATAAAGGAGATGGCTAAGAGTCATAGAATTTTCAAGATGGAAGGGTCCTCCCAGTGTCTTCTGGTTTAACAAGTTTACTTCTGTCATATTCTTTCCAATAGCATAAACTCGGTCTATTCATGAGAAAACCATCAAACCCAGATTAGAGAACATCCCATGGGATACCTGTCCAGTGCTCCTCAAGACTGTCAGGGTCCTGAAAAGCAAGGTCAGCCTGAGAAACTGTCCCAGAACAGAGGGGACTGGGCAGGCATGGCAATAAAAAGCAGCGTGCGGTCCCAGGTTGGATCCTGGGAGAGGAAATGGGCATTAACAGAGAGACTGGTGAACTCCAAATCAGGTCTGAATTCAGGTCTTCGTCTGGTTTTGTTTTAGTTGAGGTCTTCTAGTTAAGCGAATAAGCTCTAACTGAAATGTTTTGTTTTACAGATAGCAACTGACACCAGAGACTGGAAGCGGCAGAAGCTCTGGGATCTCTGTTTCCAACCATTGGCACTATAGTCTGTTGCCTTTTGCTGCTTTCCTGGAGACCTGCTGGTCATCATGGGCTGTGTCTCCAGAAGGAAGAGAGAACAGCACTGGGTTTGGAGTTGGGAAACACGGGTTCCAGGCTTGGCTCAGCCTCTGACTGGAGGAAGGGATGGTAATCCTCCAGGAAGGAAGGTGGTGAAGGCATCTGGGCTTAGCAAGAATGACTGATCCAAGGAAAGGTAACATCAATTGCAAGGACACAACACTCCCAGCAGAGCTCTAAGCCTCCCCAGGTATCTTCAGCTACCCATGGGGACTGGCAGCAAATACCGAGTTCCTGCTACATCATTCAGCTTTGGGACCTCTCTCCCCAAGGCTTGCACCACCCTGTCAGATCCATTCACATTTCTCAACACTGGCTGCCCCGGACCACACTGTCTGTCGCCGGAACAGCCCACACGCATGACATCTCCTCAGGTCCCCGGGCTCTGCTCTGGCCTCACTTCCCTACCATCCTCAACCTTGCCACTCCTCCTGTCCTCCTTTGAAGCAGCCAGGGACGGTAGAGCCTGAAGATCTGGGTTCAAATCCTGATTCTGCTGCTTTCAAGCTGTGTGACTTTGGGTAGGTCATCACGCCTTTCTGCCACCCAATCACCTGAACTTGTGAAATGAAGTTGATGATCCTCACCTCACTCAGCAATCCTGAGAACAGCATGCAGCACCATACTGGGTCCTGAGATACAGAGGACCCAGTACCTAGTGAGGGCTCCAGCTGGTAGCAGCCAGTGGTCAACATCATGTCTTGATCAATATCATTAGCATACTAATAGGCAGTCAAACTGCCAACGTTTGTATAACTGTTGCTGTTGTTAAGCATTGGTTTTGCATGACTGGCACTATTGCTATTTGGCTCATATACACACCACCCACCCACACACACACACACACACAGACCAGGCACACTGCACTCAGCCATTCTGGCTAGTGTTGATCTGCCCAAGTCCTCCAGACATCATCTCTGAAGAAGGCAACAGGACTCCTTCTTAGATCCCTCCTCCTCACCGACACTCCATGTGACCCTTGCAGCCCCGAAATGCCCCCCATCTCCCTGCAGTTCTGTGAAAGTCGGAGGTTGGCACCACGGTTCCGCTCATACCTGGGAGGGAAAGCCATTCCCTGCAGGTCGTAGCATCCTCCCCACCCTGATTCTCAAGGGGATCCCATGACCCCCACCTGGCTGTGCACTTTCTCCAGCTCCTCCTTGCTGACTGATGTCTTGCCATCCTCCATGGTGCCGAGAAGGAGCTGCACGTCTGACAACAGTGCATGTGTCCTCCTGAGGTCTCTCCGAAGTCGCTTCTCCACATCAAAGTCCCGATGGCCAATCTGAAAGCCAAAGGAAGACCCATGAGCTTAGGTGGCAAAGCAGTGGCCAGGGTCTAAGTTTTCCGGAACCAGGCTCCCTGGTTTAAATCCTGCCTTTGCCACTCACACTGTGTGACCTTGGGCAAGACCATTCTCCTCCCCGAGCCTCAGTTTCCTCAACTGAGAAATGGGATTGGCACCAACCACATTGGGCTGCTGTGAAAATTAAATACCTGCCTAGCCTAATGCTTGACACACAATAAATGTACAAGAAATATGAGTTGCTATCATTGCTGCTATCATAGCTCATATGGATCCAAAGTCACTCCATCATCCCACCTTTTGTGCACAAGTCATCAGTATGACCTCACCTCATCTTGTAAGAGCCTCATGTGCCAGGTGAATCCCTCTGCTGCTGGCCAGGTTCTGCTGACAGAAGTTAGGACAGTCCTGGGTGGGCAGGGACTGGACAGAGCCTCTCGATTTCTGGGGAGTTATTAATGTTATTGATCTGGGTGTTGTTGTATGAGTTTATGAAAATTCATTGAGCTGTACACGTGGGGTATGGAGTCCTCTGTATGTGTGTTACACCTCAGTAAATTGTAAATGTGCTCCTTTTGATGATCTAAGTCAATCTTTTCTGTCCTTTGGTCCTGTTTTCCAGTTTAAGGACAAGAAAATGACATCATTTGCTGCAGAGGAACCTTACCCAGAGGTGAGTACATTCCTTCCCCCAGAATCTTGAATTTGCCAGGGACAGCTGTTGAGGGAGTCCCAAAGAAGCCACATCCTGGACTGGGCACCAGGACTGTGACCTTAGACTCCTTGACAGCTTTCAGTGACCAAAAAGTACAGGCTAAGCCAAAGCAGAAGAGGTACAGAATTACACTGGGCCCTACATGAAATTTCAACAGCCGGTCGGTCACCTCTCTAGAAACAGCACTGACTTAAAAGACAACGTGTTAACATCCCTGAAAGAAACTAACGACTCCTTTCTCGGACTCTTCAGGAGACCAGAGGATACAATACGGGCCTGTCCATCAGATGGGGAGTTTTAAGGAAAACAGGGTGCAGGTCCCTCAACACTGGGATGTGGTTTTTACACACCTGGAAATCTGTGTCTCCACATCAAATGCTAACCATTTCCTGGGATGCTCAGAATGTCCTGGAATATTCTAGAAAAAACACGGGGTTGAGAATGAGCAGATCTAAGCTTTAAACCCTGGCTCAGCATTTGTTGATGATGGAACAGTGGCTGAGTCACGCCACATCTCTGAACCTGAGTTTTCTCATCCACAAAAGGAGAGGTTAAAAAAACACCCTGTCCTTCCTGTTGAGATAAGACAAGGATCAGACGTGATATTGGATTCCAAAGCACTTTGTATGCTGTTGAGTGCTTTGCAAATATAAAGGATTGTGAGTATTGTCTGATGACCTAGAATGTGTTCCTCCAAATTTTGTATTTCTATTTCTCCACTGCTGGTTTTGAATTCTTTGACAAACAAGTTGGTTCTTAGAATATGGTCTTTATATCTGAAATGTATTGTTTTTGGTAGGTTCAAAATGCTGTTCTATTATACACACACACACACACACACACAGTCTCACCTGCTGAACTGAGGGCTGGGCATTGTGCCAGGCTCTTTGTCACGTGTTATTGCATTTAACTCCTGTGACAATCTCCTTAAACAGACCTTATTACTATTGCCTTTGCAAATGTAGTAACAGCTTACATTTATAGACACTTTCTAAGTGTCATATACTATTCTAAACACTTTATAGCTATTAATGCATTTAGTCATCATGATGAATCGATGAGGTGTATAGTATTATGATTCCCATTTTACAGATAATGAAACTGAAGTTTGCAAAGATGAGGTAATTTGCCTCAGTTCACACAGCTAGTAAGTGGCAGAGTTGGAATATGAATCCAGCTTTTCTGGCTGGAGAGTGGTAATTTTAGTAAAATATACCATTAGATAGGTGTGTTTTAGTCTTTAATTCTGAAAAAAATACATCATGGGAGCACAGAAGAGCATTATCCAGCTCAGGCTGGGATGGAATTGGGAAGTAGAAGGTAGCTACCGCTAGCGAGGGGAGGTAGAGGCAGGATGTTTTAGGTAGAAGGCACTTAATGAGTAGAGGCAGAGAGGCGAGAAACAATCTGGGCTATGCATTTCTGGGTGGTTGCCATGAGGGTATAAAACCCTGGAGTGGGTGGGGGGCAGGTTACAAAGTAAAAGAGGTTTTCCAGGGCTCTTACATGGAGGAACAACTGATATGAAAGAAATGATCTGCCCAACGTCATACTGCTACTAAGTGGCTATGCAGAGATCTGAATCCAGGCAGCTCAGCATTAGGATGTAAGTCTCTAACCATTGCACCACAGTGCCTAGTGGAGCTGCTTCATGAACCCAGATTTACTTACTCTAGAACCCAGACTCTTACCATGATTACGCTTAGGCAGTGGGCTTTGCACATTTCTTATATTTGTGTCTGTTTTTGTTTTGCGCATACCCTAGAGTGCCTTTAATTCTCCTGTGGGGCGAGTTAGCATCAGGGACATTCCCTGATGTTGACACTGACCATGCAGTAGAGATGGCTCAGATTCTACGATCTTCACTGCCTGAAAGGCCCTGAAAATGCTGGCACTTTTCAGAGGAAGCACTGCAAACAAAATTCACAAGAAAATCTCAGACCAGTCATCCTCCCATTTATAATAAATGGCTACAAGCGAGGAGGGCAAAAAATACCACTCATTAGGTTAATGGGAAATAAATGTCATGCTGCGAGTTTCCATTTTGTAGCACAAAGCTTCAAACTTTGATAAAGATGGTTAATAATTAACCAATAAATCTACATGATGTTTAGTGTTGTTATGAGTAACTATATTGCAGTCTTAGTTGGTTCACCATTTATCTAAAGGCAAATTATTTGGGGGAACTTGTTAAATGTCCATTGTCAAAAGAATCTCCAAGCACTATTAAAATATGATCTAGACGTGCTGTTAGGGATAATCAAACCACTTTACAGATGGGGAAATTGAGGCTTGGAGAGAGAATGCATGTTGCTACAGGTTTCACAAATTAATGGCAGAACTGGCTGCCTGAGAACACGATGAAAAAAAGATGGTCCACAAAAATATGGTTCTAGCTAAGTGGACCTTATTGCTTTTAAGCAGAATCATAATAGGTTTTTAAAATGATAGACATTCAAATAATATAGACCTCCTTTAGAATCCTCCTAGGGTACTAACTTGCTAGGCAATCCTGGGCAAGTTGCTTTACTTTTCCGAGCCTTACTTCTTTCATTTATATGAAGGAAATAATAATATCTAACCCACAGCATTACTGTGAAAATTAATGTTGGTAAAAAAATATGATTAAGCATATATCTTGAAATTTATGAGTAACAACCAAACGAACAGAAATAAAGTTTGTAGCTTCTGAACCAATAGCTCAAAAGAGAACACAGGAAACATCAATCTATCTAAAAGTAGGAAAGCAATAGAGGGAGAGCAATGTAAAGGAACATGAAACTAAAAAAACACAAAATAAGATAATACAAAATAGTTTCAAATATATCAGTCATTATAACATATGTAAATAAATTAAATTTTTATATGAAAAGCTAGACTAAAATATTGCATTGAAATTATCCAGCTGTTTAAAGAAAACACATGAACATGCACACACACACCCCTACAAATCTTTAAAATGAAATAGAAAAAGGTCTTGCAGGTAAACTGACTAAAATAAATCAAGCAAAATAAAATAAGGCAAAACTCATTCATGGAGAAAGAAAGACACCAGGTAAGAATCGAAGCAATGATCTTCAAGAAAATAAAGCAATACAAAACTTAGATGCACCTAAATATATAACCATAAATACATAAAGAGAAACTATGACAGAATTGTTAACAAAACTTGGAATAACAACTCTCATGGTAAGGATATAACAGGACTCTCTCAGAAACTGATCAAGAACTCAAAACCAAAGTTAACAGGAGGTAGTTTTTAAAAATACATAATCATGTATTTTAAAACTTTTCTTTATGGCTTATGCTTTTACATTTGTATATAATGTTGAAATAAAAAATTAACAAGCTTGATTTATTTGCCACGTATAGAACCCTATGCCTCATAAACAGTTACATTATTTTCCACTCAATAGTTCATTTTTGTTTCTTTGGTTTTATTTTTATTTTTGAGAAAAGGTCTCACTCTGTCACCCAGGTTGGAGGGCAGTGGCGTGATCTTGGCTCACTACAACCTCTGCCTCCTGGGTTCTAGTGATTCTCATGCCTCAGCCTCCTGAGCAGCTGGGATTACAGGTGCCCACCACAACACCTGGCCAATTTTTATATTTTTAGTAGAGGCAGGGTTTCACCATGTTGGTCAGGCTGGTCTCAAACTCCTGATCTCAAATGATCTGCCCATCTTGGCCTCCCAAAGTGCTGGGATTACAGGTGTGAGCCACTGTGCCCAGCCACACACAATAGTTTATTAAACTCTACCAATAACTAGAGCAACAAAGAGATCTCTACAATTTCAAAGAAAAGATGTTACGCATTCTACCATGTTATCTATCCAAAGTGCCCTTAAATTAAAAATTAACAATAGAAAGTTATTCTATCCTAAATCATCATCCTAAATGTTAATAAACTTGAAACTCGAGTTCTAGATAGCTTACAGATTAAAAGAAAAAAGAACAAAAGATAAGACAAAACACTTAGTATATGGCGCTAAAACAGCAATTCCAGGTAAATGTATTATCTTAAATGTACTTAAAAGAAAACATTTTAAGTGGGAAACAAAATATTGAAGGTGAGTCAAACATTTTAATACTAAAACTGAAGACCAAGAACAAAAATCTAAACCAATGGGGCCGGGCACGGTAGCTCACGTCAGTAATCTCAGCACTTTGGGAGCCAAGGCTTGTGGATCATGAGGTCAGGAGATCAAGACCATCCTGGCTAACACGGTGAAACCCTGTCTCTACTAAAAATACAAAAGATTAACCGGGCGTGGTGGTGGGAGCCTGTAGTCCCAGCTACTTGGGAGGCTGAGGCAGGAGAATGGCGTCACCCCAGGAGAGGGGCTTGCAGTGAGCTGAGATCGCGCCACTGCACTCCAGCCTGGGCGACACAGTGAGACTCCATTTCAAAAAAAAAAAAAAAACACACACACAGAAAAAACAAAAAACTAATCAGTGGAAAAAAGAAGGAAAAAGAAACAAATACACAACAAAGAAGCAATAAAACAAAAGCAGGTTATTTGAAGGGATTACACATAAAACTCTAACAAGACTAATCATCATTAACCACAAAAAACTCAAAAGTAAACATTATTATGATTAAAAAGAAAATAATCTGATACAGTAGAATTTTTTAAACAAAATACCATGAATATTTTTTATGTTAACCTATTTGAAAAATTAGATGAAATAATAAATGTCTAGAAACATTTTAGTTACCAAAGTTCACTCAGTAAGGAAAAGAATTATACCTGAATTTGTGTTCAGTTATGATTATAGCATTTTGGCACAGTAATCAAATAGGGTTACAAGCAAATTGTATCAAATTTGCAAGAACTGCATGATCCAAATTTTACAAAAAATTGTCTCAGAAATAGTTGTGAACTCATTTTATGAGATTAGTATAACACTTGGCAAAGTCTAAGAGAAAAAAATTACAAACCAATCTTACTTATGTGCCTGGTTTCAAAAATCCTAAATAAACTCTCAATAAACTGGTAGCAATCCAAAAGAGCCATGTATTGAAAACATATGACACTAAGAAAGGTTTATCTGGGAAATACATCAGGATACATTAAATATCTAAAATATACTACATTAATAGATTGAGACAGGTCATCAGATTATCAACAATTGCAGAAAAAGCACACAATATTCAATAATAAAACATCGTTTTTTAAGATATTAGAAAATTACAAACACAAGACTGATTTAACCTTATTAAAGTTACAGTTACATGCCACATTACATTTCCATCAGTGAGGGACTGTATATACAATGGTGGTCCCATAAACTTATAATACCATACTTTTGCTGTACCTTTTCTATGTTGAGATATGTTTAGGTACACAAATACTTACCACTATGTCACAATTGCCTACCAAACTCGGTACAGTAACATGCTGTACAGGTTTGTACCCCAGGAGCAATGGACTATATCAGATAGCCTAGGTGTGTAGAAGGCTATCCCATTTAGGTTTGTGTGAATGTACTCTAGGATGTTCCCACAATGATGAAATTGTCTAATGATGCATCTCTCAGAAAGTATCTCTGTCACTAAGCAATGCATCACTGTAATTACCAAATACACTGCAAATATGTGTATCACAAAACTTTAGAAGCACTCCTATTAAGGTCAGGAACAAGAAAAGGATGTCAAACATCTTTCTCTACCATTCAATCTTATACTGGAGGCCCAAGCAAATGAAATAAGGTAAGAAAAAGAAACAAGACATAGAAAGTATAACTATTTTTTAAATTTGTTGAGATCTTTGTTGCCTCAATGGGACTATAGGCAGCGGGTGCCTGTAGTCCCAGCTGCTCAGGAGGCTGAGGCAGGAGAATGGTGTGAACCTGGGAGGCGGAGCTTGCAGTGAGCTAAGATGGCACCACTGCACCCCAGCCTGGGTGACAGAGCGAGACTCTGTCTCCAAAAAAAAAAAAAAAAAAAAGTCAAAAGCAATACTTTAGAACTACTAAGACACATGATGACAGTTCTATGAACTCAGTTAAAGAAGAGTATCTTGAAGATGGCCGAATAGGAACAGTTCCAGCCTCCAGTTCACAGCATGAGCAACACAGAAGACGGGTGATTTCTGCATTTTCAACTGAGGTGCAGACCGACACCTCACACCTCACACTGCTGGGTACACCCCTGAGACGAAGTTTCCAGAGCAAGAATTAGACAGCAACACTCGCTGTTCAGCAATATTCTATCTTCTGCAGCCTCCGCTGCTGATACCCAGGCAAACAGGGTCTGGAGTGGACCTCAAGCAAATTCCAACAGAACTGCAGCTGAGGGTCCTGACTGTTAGAAGGAAAACTAACAAACAGGAGGGACACCCACACCAAAACCCCATCAGTATATCACCATCATCAAAGACCAAAGGCAGATAAAACCACAAAGATGGGGAAAAAGCAGTGCAGAAAAGCTGGAAATTCAAAAAATCAGAGCGCGTCTCCCCCTCCAAAGGAACGCAGCTCATTGCCAGCAATGGAACAAAGCTAGATGGAGAATGACTTTGATGAGTTGAGAGAAGAAGGCTTCAGTCGATCAAACTTCTCAGAGCTAAAGGAGGAACTACGGAACCAGCACAAAGAAACTAAAATCCTTGAAAAAAGAATGGATGAATGGATAACTAGAATAATCAATGCAGAGAAGACCTTAAAAGAACTGACAGAGATGAAAACCATAACACGAGAACTACGTGACAAATGCGCAAGCTTCAGTAACCAACTCGATCAACTGGAAGAAAGAGTATCAGTGATTGAAGATCAAATGAATGAAATGAAGCGAGAAGAGAAGTGTAGAGAAAAAAGAGTAAAAAGAAATGGACAAAGCCTCCAAGAAATATGGAATTATGTGAAAAGACCAAATCTACGTCTGATTGGTGTGCCTGAAAGTGACGGGGAAAACGGAACCAAGTTGGAAAACACTCTGCAGGATATCATCCAGGAGAACTTCCCCAACCTAGTAAGGCAGGCCAACATTCAAATTCAGGAAATACAGAGAATGCCACAAAGATACTCCTCAAGAAGAGCAACTCCAAGACACATAATTGTCAGATTTACCAAAGTTGAAATGAAGGAAAAAATGTTAAGGGCAGCCAGAGAGAAAGGTCGGGTTACCCACAAAGGGAAGCCCATCAGACTAACAGCAGATCTCTCAGCAGAAACTCTACAAGCCAGAAGAGAGTGGGGGCCAATATTCAACATTCTTAAAGAAAAGAATTTTCAGCCCAGAATTTCATATCCAGCCAAACTAAGTTTCATAAGTGAAGGAGAAATAAAATCCTTTACAGACAAGCAAATGCTTAGAGATTTTGTCACCACCAGGCCTGCCCTACAAGAGATCCTGAAGGAAGCACTAAACATGGAAAGGAACAACCAGTACCAGCCATTGCAAAACATGCCAAAATGTAAAGTCCATCGATGATAGGAAGAAACTGCATCAACTAATGAGCAAAATAACCAGCTAATATCATAATGACAGGATCAAGTTCACACATAACAATATTAATCTTAAATGCAAATGGACTAACGGTCCAATTAAAAGACACAGACTGGCAAATTGGATAAAGAGTCAAGACCCATCAGTCTGCTGTATTCAGGAGAGTCATCTCACATGCAGAGACACACATAGGCTCAAAATAAAGGGATGGAGGAAGATCTACCAAGCAAATGGAAAACAAAAAAAAAGCAGGGGTTGCAATCCTAGTCTCTGATAAAACAGACTTTAAACTATCAAAGATCAAAAGAGACAAAGAAGGCTATTACATAATGGTAAAGGGATCAATTCATCAGGAAGAGCTAACTATTCTAAATATATATGCACCCAATACAGGAGCACCCAGATTCATAAAGCAAGTCCTTAGAGACTTACAAAGAGACTTAGACTCCCATACAATAATAATGGGAGACTTCAACACCCCACTGTCAACATTAGACAGATCAACGAGACAGAAAGTTAACAAGGATATCCAGGAATTGAACTCAACTCTGCACCAAGCAGACCTAATAGACATCTACAGAACTCTCCACCCCAAATCAACAGAATATACATTCTTCTCAGCACCACATCGCACTTATTCCAAACTTGACCACATAGTTGGAAATAAAGCACTCCTCAGCAAATGTAAGAGAACAGAAATTATAACAAACTGTCTCTCAGACCACAGTCCAATCAAACTAGAACTCAGGACTAAGAAACTCAATCAAAACCGCTCAATTACATGGAAACTGAACAACCTGCTCCTGAATGACTACTGGGTACATAACAAAATGAAGGCGGAAATAAAGATGTTCTTTGAAACCAATGAGAACAAAGATACAACATACCAGAATCTCTGGGACACATTTAAAGCAGTGTGTAGAGGGAAATTTATAGCACTAAATGCACACAAGAGAAAGCAGGAAAGATCTAAAATTGACACCCTAACATCACAATTAAAAGAACTAGAGAAGCAAGAGCAAACACATTCAAAAGCTAGCAGAAGGCAAGAAATAACTAAGATCAGAGCAGAACTGAAGGAGATAGAGACACAAAAAACCCTCCAAAAAATCAGACCTGGTTTTTTGAAAAGATCAACAAAATTGACAGACTGCTAGCAAGACTAATAAAGAAGAAAAGAGAGAAGAATCAAATAGACACAATAAAAAATGATAAAGGGGATATCACCACCAACCCCACAGAAATACAAACTACCATCAGAGAGTACTATAAACACCTCTACGCAAAACCTAGAAGAAATGGATAATTTCCTGGACACTTACACTCTCCCAAGACTCAACCAGGAAGAAGTTGAATCCCTGAATAGACAAATAGCAGGCTCTGAAACGGAGGCAATAATTAATAGCCTACCAACCAAAAAAAGTCCAGGACCAGATGGATTCACAGCCGAATTCTACCAGAGGTACAAGGAGGAGCTGGTACCATTCCTTCTGAAACTATTCCAATCAGTAGAAAAAGAGGGAATCCTCCCTAACTCATTTTATGAGGCCAACACCATCCTGATACCAAAGCCTGGCAGAGACACAACAAAAAAAGAGAATTTTAGGCCAATATCCCTGATGAACATCAATGCAAAAATCCTCAATAAAATACTGGCAAACCAAATCCAGCAGCACATCAAAAAGCTTATCCACCATGATCAAGTGGGCTTCATCCCTGGGATGCAAGGCTGGTTCAACATATGCAAATCAATAAATGTAATCCAGCATATAAACAGAACCAAAGACAAAAACCACATGATTATCTCAATAGATGCAGAAAAGGCCTTTGACAAAATTCAACAGCCCTTCGTGCTAAAAACTCTCAATAAATTCAGTATTGATGGAATGTATCTCAAAATAATAAGAGCTATTTATGACAAACCCACAGCCAATATCATACTGAATGGGCAAAAACTGGAAGCATTCCTTTTGAAAACTGGCACAAGACAGGGATGCCCTCTCTCACCACTCCTATTCAACATAGTGTTGGAAGTTCTGGCTAGGGCAATCAGGCAAGATAAAGAAATAAAGGGTATTCAGTTAGGAAAAGAAGAAGTTAAATTGTTCCTGTTTACAGATGACATGATTATATATTTAGAAAACCCCATCGTCTCAGCCCAAAATCTCCTTAAGCTGATAAGCAACTTCAGCAAAGTCTCAGGATACAAAATCAATGTGCAGAAATCACAAGCATTCTTATACACCAGTAACAGACAAACAGAGAGCCAGATCATGAATGAACTCCCATTCACAAAGCTTCAAAGAGAATAAAATACCTAGGAATCCAACTTACAAGGGATGTGAAGGACCTCTTCAAGGAGAACTACAAACCACTGCTCAGTGAAATAAAAGAGGACACAAACAAATGGAAGAACATACCATGCTCATGGAAAGGAAGAATCAATATTGTGAAAATGGCCATACTGCCCAAGGTAATTTATAGATTCAATGCCATCCCCATTAAGCTACCAATGACTTCCTTCACAGAATTGGAAAAAACTGCTTTAAAGTTCATATGGAACCAAAAAAGACCCTGCATTGCCAAGACAATCCTAAGTCAAAAGAACAAAGCTGGAGGCATCACGCTACCCGACTTCAAACTATACTACAAAGCTATAGTAACCAAAACAGCATGGTACTGGTACCAAAACAGAGATATAGACCAATGGAACAGAGCCCTCAGAAACAATACTACACATCTACAGCCATCTGATCTTTGACAAACCTGACAAAAAAAAGAAACGGGGAAAGGATTCCCTATTTAATAAATGGTGCTGGGAAAATTGGCTAGCCATAAGTAGAAAGCTGAAACTGGATCCTTTCCTTACTCCTTATACGAAAATTAATTCAAGATGGATTAGAGACTTAAATGTTAGACCTAAAACCATAAAAACCCTAGAAGAAAACCTAGGGAATACCATTCAGGACATAGGCATGGGCAAGGACTTCATGTCTAAAACACCAAAAGCAATGGCAACAAAAGCCAAAATTGACAAATGGGATCTAATTAAACTAAAGAGCTTCTGCACAGCAAAAGAAACTACCATCAGAGTGAACAGGTAACCTACAGAATGGGAGAAAATTTTTGCAATCTACTCATCTGACAAGGAGCTAATATCCAGAACCTACAAAGAACTCAAACAAATTTACAAGAAAAAAACAACCCCATCAAAAAGTGGGCAAAGGATATGAACAGACACTTCTCAAAAGACGACATTCATACAGCCAACAGACACATGAAAAAAAATGCTCATCATCACTCACCATCAGAGAAATGCAAATCAAAACCACAATGAGATAACATCTCACACCAGTTAGAAAGGCAATCATTAAAAAATCAGGAAACAACAGATGCTGGAGAGGATGTGGAGAAATAGGAACACTTTGACACTGTTGGTGGGACTGTAAACTAGTTCAACCATTTGGAAGACAGTGTGGCGATTCCTCAAGGATCTAGAACTAGAAATACCATTTCACCCAGCCATCCCATTACTGGGTATATACCCAAAGGATTATAAATCATGCTGCTATAAAGACACATGCACACGTTATGTTTATTGCAGCACTATTCACAATAGCAAAGACTTGGAATCAACCCAAATGTCCATCAGTGACAGACTGGATTAAGAAAATGGGGCACATATACACCATGGAATACTATGCAGCCATAAAAAAGGATGAGTTCACATCTTTTGTAGGGACATGGATGCAGCTGGAAACCATCATTCTCAGCAAACTATCACAAGAACAGAAAACCAAACACCACATGTTCTCATTTATAGGTAGGAATTGAACAATGAGATCACTTGGACACAGGAAGGGCAACATCACACACTGGGGCCTATTGTGGGGAGGTGGGAGGGGGGAAGGATAGCATTAGAAGATACACCTAATGTAAATGACAAGTTAATGGGTGCAGCACACCAACATGGCACATGTATACATATGTAACAAACCTGCACGTTGTGCACATGTACCCTACAACTTAAAGTAAAATAATAATAAAGTGGCCGGGCGCAGTGGCTCAAGCCTGCAATCCCAGCACTTTGGGAGGCCAAGACAGGCGGATCACGAGGTCAGGAGATCGAGACCATCCTGGCTAACACGGTGAAACCCCATCTCTACTAAAAAAAATACAAAAAAAAACTAGCCGGGCGAGGTGACGGGCACCTGTAGTCCCAGCTACTCGGGAGGCTGAGGCAGGAGAATGGCGTAAACCGAGGAGGCGGAGCTTGCAGTGAGCTGAGATCCGGCCACTGCACTCCAACCTGGGTGACAGAGCGAGACTCCATCTCAAAAAAAAAAAAAAATAATAATAATAATAATAATAATAAAAGAAGAGTATCTTAAGATATAAAAGCACAAACCATAAAACATGGTTAACAAAACTATATTAAAAATATTTTTTATTAAGCTAAGGACATTATAAACAAAGTGAAACAATTATGCATAGTCTAGGAGATATTTGTAAAATACATAACCAAAAATGGATTCACATCTTGTATAAAGGTCATGAACGATCAATAGAGAAAAATGAGACAAAATTCTATGAATAGGCAATTCACATAAGAAAAGGCCACAACCAACATGTGAAAAATGCACAGCATCCCTAGCAATGAGGGCCATGCAATACCATTTAGCACCCGATGCCTGGAAAAAATGTTTAAAAATGTCTGACAGTGCTGCACGTTGGTGGGGACGTGAAGAAGTAAAATCTCAAGACACGTCTAGTGACGGTGGAAACTGCTGCAATCACTTTGGGGAACAATCTGAGTGATATTTAATAATTCCCAAATTGTACATTCCCAGGAGCCAGCAATTCCTCTTTCAGCTACATACCCTGGAGAGACTCTCGCCCGTGTGCACAGTGAGACAGATATGAGACTATGCATTGCAGTTTTGGGTTTTAGGGTGGAAGTAACTAACTACCCACCAATAGAAGAAGGAGATTTTTAAAAATGAATGCTGCGTGGAAATTAAATGAATTAATTAGAGCTGCATGTATCATTATGGACTAATCTCAAAAACATAATATAGAGGGGGACAAAGTAAAGTGCAGAACCATATTGCTACCTGTGGCTGAAGTTGAAATATACATTCAGGGGAATTATACACTTCAAATCCCAGGGAATGGTTTCATCTGGGGAGGGAGGAAAGAAAGAGGAAAGCAGAGCCAGGAGTGAGATTAGGAAGGGACGTAAAGAGGCCACCAACCGTTCTTAAAATGTTTTGTTTCCTTAAAAACATCTGAATAAGAAGTGGCAAAATGTTAATTTATGTGAACCCTGACAGCTTGATTCATAAACACCAATTACATTATTTGTTCTGCTTTTCCATGGGTTTGGCAAAGGTCATAACAAAAACACTTAAAATCATCAAACGTGCTAATTTATTAAAAGGATCCAGTTTGGTGACTAACACAAAGCTGGCTTTTTATTCATCTAAACTTACCTTCTCTTTACATGTAAAATTTATTTTTGCAGTATGTATAAAAACCTGGCTTTATTAGATTATCTATTCTGTTTTCTCAAACTGTGCTGAATAGAATGCAGCCTTCTCTCAGTGATTGCCCACTGTCATTCTAGAATCTGGTACTGGGCTGTGCTCTCGCCCTGATGCTGAAGGAAAGCCACCTCAATGACTCTGAATTCAATGGTCCCAATTTCTTGGCTGGAAAATTAGAAAACCCAGAGACGAAGGAAGATTATATCGACTCCCTCAGTTTCCAACTCTTACTCTTGCTGCTGTGATGTCCCTGCTGTGGAAATCACTCACTAAATCAATTGGTTTTTCAATACATAATAAGCATTTATTTTGTCCAAGGCATGGCTGCCCAAGATGATCATCTGAAGTGGACCCACGTTGTTTTGTGAATAAAGTTAGTGAATCTAGGGAAGGATATTGATAACAAGACCATTACTAATTAATAGACATGGGGCCCATGTTAAGCAAATACATTAAAATACACTCCTTTGATACTTTAAAAGAAATCATAGAAGCCACAGGTATTTCTCTCCAGCACTGGGATTTCATGTAGCAGCAGCACAGGAAGGGAATAGAGTATCTGGGAGGTGGAAGAGCCATTCCTTGCAACTCTGAAATCGGAAGCTGGCTCTGAGCTCTGCTGGCTACATTAGTAAAGCAACAGTTCTCAGTAGTGAGGGAAGTTGATTTCTTTTCCCCAAAGGACACTGGGCAATGTCTAGACATTTTTGGTGGTCACAACTGAGGTGTGTGCTACCACAATGTGGTGGGTAGAGGTCAGGGATACTGCACAATATCCCACAATGCACAGGACAGCCCCTCTACCTCAAGGAATGATCCAGCTCCAGATGTTCATAGTGGTGCAGTTGAGGACCCTGGTGTACACTGACGGGCGGTTGAGAACCCTGGTGTACAGTGATAGCCACAACCCCATAAGGCTCTGCTCTCCAGAAGCTCGGAGTGGTTAACTAGCTCACTCAAAGCCGTGTAGACAGAAGTGGTCCCTCCGAGGCTTAAAGCTACATTTGCCTGGCTCCAAGGCTGACTGCTTCTAGCAAATGTCATGTTCTCAGGAGGGCAGTCATGTGTGCAGTGGCCATTCACACACATCCCCTTAAAGGAAGGACTGTCTACACTCTGATCCCAACAGCTGCTGAAGGCAAAGACAGCCTTCTCCATCGCTCCTGGCTGGACGCACTCTGTTTATTCCCCATGGGTTCTTACAAAAACCCTGCTGTTTGCAGGCACCTGAAGTTCTCTTTGAAGAGCCAGTGAATATGGTGGGAACAGAGCTGATGGAGGAGAGGGTATCCCTCAAGCTGTTCTCCCCATGAGTCCGTCTCTCAAATAGGTCCCTGAGGCACTCCTGAATGTCTGCCGATGTCTCCCCCTTACCTGGTCACAGAGGGTTCCGATCAAGCCTTCCAAATCTTGCTTCTCATGGAGGACCATCTGCTTCTCTTCATATTCTTGCTCCAGCTGCATTTCCAGCTGACGGAGCTGTGGATACACAGAGCGGAAGCATACACAGGGTAAATGAACTCCATCCGGACAAACCCCACAAGGCAAGGACCCTCAGGAGGAGGAAAAATGTACAGCTTGTGGCTTTGTTCCATGAGCCTGCCCTAGTGATTGGCAGGTGGTGTCTCTGTGGGAGAACTTAAGAACCTAAAAGCTTGGGAGCTGGACAACAGAAGGGAGGGCTGGTCAATGATGGGGAATCTCTCGCCATTAACTGTGAAACCCCCTCCCCCAGGTTCCCAATAGAACAGATGCCTCCCTCCTGTAGCCATGGCCACTGTTGAATATTTGCAAGTCTTTGCACTCTGATTTTTAAAGGCTCTGCACAATATTATGACCAACATATCAAAAATGCATCCCCCTCCTTTATTAAATACACAATGATGCAATAAAAGAAGTTGCATTTGAGATTTTTTGGTGTTATAAACTATATGTGGTCCTCCAAAATTCATATGGTGAAACCCTAACCCTCAGTGCAGTGGTATCTGGAGGTGGGGCCTTAAGGAGGTAATTAGGTTTAGATGAAGCCATGAAGGTGGAATTTTCACAGTGGGGTGAGTGCCTGAAGAGAACCAGAGAGCTGTCTTCCTCTCTCCCTTTCTCCATCATGTGAGTCTACAAACAGGAGGTGGTGGTCTGCAAGCCAGGAAGAGAGCCCTCGCCAGACACTGAACCTGCCAGCACCTCGATCTCAGATTTGCCAGCCTCCAGAACTGTGATAAATAAATGTTATCATTTAAGCCACCTAGACAATGGGATTCTGCTACAGCAGCCTGAACTAAGACTTAATCTGACTATAAGCAACTCATTTAATTTGCAACTGGCTCTGATTTCTCAGCAATTACCCAGCAAACACAGACATTTCCCACTAAAGCAAATACCCCACTGTGGCTGCACTTTGCAGACCACCCCCACCAGCCTCTGTTGTGTACTTTATCTCATCCCCTCCATCCTCCATTTCCACCTCATACCATCAGAGATCCTATTTCACGGGTGGGCAAACTAAGTCCCAGGGAAAATCCAAAGTGCATACTCTGAAATTAGTGGCTGTTTAGAGGAGTTAGTGTCCTGTCTGCTGACCCCAGCTCTTTCTGCCACCCCAGACAGCTCCAGCATTCCCACCCAGGTCACTAACTATTGATTTCCTGCCAACGTGAGAGATAGACTGAACAGAGCAGTCATCAGAATGAGAAGTCAATATCAGTGTTTGTCATAAGGAGAAAAACACCTTTCTCTGACTTCACTCTCTCCTTTTATAAATCTATCCAGAGAAAAGCCTCCGGAGAGTCTGGGTCACATCTCCAACTCATTGCAGCCCTGGCTGAGGGCGCACACCATACTTTGAGGCATTCTTAGAATAAACCAGAAACGTATGCAACCTTCACCTGAAGAAACATGGGCAGGGACTGAGAGCTTCCGTCTCCTGACCCATGGAGGGGGGGAAAAAGTACTGATTGATGGTCACTTCTATAGAAAGCAAGTTCGTTTCAAAAATTTCGTTTAGGAGTGAGAGAAATACGAACCACTCTATACCTGTTTTAGAATTAAGACTGGAAAAGCTAAAATCATCTTGAAAAATACACAAAATAACAAAAACTATACATCAAGCAAGGCAGAGTTGAGTGTACTCTGTACACAGGTATGATTCAGGGGATGAGAAGGGAGGGAAGGTCATTATAGATTATGTACTCCATAATGCGAGAACCTGTTAAACGAGGCTTAACCCGAAGCTTTCCAGCAGTTCCACTTTGTAGACCCTACATTCACATCCGTCAATACAGCTCTAAGAATGTTTATCTCGGCACTAGTTATAAGGGCAGAAAACTGGAAGCAACCTAAATGTCCAATGATAGGGGATTTATTGTATAAGTTGAGGACATGCTTTGGGTGAAAAACTGTTAAGCCATTAAACATTTAAGTTAGATCTGTATTTACAGACACGAAAAGAGGCCATGAAAACTGCGGAGACAACAGGCTTCAGAACCGCATAGTCTCATTTAGTGAAAATGGTATCTCCACAAATCTGCATGTGTGTATACAGAGTGAAAGAGAGCTATAAAAGAACACTTAAAATAGTAATAATGATGGCTTCTAGGTGATAACATGTCAAGGGGTTATTCCTTTTTTGCACACTGGAATGGCTACAAAGACCTTGGATAAAATGTTAAGAAATGGTTTGACTTGTAAGGAAAATAGTAAGAAAGAATTGATTCTATTATTGAAATTTAGAAGTCCTTGGCATCAGTCACATGGCATTACGGGTACTTAGTAGACATCTCTGAGCCATTATGCTGGATGGTTCCAGAGGCTTCTGGAAGTTCCAAGATCCTATTTAAGATAGGCATTTCCGCTCCTATACCCTTGAAGGCACCTCGATGCTAAGGTCTCAGGTGGTTGCAGAAAGAGCTTGTCCCCAGATCCCAGACCCTGTTCTCCTCCTCACTCTAAGGAAAAGGGCATCCATACCAGACCTTCCAGGACCCAACGGTACAGCTGTGTTCACTGCTCACATACCCGCTTCTGGCAGGACTGACGGACATCCTCCAGTTCCTCCTCCTTGTCCTCACGGTCCTTCTGGTGCATCTGCTTCATCCGCTCGATCTCCAGCTCAAACCGCTGGCGGAGCTGGGGGGACAGCAAGGACAGCACGTGAGGGTGACCCACTCTAACTCTCCAAGCCCTCCGTGTCATCCTTGGCATTCCAACTGCATTTTTCATTGTTGGAATACATAAATGAGAGTCAAGTTATTTCCCTAGGCATCCTGGAAGGTCACCAATGGTGGGTAAATAGATTAAATATTGCCTCTATCCATTCTTGTGCTTATAACAGACATCACATATCAATCACACTTTCCCACTGAGTTTAGATGCAGCCTCAGAATCCTTCTCAACACTCTTTCTTTTTTATTTTTGAGATGGAGTTTCCCTCTTGTTGCCCAGGCTGGAGTGCAATGGCGCAATCTCGGCTCACTGCAACCTCCGCCTCCTGGGTTCAAGCGATTCTCTTGCCTCAGCCTCCCAAGTAGGCATGTGCCACCATGCCTGGCTAATTTGTGTATTTTAGTAGAAATGGGGTTTCTCCATGTTGATCAAGCTGGTCTCAAACTCCTGACCTCAGGTGATCCACCTGCCTTGGCCTCCCAAAGTGCTGTTATTACAAGCGTGAGCCGCTGTGCCTGGCTCCCTTCTCAACACTCTTAAAATGAAACATATTTCTCATTCCTGGAGCAGGCATCATTGATGGTTTTCTGGGTGGGTGGATAGGTAGATGAATGGTAGGACAAAAGTTTATGAAGACATGAAAGCCTGGAAAAGAAGATGACTTGCCCAAAATGTTATCTTAGACAATTCACTTTACCTCTGGGTTAGTCCTCTTTCTCTGTAGAACACAACCGTCTTAGAATGCTACTATGAGAATTAAATGAGATGATATAAAACACCTAGCACAGTATCTGATACATAAATATTATTTTCTCTTTCCCCATTATTTCAAAAACAGAAAAGACTATCCCCTCCCTCCCCAGCAACCTGACATAATTAAGAGGTGTGATCCCATGAATGAGCTGGATCTTTACACAAGAACCTCCAAAACACATGCAGCAGGCATAGATCTGTGCACAATGCTGGAACTGTGTGAAGTCATATAAAGGATTCTAGAGTGGAAGGCAAAAGAGTCATGAGTTCTAGGTCTAGTTCAAGACTTATACTTTCCTGATCTGCATGATTGACAGACTGGCCCAAGTCCTGGCTTCTCAAATTTTGTGGCACATTAGAATTACAAACGCATTTTTAAAACATACAAATTGCAGAGCTTCACCCTAGACCTACTGGAGTAGAATCCCCAGGGTACAGGGCCCAAGAAAGCTTTGAAGCTTTCCTTTATCTATCTATACTCTTTAATGCTATTGGACCTGGAAAAAGCATTTGGAACTCAATAGTGTAGATGGGTGAAATGGTTTTGCTCTGCGTCCCCACCCAAATCTCATTTTGAATTGTAATTCCCATAATCCCCACATGTCAAGGGAAGGACCTGGTGGGAGGTGATTGGATCACAGGGGGTGGTTTCCCCTGTGCTTTTCTCACGATAGTGAATGAGTTTTCACATGATGTGATGGTTTTATAAGGGTTTGACTGTTCCTGATTCACACGCCCTCTCTTGCCGGCCACCATGTAAGACTTGCCTGTTTCCCCTTCCACCATGACTGTAAATTTCCTGAGGCCTCCCCAGCCATGTGGAACTGTGAGTCAATTAAACCTCTTTTTTGCATAAATTGCCCAGTCTCAGGCAGTTATTTACAGCAGTGTGAAAACAGACTAATACAATGGGTTACCTTGTAGAAATTATAACTTTCTGATCATTTACTCTACTGTCCCAGCACCTCTCATCATGCCTTTGGAACTTCACAAGTGCTGTCCCCAACATGGAAATTAAGCTCAGAAAAAACAATCTGGGTCTTTTAAAACATCGATAATATTCCCTGCTATGCCGTGGTGAGGAGCAAAAAGGATAGTGTACGTGAGAGGCCTGTTACAGTTCCTGGCATAAAGTAGGCTCACTTTAAATGTCAACTTCATGCCTTTTTCTCCTTTAAAATGACAGGGGTTATGGGAAGATAATCCAAAACCAAGGAGCCTGAGCAAGCAACTATAATATTTCTTTTTCATTTTTTCTAGCCTCTTGGATATTCTTGACATCTGCAATACCATTTATGTCAAACTTATACGAGTTAACATAAAATTCCCTGGAAAAAGTATTGTATTATAATCAATAAATATCTACTGGATGTCTACAAGGGCACAATGCAGCCTGGGGTTATGGGTGAAGCTGAAGACGGATAAAAGTGTTGAGTCAGCCTCACCTCCTGGGTGAACTGAGCGCGGAAATTCAGGAAGTTGCATTAAGTTTTGGGTCCCTGAGGCCAGGGTAATATATTTTTTGCTTCCAAGCATCAAGTGGTTCCCCAGTGGTATCTTAAAGAGTTAACACAGTTTTTCAAAAGGGCTTGTTTTATTCTTGGCTCTGGGAAGATCCTGTTCATGTAAGGAACACAAGGAACACTGGGTTGCTACATGGCACTGCACCGTCATCCATGCCCTTTAAAGACCTACACAGATATTCCACCTTCTTCACAAACCTTCACTGATTCATAGCTGTGGCTGGCAGGAAGCTAGGGGAGAGATAAGGCTCCATATTTGATTGTACAGACAAGGAGACTGATGTCTGGAGGAAACAGGGGTTGCCTAAGGTCATATAGGCAACAAGCTGCCTCAAAGACCCCGTATTACAGCTCCTTGAATATCCTACGGGTATCCTGTCTCCAGGCTTTTGCACAGGCTGGTCCTCTGCCCGGAACTCTCTCATTCAGCCAATTCTCATTCATCCTTCAGCTTCCCACTTCAGTAAACGTCACTTCCTCTAGGAATTTTTCCCTGATCTCTCCCTCAACCCTGCTGTCATGGCCAGATCTTCAAGTTTAACATTCCTCTAACACTAAGCATGACTATAAACTTTGGGAGGGCAGAGATTGTGTCTGTCTTATTTGCAACTGCACCCTTAGCATCCACAGAGTGCGTGATGCAGAGGAAGTACTTAATGAATACAGGCTGACTGAGTAAAGGACTTGTCAGCGATAAGGGCTCCTTAGTGAGCATCCAAGACTTTCCGGATCGTGTTCCCCCATACCCATCACCCACATGTCTTGATACTCACCAGGCTCCATCTTGATGGAGTAGTGGTCAGCAAGAAGCAAGAGCTGACCCCTGGCTCCCCCAACCCCTGTCCCACCCATCCCCACTTCAGTTCAACAGAGCTGCTCAGAGTTCATCTGCTTACACATTCACGACACCCGATCACATTTTCTCGCATAAGGGTGGCCCCAGCATTTTTTTTAAAAACACTTTAAAGTAATTGCCTTTTACAAAATCCCACAAGAGAAATTCGTTTAGAGCCAAGCATCAGAAAAAGCGTTACTTCCCCCAGAAAAATTTTGTTTGTTTGTTTGTTTGTTTATCTCAGGCATGTAACTCACATTTCCTGTTTCTCTCTGACCACCAGGAATTGTAGAGCTAAAACTGTTACATGTGTAAGACCATCTGTTTTGCTTTATCTGCATATTAATTTGCTGCCCCCACCGCCCCCCTTAGTGTCAATTTTAATTTGTACTTTTCTGGTTTGGATTGTTTTATTTATAATTTTTGTATTCTATCATACATATACCTTGTAAGCTGCCTCAAATTATTTATAGAATGAGGTAAATAAACAAGCATATAAATAAGCAAGCAGACAAATAAAATATTCATCTGGTACTTTGCAGAGGGTGTTGATACAAAGTATTTTATATTTTTGTCTTACTCCCTTTGTTATTTTATTATTTTATTTTTCCCAAAGAGTAGCACTTCAATCTGCCTTGAAGTTGTGTACAATGCCTGGCACATAGCAGACATTCAAGGCGGTGTGGGGTCAGATGGCATAGGTTCCAAATCCCATCCTTCACACTTTCTCCATGTCTCTGAGTCTCAACTTCCACTTCTGAAGTGGGGATAATACTAAGATCTCCCTACATAAAGTTCTTGGGGAGATTCATGAGATGTGTGGGGAGAGCTTAGGGCTGAGGTTAGTACACAGACAGTACTCAATGAAGGTTAGATATTTGGTCAACAGCAATTTATTGAGCATCAACTATGTACCTGGCCTCATTCTAGGCTCTAGGATTACAGTAAGAAGCCAGAGAAACAGAAAAACAATTTGACTTCAGGAAGCTTATATCCTAATGAGAGTGAAAGGCATAAAGCAAACTTTTAAAAAAATACTATCTAATATGATGGCAGGTACCACAAAGGAAAGCAACCCAGCTAAGGAGACAGGAAATGAATGTAACATAGTGGGAGCTATTTGCAAGGTGATTAAGGCAGGCTTCTCTGAGGAGGTGACACTGAACCTTGCAGGAGAAAACTGGATCAGGAAGGATCTGAATGTCAGCCTTAGGAGCTTAAAAGTTCCCTGGGATAAAAGGGAGCCACTGAAGGATGAGGAGCAGTCAAGTGAGGCACCCATGTCGTATTTTAATAACATCATTCTGCATTGGAGACATGGAACAGGGTGTTGCCCTGGGACAGGGCTTTCCTACCTGCTCCAGCTGCTTGATGGTGTTTTCCTGCTGGCTCTGGACTTTCTGTTGCTCCACGGCACTGGATTCCAACTTCCAGAGCCTCTCCTTCAAGCTAGCAACGCAATTTTCCCCCAGAGAGGGTGACCCTAGCAGCTCCCGTTTATGGTCCTGTAGCATCTCCACCTCCTGCTTCAGCTGCGAGGCTTCCTGCTCCTTTTGCTACAGAGACAAAGGGGACAGAGGTCCGGAGTCACATGAGTATGTCTCCCTCCTCCTCCAGAGATACCTCTACAGTCAACTGGGGCTGGAGTGGTGCTTTCCACTTTCCAGTGCCTGCCGTCTCCACCTGGACTGCACGGCCCCTCACAGCGCCCCCAGTGGGACACCAGCAAGGGCTGCTCTCAGTACTGCTCCTACAGGCATGGAGCTGGGGATGGGAGGTGGGATTGGAGTAGACTGTCCCTAGAGTTCAATCTCAGAGCACCTACAAGAAGGGTTGACCCCATTTATAAGGGAAGTGGAGGCACATCGCTAAAGCTTCCCTGTGTGCCTTCTGAGGCTGGATTGAGATGTTGGAGCAGGGAGGCAAAGTGCTCAGAAATGACTCTTCCAGGTTAGAAAGTCAGCTCCAGGATCAAATAACTCTTGGCTAGATCATGAAGGAGCTGAGTACCAGGCTAAAGTGCCCAGAGGTTCTCCTGCGAGTAGTAGAGAACCACAAAAGGATGAGGAGCAGCTGAGTGAGGCACCCGTGCTGTATTTTAGTAAAATCTCTCTGCACTGGAGCCTGCATGGACCAGGGCATTGCTCCTGGACAAAGTTATAGCTAACTCATTCTCTGCTGAGCCTGTCGTACCTCCCAGGTAAGCACCTCGGAACCTGTGCAGGTAACTGGAGCAAGATCAAGACATCAAGATTGCTCAAATAAAGGCTGATTATCAATTTGCCAGCCACTGTTTGCTATTTTATTAAGACACACTGGGACCCAGCTGCTTGACAGACCAGGATACCCTTGTGAAGTTTTCTCTCTGTCACCATTTGCAGCAGGTGCACGCTGGAGTTTCCTGAGATTCAGCCACCAAGAGCCAAAACAGCTCTGTGTCCCCTATCCCTTACCTTCAACTGCTGCTGAAGCTGGCCTAGCTCCCACCGGACACTGGTGTTCTCCTGGGTCACTTTCTCACGGAGACCCTTCTCAAACACAGACTCACCTAGGGCCTGGGCCAGCTGCAGGTCAAACCTGTCCAAAGCAGAACATGCGTCAGGGCTCTGTAGGCAGGTGGGTAGGGGAGTGATTGAGGCAGGGGCAGGGAGGGGCTGCAGAGAGGCTACTAGATTCCCAAGAACCATGAGAAAGAGAGCGAAAGGAAGAAGAAAGAGAAAAAAAGAATGAGGAGTTGGAAATTTTTCTCAATGCTTTTACGTAAGGCTGTGGATGTAGGATGGGAATCTGAAAAATCACAGAGCAATTTTTAGGGTTTAGATAGAGTGGCCACAAAAATACTTGAACTTATTATTCTAGATTTCTCCCTCGCCAGAGTCATTCTGACTGAATTTCCACCGTTAGACTGAAACTTCTGCTGCCCTCATCAGCTCCCTACTAAAATGCTAATCTAAATGCTAACCCTAAAATCTAATAAAAATAAATGGACAAAAATGAAAATAGAATAAAACTATATACAGATATAAAGGATATATTTTTAAAAATGGCCAGGTGCGGTGGCTCATGCTTGTAATCCCAACATTTTGAGAGGCCGAGGTAGGAGGATCACTTGGGGCCAGGAGTTAAAGACCAGCCTGGTCAACAAAGTGAGACCCCATCTCTATTTTAAAAATTTTAAAATGAAAAAAATTTTAAATTTAAAATTACCTGGGCATCGTGGCATGCACTTGTAATCCCAGCTACTCTGGAGGCTGAAGTGGGAGGATCACTTGAGCCCAGGAGGTCAAGGCTGCAGTGAGCCATGATTGTGCCACTGCACTCCAGCCTGGGTGACAGAGCAAGACCTTGTCTCAGAAAAACAAAACAAAACAAAAAACCTGATCTACCTGGTCTGCCAGTCTATGTCAAGGCCCCTTAAATCTATCAGGTCCCATTTGACATCCACTATTTCCTAACCAGTGAGCAAACAAATGGATGTAAGTAGAATGAGGATATTCTACATTTCACATTTTAACATATTGTCTGGCTTATACTCTCCTGTGCCACACTAAAGCATGCTGATTATTGATAAAATGATGGACATTTATACATTCTTGTCCTCATTTGTTTCTCAAGCAGAAAACACACAGCCTAGTCAGTCCTACTGAATGTCATCCAGGGAATTAACGCCTTGTTAGGGGCCCTCCTGCCCTTCTGTGATGACCACTGGGTGAGAAGCACTTCCTGGATGTTACGTCACTCTGTTCAGTTGTCTCAGCCTCCTGGCAGTATCACAGATGAGGAAACCAATAGAGAAGCCCTTGCCAAGCCTCAGTAAGGTGTGACTTTGAGTCACTTGCCCTTGGCCCAAACAGGAAGTCCCATTGCTCCAGAGATCTTGATATGGCAGAAGTGGGCATGGGGTTTGGCCTTTGGTGACAAGAAAGTCTCTCTTGTTATAAGATTATCCAATGTTCCTTAATATTAGACTATCACTCAAAGTCTCAGACTCCTGAGAGACCCAATCATAAGGGAGCCCTCCTGTTGGAACAGCTCAGGAGCTTTCTGATTGGCTGTTGGTGACATCATCCAAAGGGCACTATTTGCTGCCTCTGAATGGAAGCATTGTGATGAGCGTGATGATCCAGCCGTCCCAATGTGCCACATCCTGGGCTGGGATCCATGTCGTTCTTACAACAATTCAGCAAGAAACATGTCATTCAACCCATTCACCGAGGAGGAAACTGAAGTTCAGAGAGGAGGAGTGATTCGGCCCCAAATTCCAAAGTGGTGGAAGTGGATTTGGGCTCAGCTTCCCTAGTGTCTTAGCTAATCTCCCATCTACCTGTCCATTCCTGGGACAGGTAAGGGAAGACAGTGGGGGCCAGACAGTAACTGATGGTGCAGAGGAGTCCTTGACTTAACAGGCCACTTGACGCCAAAGAGTAGCTACTACAGACCCCAACTCCTACCAAACAGCTCACACTGACCAGCCAATCACCTGAGGCCAGAGAGATTTGCACACAATCTTCACCCTGCTAAGAAAAGGCCTTGGGTCCAGCCTCCCTTGAGCGTGGGAGCCAGTGAGTCTAGCCAGGGCTTACCTGGGGTTTCATCAGCCCTCAGAACCAAGCTTTGTGACCCATAGGGTAATCATGCCACAAACAATCCAACCAAAATGAAACCATTCCAGGCCACTCTGAACTTAGAAGCCAAAGTGGCAAACAGAGAACTCTACCAATGGGGAGACGTCCCTCTGTCCTGGGCCCAGCAAACTCAGGAGGCAGCTGCATCTACATTTCGATTAAGCATTGAGAGATGCAAGGAAGTATTTACTGACTTCTAGATTTTTCCTTCACCATAATCATTCTGCCCAAACTTCCACAGTTAGACTGAGACATAAACGCTAATCTACCTGGAAAGGTAATGCCTGCTATCTGCAGTTGGCATCAAAACATAAATTAGCTTCTGCCAAGAGATGGTAACAGAGCAGAGGGCATCACAAGAAAGCTAAGTTTTGAGAGGAGGACATACAAATATGAAGAAATAGGAACTTTCCTTGGAGGGGTATCCTGGGGAGATTCATAAGTCCCTGTAATGAGGGATTCTGTCCAAAGGGAAAAGGAAAGACCAGAAAGATGGAATTTTCTGGCTGTGCAAATTCCAGAGGCTGGCTGAAACCCTCATCCAGGGCTGAAACCCTCTGTTAGGCCTTTCAGAACAGGAGTAGAACCCATAATTAGGGGCCAAGAGGGTTACAGCGGGGAGAAACCTGGGGAATGATGGAGTCCAAACCTCTTGTTTCACAGACAGGGGTATATGTCAGACCCATTCTTCAAGATCAGATGACCTGTTAAGTCCAAGGACTCATCTGAAACATCAGTCGCTCTCTGGCCCAGAGAGATGGTGTTATTTGCCAAGGTCACACAGCAGGTGGCCAAGATGGAGCCAAGCCATTTTCCCTACTGCAACGGTAAGGTTCAGCCAGAGCACCCATGGTGAGGTGGAAAGGGGAACAGAGTGATATATCAATAAACGCAAAATAAGCCTTTCTTATTTTGAGGGTGGAGAGCAAGCTAACGATCCCCCAAAGACCTTTTTCAGATGAAGAAGCCAGCTCAGGAAAGCTGAAGGATAAATAAGAGAAATGATATTTAACGCAGATCAAGTTCAAAATCTATGCCACCTCCATGGAAATATAATTCTGCTTCCTACTTCTTGGAAAGGAGGCAGTTTCCACAAAATCACGTCTTGGCTCACGCAGGAACATTTGTCTGTATTTTGTCATGGGCCTTCTAAAAGAGGCTGCTTCCCACCTATTTGCCTTCTGTGACATCTCCCATTAGGTCTTAGCTGGCTCAAAACAGGACCCCTGTATACCTTTACCCTCACCAAGTGAGCTGGAGAACTTCAGACACAGCCAAGGTGTCCAAGCATCACAGGTTCTGAGGTTTTGCATGAAGAAGCCTATGAGTGTGCGAATCTGGATACAAATCCAGGCTCCACCATCACTCCGTTGTAACAGCAACCCAACGGGAACGCAAGTATGGGAACCACACTGCGCAGATTCAAGATTAGCATCTTGCTGGTGCACAAGGCCCAGTCTCTGCCAGAATGGCTCATATGATCTAAGAGTCCAAATCCTAAATGAGAAGGCCATATTTTGGCCATATTCTCTAGCCCAATTTTCACCAATGGAAATAGGAACCAGGATCAGTCCACTTAGATGTACTGACTGCATCATTCAGTCCGCACCACAAGGGGGCGATCTTATCCCCAGCCTACGGGTAAGGAATTTGGCTGGGAAGGGCTGAATGACCTGCTCAAGGTCGCACATCTAGAAAGAGGCACCTTCAGGACTTGAATGAGATGACTTTAGTATCAATACCTGGGCTCCAAATCACCAAGCAGTCTTGACCCTCCACAACAAACCCTTCGCTCGACAAATGGGGATGTTAAGGCCCAGAAAGGCAAAGAAAGCTCCCCAAGGTCACACGGTCAATTGGCAACATAGCTGAGGCTGGCTAAGAGAAAAGAATCATTTCTTGCTGGATTCTTGGGAGACCCATACAGGAATAAGGTGTGAGGGGACAGGGAGGAAGATTAGAGCAAAACAAGAGAGTTGAAGTGAGGGAGTTAGAAGGAGAACCTGGATACCCGAGAAGACCCCAGCTCCAATGTAGCCCACCCTGGCAGCCCAGGTGATGGTGAGGGATGCAACTCACTTCTTCTGCTTCTTCTCCAGCTCATGGTTTCGACTTTGTTGGTTCTCTAGCAGGACGCGGGTGTCCTCCAGGTCACAGGTAAGATGGTGGCACTTCCTCTTCAGTTGGTGAGCCATCTTCTTGGCCCCATCATAAGCACTTTGCAGCTCCCCGAGCTGTAAGAGTAATAGAATGAATTACCTGGCTCTGTGGGCATGGAATGCGCTTTTTACTTTGTATTTCAAGGAGTTGCTATTTCCAAGGTGTGTAATGAGAAAACAGCAGATGCTGGAATGGGGAGACCCTGTCTTGACTACCTTCCTCCTGGGCCACCTCCAGGATGCTACTTTTCCGAGCCTCAGTTTGCTCAGGGGTAAAGTGGGGATAATTCCATCACTCTCTTAAGGTTGATTTTACTTTAAATCTCCAGCCAATGCTCCCACAGACTTTACCTACCCTGCCTCAACTTGATGACCCCCTGAGCCACCAGATAACTCATATCCCCACCAGCCGACACGATCGGAAGGGATATGTGAGGATTAGCCACAGAGCAGCCAAAATGACACACCTAAAAAATCTGACCTGGAATCCCAAGTGACAAGCCTTAAAGGTTAAAGCAGCAAATGGTACTTTGCATGGACTGAATTAACACCTGAATGCACACGGCCTTAAACAAACAAACATAAAGACTCTTGCATCTTCCTCCAGGAAACACTCTCCCAAATGTCCTAGTTTAGGTCTGGGAAAGAGCAGAGCGTGCAACTCAGCACACTGGCTTTGAAGAAATGGCCTCATTACAGAATTGCTTTAAATAAGCAAAACTCTGAGTTAATGAAGTCTGTAATTCTAAATTCAGTATTTGAAGGCAAATGGGATGTTTTCTTATATTCTGCCGCTCAGAAAAGGTTGCAGTTTTATTACTTTTTAATGTATCATAAACATCCCCCTTCCCTAGGGAAACTGACTCAACTTTGTAATTTGTTATTAAAGAACTGGGCTGCTTTCCTGCAGTTGTCCATCTGTGTTTATCTATGGTTCAAGTGTCTCTTGAGGACCACGATGCAATGTTCATCTTGAAAGTGACCACTAAAACCATCACCACCAGCATAAAGGATACCAAGAGTCACTTCCATTGTTTATAAAATCCCATGTGATCTCACCCAGGCCCACCTCTGCAAGGCAATCATATGATACTTTTTGTTCACGTTGAGAATAGAATAGATACACAAATATAACCTCCACCCTATGGCTCTTATATCGAATGGGAGAGACTATGAAGTGCGTAGGCAATTACAGTACAGCATGATGAGGCCTATGTTTTGGGAGACAACTCAGGGACTCCCAACTCAATCTGCGTCAGCAAAGACTTTCTGGAGAGAGTGACATTTAAGCTAAGATCTTAAGAATAGTTGGAGATATCTAGGCAGGAGAGAAAAAGAAAGATTGCTCTGGGAGGAAGAAATAGCATATGCAAAGTCGCAGAGGTGAGAAAGAATCAGACATTTTTGGAAGGAGAAAAAAAAAACGGAGTGTGGCTGGAATCAATGCTGTGCTGGAGTCGGCTGGTACCAATTTGAAAGAGATGCACAGAGCCAATTCTGTGCATCCCTTTCAAATTCCATGTTAGTGACATCACAATGGTAGTTTGAAATTGGCCATGCTGGGAGTATTTACACCAGGGAAATTGGCAAGTGCTACAAATCAGGGCTTTTTCTTTTTTCCGGAGTCATTTACTAGCACACAATTTGTTAGAGTGTGAACTGGTTAGAATGTAGATGAGGGATAGTTGGAGGCCACAGAAGACAAGCAAAGAGACTAAACTATCTGTACATTCATCTAGAAAGGCTAGATAAGATTATATATATAGATAAGATTGCATTAGATTTGTAATGTCACCTTCAAGAAAGAAGGACATTTCAGGATATCAGAAATGCAGAGGATGCAAAGCCCTAACAATAATGGTGCATACTAATATCATGGCGGCGAAGATGAAGGGGAAGAACAGTTGATAGATCCAGAAATGTCCTTTAGGATAGAGGTTTGTGTTTCAATGTCTAGACAGAGACAGAAGACAAGGCTCTGGGCTCATGGAAGGTGAAGAGTTGGAATGAAGACCGTTGCACTGACAAACCCCTCAAAGAACTGCATGCACCTCAGTGAGAAGAGAAAATAAAAGCTCCACATCCTGGCCTGGAAGGTGGTAAGAAAGCTTGCTTTCACCCTGGATCTAGGTGGGTGAAGAAGTACTCTCATAAGAATTTTAAACCCCAGGTCTAAGCCTCATGTGGGTTTAGAGATCCAACTGACAATTTTTACACGCTGCAAAAAATCTGAGACCAAGAATTTAGCATGATCTCAGGGACTGCTGCCAAAGAAAGTGAAAAAGGGTTTCTTCTAGCAGAACACACCCACGACCCTGTTATCAAAGGGCTCCCATCAAAATCAACAGAATGTTAAAAAAAAATTAAATCTCCTGCTGAAGATTAACTCACGATAAAAAATAGCTAAACACACACACAAAAATTCACTGGGAGAGAAACAAAAACAAAACATTCCACAATGCAGAACACCTGGGACTACTGCGGGAGGAGCAGAGAAACCTGTTGAAGATGAGCTCAAAAACAAAATTTACAAAACATGCAAGGAAAAAAATCCACCATGAGAGTCAGCATACTTTATGATCACAGAACAATCTGAAAGAGACTCTGAAACATTCCTTGGCTGCAGTGTGGCAGGTGGTTGAGAGGAGAGGCCAGAGGCAAGGAGGACAGCTAGGAGGTTGTTGCTTTGGTCTGGATGAGAGATGAAGGTAGCAGATTAGAACAGAGGCAACAGGGAAACGTGACAGTTTTAAGACCACTGATAATTATGTAATAGATAAGAAACATGAGTTAAAGTGACTTCCACAGGGTTCATGTAGAAATGGAACTGGAACTCAGATATCCTGAGTTAATATCCATGTTCTTTACACCACAGAGCAGTCTCTGGATAGAAGATCCACATGTACAGACAATATTTTTCATGTCTCCCAGTGACCAGCATTTGTAATAACAGTGGAGATGGAGAAACCTGAAGTGGCCGGTATCCTCTTCCTCCCTCCCCAGGGTCAGCTAATACCTCGATCACCCACAGTGGAGGTGAGAGCTTGCCCACTCTCTGACACTTCTGTGGCCCAGACTATCCCCACATCTTACCTTTTGCTCCAGCTCTTTCCTGGCTGTCAGCTCCGAGTCCAGCCTCTCCTCGCATTGCTGCAGACGCTTTCTGAGGAACTCGTTCTCCATCTGAGCACAGTCGAAGCGCATTTGCCACTCGTCTGCTGTTTAACGGAGTCAGGGAGACCAGGATAAGAGGCCAAATGAGTGTAAGGCAAGAGTGAGAGTGGCTCTCCTCCACTTTCTTGGCTCTTGGCATGCAATTTCACAACATTCACAGAGCCCCTGAGCTTCAACCTTGGACCAAGAAACTATGCTTTAACTCTGAGTTTTAAACAACGCTTCCTTCAGGCAGCCTGTCCTGACCACCTCCAACTGTCTAAAGTTCTTGACTGCTCACTCTTCTAAGGTTGGTTGCCTTATACTGTTTAGTTGTCTCTATAAGTACATTCATATCTTCCCTTTTCCAAGGAAATTTCATAATCCTTAAGGGCAAGGGAGCTGTTTCAGTCATCTGTGAGTCCTTCACACCCTCTGGAAGAGTTCCCTACAAGCAGATTCCCATACATGTTGATACAAGCTCATGGATTGCTTAATGAACCTAATACAATAATCAGGTAAAAAGAGTCATCCTACTAGCCAAATTTATTGGGTTGTACAGAGTATATAATCATTGGCTGTTGGTCCAATTAACAAATAAGTAAATTAGCAATAATTCAAGACTACTAAACTGGTCAGAAGATGTCTCCACAAGATAAGATGGACACCAAATCCTTCGATTTGGTAAACATCTCAAAAAAATTATTGGCTGGTTTGATTAAAACTGTTAGACTGATTAGAATGGGTTATTTTAGGTTGATACATCTTATCTTTTGACTATCTGCATAATAGAATAATGCCCATTAAGTTAATGAAGCTGTGGAAAACATTCCACAAGTGGATGACCAAAGATAAAGACCATCCACTTATTCACCTATCATCCATCCATCTGTCCTTCCATCCATCCATTCACACACTCATTGAGCACACTACTTTGTACAAGATGCAAGGGACAGTGAAATGAATAAGAAGCCATATCCACCTACCTTCCAGAATAATCAAGCAGGGGAAACAAGTAAAAAGACAGCTGAAACCTAGTATGATCAGGGCTTTCATAAAGAAGCTTATAGAAATCAAGAAGAGAACTCAAATTAATAAGACAACAAACTTGTTTTGTTCATCATTGTGTTCCCAGAGTATACTATAATGCCTAGCATTTGGTAAATGCTCGACAACTTCCACTGGAAAGGTGGAAAATTGAATGGATAGGATGTTTGACTAGATGATAGGGTGGAGGATTAATGGATAAATAGTTGGTTGTGTAGGTGGAATAGTGGATGGATGGATGGATGTTACTGTAGACAGAGAAGTGGGTGCATGAGTGGATGAATGCATGGATTGAGAGATAAATAAATGGTAGGGTATATGGATAGGTGGGTGAGTAGATGGGCAGATGGGTAGATGGATGGATGGGTAGATGGATGGATGGGTGGATGGATGGATGGATGGATAGATAGATGGATGGTAGGATTAAGTTCTTGAAAGAGGTGACCTCAATAGAGATTTCTACATCATTAACCAAATGAAGGATGGTATAATAATAAAGAGTTAAAGCTTGTTCAAGCTTCCACCAAGGTAAAAACATCATGATGGGAAAAGCACACTATCTCTCCACCAGGAAAAGCCTCACAATCACAAGCAGCATGGCCTGCAAAAGTAAGAAGCAGCAGCAGAAAGCATTTCTGCAGCTTCCCATGTACTCTGTGCCATGATGTGCTATAGAGCAAGTGGCATGAGTGGGCAACACGAACAAGAGGGGAAACTGTTCTCCTTCAAGGCTCATCTCTACCTCCAATCTCCCTGCCCATGAGTGCCACCCTTAATCAACGTGTTTTCCTGAGTTTACCTGATCTCCCCATTTATTTTGCAAATATCTTGAGAGCAGGGCCCAATTAAAATTCCTCTGTAACCCCCACAGTGTCCAGCTCAGTGCTGAGTGCATATCATAAAAGGTTCTCTTTAAATATTTAGCCATGCATAAAGGAAAACATATTTTTTAAATAATTCACACTCCATCTTGAACCATAGAGATGGCTGTGGTACCACTGCAATGATATGATTAAAATGTTTTACTGCTTCTTTCAAATTTCCTATATTTTAGACATTTTCTATAATGAGTATGTATTACTTTCATAATGAAAAACAAAATATTTGTGGGTTGGCTTCTTGGAATGAGCATCCAGAGCTGAGAGCCCACATAGCATTGTGACTAATGTGCTCATGAGCTAAGCACATGTCCCCCTCTCATTAACACCCCAGTCTTAACAGAGGAAAACAAACTGGGAAGCATTATTTGGACATGAATCTCACGCAGATGGAACTGACACTGGCGTTCCTCTGGGGATTTTTTAGAAATTACCTCCAAGGCCAGAGATTGGACCACCCTACTGATTCTATACCAACATGTTCCCCTCTCCCTATGTATACCCTACCTTGTTGGGTCTTGCTTTTAAGAGAGCCTCAAACTCATCTGTATTAACCTCCCCGGTAAATGCCTGCCACGGGGGTAGCCAGGATGGAAGAAGAACAAGAATTCAACAGAAAATAAATACGCATTGTCTCTTCTCCACAGACCCCTGATCTCCATTCCTCTGAGTGTCCCTGACATTTCAAGGGCACAAATTACCTGGACACACGGAGGGAATAATGCTGACATTTTATAGAAGCTGACACACTTGATATCCTTCTCACCCAACTCCATTAGGCTGGGGAGGCACAGTGACAAGCTGGCAAAGACGTCACCGGGCCATCCAATCACAAAGTCTCCAGGAAACTGTGTAAGAAGGACACCCCCAGAAACTCCTGGCACGACTGAACAAATGTATAACATCCCTGGTTAAAACCAAGAGTCCTCTTGCCTTCTCGCCATTCAGTAACTGTTGAGTGTCTGACACTGCTTTACCCTCTGTGAAATGGGGAGAGCTGTAGTTTCTGTTCTGCAGGTTGCTATAAGGATGGACTATGATCTCATTATTCCTCATAATAATAACGGTAAAGCAGCTATTAGCTATTCATCACTCTATGCTATACATGTGGCTAAACATTTTCTATCAATTATTTAAGCCAACCTCCATTTGAAAGAGGAAGAAACTGAGGCACGATTTCTTTGCCCCAAAATCCAAATCCAGAAATACAACTTCATAGGTTCCAACTTTTAACCACTAGACTGCCTTCCTCAAAATTTATATTCTGTTTTTATTTGTATTTTTTTGAGACAGTCTCTTGCTTTGTCACCCAGGCTGAAATGCAGCCTAGGTCTCCCAGGCTTAAGCGATCGTCCCACCTCAGCCTCCCAAGTAGCCGGGACTTCAGGCGCAGGCCACCACACCTGGCTAAATTTTAAAATTTTTTGTAGAAATGGAGTCTCACTATGTTGCCCAAGCTGGTCTTGAACTCCAGAGCTCAAGCGATCCTCCCACTTCAGCTTCCCAAAGTGCTAGGATTACAGGTGTGAGCCACCACTCCAGGCCTCTGAAAATTTATTTTTAAAATATTCACATAAACATAAACATACCTTGCCTAAAAAGCTACTATTTTAAAATCATCACTTGCATTAAAACTAAACAGCACATATCATATGGATAATTTGCTATCTAGGATATTGCTGGATTGTCTGATCAATATCTGCTTATTCCATTAGACTGTAAGTTCCAAGAGAGTAACACTGTGCCTGTTTGCTCTGCCAGAGTCGCAGTCCCTCATGCGATGTCTAGCACCTAAAAAGTGCTCTATCTATGAGTGACTGAATAAATGGAAAAGACAACTTTGCCCGTCAGCTTCCAGCCCCAAGGGTCCCAGGCTGCTCACCTCCTCCAGCAGGACTCCTTTCCAAGTCATTCAGCTGAATTTTCTGCTGGGCTTCTTCCAGCTGTTTATTCACGTCTCCCAATTTTTTCTGGAATTGTTCATGCTTGCTCTAGAAGAAATGGCTCAAGGTCCAAACTGGAGCTGGACAGAAGACCTGGGCTGGTCATCTTACCCATGGTGCTTCCAAGGCTCGGATTGGCCACCCTCTGCACAGTCCCCTGAGCCATGCAGAATCCAGGACCATGAGCTAGCCACCTTTGGCACATTTCTCACCAAATCACCTCCAAGGCCAAAGACTGTCCACCTTCTACACAATCCTCTCCTATTTGGCTCTCCAGTCAGGGACTATCCACCCATAACACTCCCAAGGCCAAACCTTAGGAGACCTAAGTGTCCCCCAGGACCTTGAGCCCAGCAGTCAGTCAATCTGTGCATCTTGCTTAAGCATACTGATCCCCAATGAGAGGGTCGGGGGACAGACCCAACCATTTTTAGCCACCGTGTTCAGCCACCCCTGGCCACCCCTGACCACTCACCTTGAGCTCCTGGACCTCCCGGAAGGCCTGTAGCCGCTCTGCCCGCTCACTCTCCAGCACCTGGCAGGCCACATCACCTTTGAAGCGTTCATCAGCCAGCTCAGTGGTCAAGTCAGCAATCTGGGACGGGGAATGGGGCGATCAAGGAAGGGTCACTCAGTGGAGCCACTAACCCTTCTCTCCCCATGCACTGGACCACCTTTGGACAAATCACCAGCTATCATGGGAAAACAACCCTTAAGTATAATCAAGTGGTTAAGAGGATGGACTTCAGAATTGTATTGGTCTTGATGTGGTAGAACTCTTGGTCCAACACTCACTAGCTGTGTAACTTTACACCAAGCAGGATGCCTTGCTGGTTCTCAGTTTTCTCAGACTTAAAGGAGGAAAAACAACTTATGTCATTATTTTGAGGATTCCAGGAGATAATCCATTGAAAGGTTAGCACAGTGGCTGGCACGTAGTAAGTGCTCAGTTTTAAACATGGCCATTTTAGTGGAATCTCTTTGTAACCAGCTTTTAGCAAATCATCTCACTGGATGTACCAACACTGTCCCTCAGTAAGACACACTGAGGGATACCCACAGCACCAGAATGCTCTCCGCCAGACCACCTCTCTGCAATTCTCCATGGCCCATCTGCCCCTAGCAGGTGACAGCATGCACATCCAGCATCAGTGTGTGTGCTCCCAAACTGTTTTTGCCTGTTGCATTTTTACCGTAGCTATCTATTCCGTTCGCTACTACATAAACTTATAGAATATGGCTGGACAGAGTTTCCATGAACACTAGGTTGAATGCCTCGGAAGGAATTAATAAAGGTAAGCTGCTTTTAGAAAATGCTGCCAAATAGGCATTGCAACAACTAAACAGAAAGTCGAAGTAAAAAATTAGGTTTTTGTATCCAAATTACTTTGCCATTGGCTCTGTTTTAAAGAAGCCACAATTGGAAATCATACAGTTGTATATTACGAGTGTGGTTTGAGAAAGAAAGAATCAATGGGTCCTGCCTCAGAAATGCAGTGATTTCAATTATACATGTAATTAATTTTAAAATAGAATTTTTTAAACGAATTCCCAGCTGCACTGAATTTTTTTTTTCTGATTAACTGACCAGCCACCGATGCCAAATGCCACAGGGCTTCTGTGGCATTACTGTTCCAAAATGAAGCATTCAGGGTTTGAGGATATGGCAGAATACGTAGGGGAGAAATATATGAGTGGAGTGTTTGTGGCTAAGAGGCAGAGAAACCTCTTATGGGAGGCAGCGGAATTGTAAGAAAAGAAAGAGGTAGGGTGCAAGGTTCAAGTCCAGGCTCAACAACTAACACCTTGGACAATCCCTCCTGCTCTGGAGCCTTAGTCACTTGAGCTGTAAAATGCATTGAATTAGGTGTGGTCACATGTCCTCTTGCTGCAAATTTTGCATGTGAAGATGTTAGAACGCCTCACTCTTTCATCGGACCCTCTGCATCATGACTGATATTTAGGGGCAACTCTGCATTATTTTGACTGAGAAGGTAAATAGTTCTTACAATGAGCAATGTAGCTGCCCTTCCTGAGCTAGCCTCTCTTGGTAGCTTAGGCAGGCTCAAAATTTATTCAGCTGTCCCATGAAGAAGGAAGATGCAGATCTATGTTCTGACATAAAAAAATAAATATCCCCAAGAAATATTGCCAAAGGGAAAAAAAAAAAAGGCAAATTTGCAGAATAGAATGTTTGGTGTCATCTCATTTTTGTTTGCACAGAACAAAGCACTCCCAAACTGTTAATTGGGATATTTTTTTTTTCCTGGAAGGATGATGGGATCACAGGGAACTCCAGTTTTCTTGTGATGCATTTCTGTATTGTTGTTTTTTTAAACTGATTTTGTAATGAGAAAACAAAACAAAATATCTTTCAAAAAGAGTGAAAAAAAAAAAAACAAAACAAAATCTGAGGCTGCTCTGTGCATTCCATGCTCCCCATCTGTTTCACTTCTCCAGCCCATCTGCTTCCCACCCTGTTGACCGCATCACCAACTGCTGAGACCAAAATGCACATTTTAATAGACACAGAGGAGAAAGAAGGCTTGGGGGAAGCACTGCAAAGTCACATCACGCGTAAATGGCAGAACTGAGATTTTGAACTCAGACCAGTCAGATCCAAGTCAGGACCTCCAGTTAATTAATGAGGGACTCTCCTAGGGTGCTCCTGGTTGTCTCCAGCATGGAGCTTTCTCTTGCTGTTCCTTACACTGTGCACCGGGGAAGTCCTTACGTGGCAATGATCTCGGAGAGTTGTTAAAATGCAAATTCTAGGGCAGAGCACGATAGCTCATGTTTCTAATCCCGGTGCTTTGAGAGGCTGAGGTAGGAGGATCACCTGAGGCCAGGAGTTCAAGACCAGCCGGGGCAACATAGCAAGACCCTGGCTTTACAAAAAAGTTTTTAAAAATTAGCCAGCTGAGATGGTGGGTGCCTATAGTCCCAGCTGCTCTGGAAGCTGAGGCGGGAGGATCACTTGATCCCAGGGGTTCTAGGCTGCAGTAAGCTATGATCACACCACTGCACTCCAGCCTGGGTGACAGAGTGAGACCCTGTCTCTTAAAAAATAAAAGAAAATGCAAATTATAGGACTCTCAGACCCCTAAACCAGGATCTCTAAAGCATAATTCAGGAATCTACATTTCAACTTGCTCCAGGGTGATTTTTATGGACAATAAAATGTAAGAATTACTGCCCTAGAAACTGCCAGGATCTCCTCCTAATTTTGGCCTCACACTTGGATTTGGAGGGGTTAAATTTGGTTACCTGTGCAAGATCATTCTTGCTGCAAGAGTGCTGATTTGCACTGGACACATGATACAGGGCGGTGCAATCCAGGAATGCCCCAGGTCACACCCCTAACCACCATCCTTGAAATCAGCATTAATTCCAAGCACCAGGATTGTGTTCTCTCCACCTTAGCCAATTAGTGTGAAATTTAATTTATGCTAATCGGCCTGAGCAAGGGGAGCACACAACTAATTTGATGCGTTCATTTTGAGTTTCACAGAACCCAGAGGCTGGAGCCCAAAGGACAAGTAGTATTTTCATGCTGGGGGGAATGACACATGCTTTTCATGGAGACAAGTGGCCCCTGACCTTCCCCTGTCCCCACAAATCCCTATCCCTTCCCACACCATGGCGCACAGCGGCTTTGGAGCAAGGTGAGGAGCAGGCACCGTGCTCAGACCTGTCAGGGGATTGCAAATTGAAAACCAATTTAACGAAGGGGGGAGTCTGGTCTGCAAACCCAGAAGAGTCCTTGCAGATTCCTCAAGAACCAATTAACTAGAAATTACCTTGAAAACCTCTCCAGATCTACCACTTGGCCAAATCAACAGAAATATTCTTTCTATTGAGGGACAATTACTCCAAGGGTCTGCCAGAGAGAAGGGGACAGGAATTAATACGTTTGTTGTATATTTTGTATAGAGTGGAACAGAAAAAATACATCCTGTGCATTGGCCTTATTGGCAGCTTGGGAGAGCAGTGAGTAACTGGGATTTCACGGATGTTAAATACTGGACACACATGGGGTCTCTGGGACTGTCACTGTTGCTTGTTATTCACGGATCCACCAAGCACTATGCGAGCACTTGTGTGCCAGGTCCTGTTCTGAAGGACCGCACTGGCCGGTCAGAGAGATAAATAAACCACAGGGGCACACACGGGTCTTGGCTTGATCCTGTCCTCAGCTCTTATATTCACAGACTCCCAAGCCCAAAAACCATCTGACCTGCAGACAGCAGGAAACAGCAACTTTTCGCTTTCCTCCTGTAATTTGCAATTTGCACAGAAAGATCTGTTCATTATAACCCCTTATGTGAGAAACAGCTCACACTCTTGAAATGCTGAGGATAGGTATGCACTGAGCACTTGGCATATCTGCTTTAAGCCCTTCAAATATCTTATGAGAAGGGCATTTTTGTTATTCCCTTTTCACAGAACAGGAAACTGAGGAGTTGAGAGAGCGAGTGATTTGCTTAGGATCATAGCTGGTAAGTAGCAGAGGTAGCCCAGCTCGGGCTGCCTGACTCCCAGCACCTGGCTCATAACAACTCTGCTATTTTCTGTCCCACATCTACCATCTGACCCTTTCTTTAACCTCCCTCACCCCTCTGGCATCTGGACGTTAGTAAAGTAATTATCCACCTGGAACAAATCAGACAGCCATAGCCCAGAGAGCTGAGATTAAGTAGCCAGTGGGTACAGATCAAAGAGCAAGTAAGATCTGGACCTCAACCACCCTTACTGGGCACTTTGGCCAAAGAGAGCCTGGGTGGATGCCCAGTGGAAGGGGAGTCCCCACTCCCATCCCCTTCAACCTGAGTGATGAAAAGACAAAATGAGGCAGTAGATACAGGACCAGTGCAACTGCAGCACCAGCAGGCTTGTGGGATGTTTGTCAAGGAGATTAAGCCATGGCTTCATTCTCATGGTACTGCCCCAGAGTTGCCTCAGTCAGCAGGGGAAATTCAGAACAAATCTGCAGCTTAGTGGCAGGCTCCCGGGTTCCCCAGAGATGCCTGGTGGGCACCAGTTCCAGCCCTCTGCTGTGCATCCCAGCTGGGTTCACCACTCGTTACTAAGTAATAGTAACATAGAATAACCATAATAATAACCATCGCCACCACAGAGAGTGCTTACCACATGCACAGGTTTACCCACAGAATGCTCACAATGCTGAGAAGTGGGTACTGATGTTGTCTCCAGGTGGCAGATGGGGAAACTGAGGCACCAAGGTACAAACACTCACCCAAGGACACCAGCCAGGTGGTGGCTACTTAACCACGCGGCCAAACTGACTCTTGAGGATTCAATGAATATGGGTCGACTGAACGAATAAGGGCATGACAGCAATTCATACATGGGAAGGCTCTATAGGCTCTGGATATCAGTGGGAATGGGTCAATCTTGTAAGAATGCCAGCAGAAACGTTATGCCTCTGAGCTGGGCATATGAGGGTGACACACCACCCACTGGCCTTGAGGGTCCCTCTAGAAAGAAGGGACAGTTATGGCCTTCTGGGGGCTTTAGAAGGGGGTTTCAAGGGCCACTAGGGCCCCCCAAGTGTTTCAGCAGAAAGAGGAAATAATCCTAAGATCACGACACCCACATACCCCTGGAATGTCCCCTCACCTTGTCACCTGGCCAGCTCCTGCTTATCCTTCAAGCCTTCTCCCCTGTGAAGCCCTCCCTGACCCCACTTCCCACCTGAGTAGATGCTTCTCCTCTATCACAGTCTGTTCAGAGTTGGCCAGCCCTGGGTTCAAATCACAGTTCTGCCATTCACCAGCTGTGTGATGTAGGGCGAATCACTTCAGCTCTTGGGGCGTCCCTTGCCTCATCTATAAGATGAGGATACTAACACTTTTCTCACAGTTTGAGTTAAAGGTAAAATTAGATAATGCAGGTAAATGCTCACAATGCTGAGAGGACTTATCACAGCAGCTGGCACAGAACATCACTCATTAAATGTAATGTTTCTCATTAAATTCAGTATGACTCCATTCATTCACTGAATTTGCATTGAATGCTTTGTGCTAGACACAGAAGGGTATAAAACTGTCTAAGATGTGTCATTATCTTCGAGGAATTCACTCTACTGGGGGGGGAGGGTGAACACTTTTAAAAATACATTTATTGGTAATAGTGGTGATGTGGCTTGCTAGATAGCAGGCAGTGTTATAACTGTTATGAAGTAATGATTACCACTGCCATTTTACTGATGATGAAACAAAGGCTAAGAGACTTGAAGAATTTGCCGACAGTCTTATAGCAGTAAGGGTATAAAGTCAATCATCTGGAACTCAAGCTGGCTCAACCCTCTGCCCTCCAAACCGGACATACAAGGTCAGGTCACTGTATTCATTCCTTACCTCGTACCCAAATTATTTATCTGTGTTACAAGACAGGTAGAGAAGAGATTATGGACTCGGTTTTGTATGGGCAAACTGAGGCACACAGTCAGAAAGAATACACCACCTGTTCTTTAGCAGAGAGGTCTTCGTTACTTCCAACAGGACCATCTATGAATATGACCACCACGCCTCTGCCACTGTCCACCAGGAGACCCTCCCCAGCATGTCCCAGCAGTGAAGGCTCAACAGATCCTAATAGCCTAAGACAGATAAGAAACCGTGCTGTCTAATTTCCCCCTGGGAATTAGGGAGCTACCCGTCCAGTTCCTCACAGAAGCATCACACTGTGGCAGGACTATGGAGCAAGGAGTCAGGAGACCTGGGATGTGGTCTGGGCTCAGTCACCAGTGATCACATGACCCCAACAAGTCACTTTCCTACCCCCTGCTAGAGACAAGCTGGAAGCCACACTGATGACCCATGATCAAACTCCCTCAGCACTTTGCAAACAGACTTTCCGACCTATGTACACCTCCAGTCCCCGTCGGTGGATTGTCTCCACAATGTCTTACCAAAAGCGAAGCCTCTCAGGCTAATGAGGCCAGAAATCAGGAGTGCATGGGCCTGTCTTTTGCCATAAATAAGGTCTTGGGGGGAAATCCAGAACCTACTCCAGAGGGGTGGGGGAAAACACCCCACCTCATTAGATATCCCGTGTGCTCCCCAAACCTTACAGGTGCTTCCAACAAGAAGACCAGCGCTGCCTTCTTATGAAAATAAAATAAAAATAAAAAAACCCCAGTTTGCACCAAGGCAGATTTTGCATGCTTGAAGCGTATTTATAGCCAGCTTCTTAGCGGCTCCTCGTCTCCTCTTCTTCAAATGAAGCACTTAAATCATTCTGCAATAATGTTGTCTTTTTAATAAGCCTAGTCAAATGGAGTTTTCACTGACGAGACACAACATGTGTTAGCAATGTGGATAGTACTGTTTCTCCCCCTCCAGAGACAAAGGGGTGGCATGCAGAGGCCATGAACCGCAGCACGGGTGTCTTCATAATGCACGGCCCTGGAAGGGTTGTCTGCTCCTTGTCCGTTCACAGAAATTCCCTCCCAAGAAAGCCGATGCACGTGGAAGAAGATATCTTCTAGCTGTCCTCTGGCCTAATGTGTCTCAAAGTGTGGTCCCAGGACAGGCACCTTTAGCATTCGAACTTGTTAGAAATACAGCCTGCCCAAGGCCACGCCAAGCCTACTGATTCAGAATCTCTAAGGCCGGAGTCTAGCAATCTGTATTCTGAGAAGTCTTACAGGGCATTCTGATACATTTGCACGTGTGAGAACCACTGCTCTAAAGCAACGTCACCCGCCGAATCATGATCACCTAGGGGCTGGAGGGCTCCCCACCCCCCCATACCAAGACCTTCCTCTTGGATCAGACCCTCAGGAGGTGGACTGGGGAAGATACAGGACTAACAGCTCCCCAGGTGACTAGGATGCTCTTTAAAGTGTAATTACAGGCCTGGTGTGGTGGCTCACGCCAGCGCTCTGGGAGGCCAAGGCAGGAGGATTGCTTGAGCCCAGGAGTTGGAGACCAGCCTGGGCAAAGAAGTGAGACCCCTGTCTCCACCAAAATGGAAAAAAATAGCCAGGTATGGTGATGCACACCTGTGGTCCTGGCTACATGGGAGGCTGAAGTAGGAGGTTTGCTTTAGCCCAGGAGGTTGAGGCTGCAGGGAGCTGTGTTTACTCCACTGCATTCCAGCCTGAGCAACAGAGTAAGATTCTGTCTCAAAAAATAAAAATAAAAATTAATTAATTAACTAATTAAAAAAGAGTAATGACCTCTTGAATATAAGGCATGCTATTTGGGTGGTGGTTGCACTAAAAGCCCAGATTTCATCACTATGCAATACATCCATGTGAAAAAAAAAAAACTGCCATTGTACCCTCTAAAACTATTTAAAAATTTTTTTTAACATAAAAGCAACCAACATAAACCAGTAGTAGCATTGGAAGTTGGGGAAGATGAAGTGGGAAGGGAGAGAAAGATTTGAGGAAGATAAAGTCATCATAATACTCAGTCATCAAATGTGCTTCCTGGATAAAGCACTGCTTTGACTTCAGTTGATTCATTTTTGATAGAAGTGACATCACGCTTTTGGCTTGCAGTTCAGGATGATGGTACCAAAAGTGCTCCTACCCAATCCCTTCTCGATTACTGTGTGAAGATTGCTGAAGTCATCCTTTGCTAAATCCCTTAGTGCCCCTTTTATGAGAATCCATGGAATAAATTTCCCTAACACCTCAATACCCAGAAAAGTTACTTATCTCATGCAACAGGTGTTTCTTTTTCTTTAATCTACATGCAATATGTCTATGAAATATCTTGTTTCCCTCTTAGCTTTGGCTGCTAGGAAGCTCAGTGTCGGATTTTTCAGCCCAACTTTAATGCTTCTATTTGACCATTCTTTATCTATCCTGTGCCAGGGACTGGGATTATTTGATGAACAGGGATGAAAGCAGGGATTATTGATCCCTGTTTTAAGGGTTTCAGTCTAGCTGGGACAGAGATACAGGAGGTCACTAGGAAAGAGTCAATTAATCCTGTGAGGGGAAATGACAAGGCTAGTGGTAGCACAGAGTAGGGCCCTAACTCACCCTTAGAGTGTTGAAGAGGGCTTCTCAGAGGAAGTGCCACCTAAAATGAGTGACAAGCGATGAAGAGGTATTAACCAGGTGAAGAGGAGGAAGGGAGTGTTCCAGGCAGAGTGAACAGCACACGTGAAGGCTATGAAATGAAAGGGCATCCAAGGCCAAAGACGGATTTCCATTTTCTACCTCTTCGCCTGGCTTCATACGCTCATCAACTCTTATTTCCCTTCGCTCTGGCTTTCTTCACTTTTAAATTTTATCTTAATTTTTCAAGGCCCCATACATCTTGTTGTAACCATGATACAAGCAAAGAGTTAAAGAGGCTGAGCAGAATATGCTGTAGGTGTTGGCATTTGTTTGCTTGGTTCAGGTTGCAGAAGCCTGAGCCTCCACCCTTCCTTCTCCAAGTGTCCCATAAACTGCAGCTCCGGATGCTAAAGATGTTCATCTCTTCCCTGCACATCTCCCCCAACAACTGATGCATGGCAAATCCGACCTGACAGTTCGTGATTAATGACTACCTCAAATGTCAGCTCAGTGGGAAGGAATTTCCACAGGGAAGTCCCTGATATTCCTAACCTGCCCACAGCTCTCCGATTTTTCACTTCTGCTGTTCTACTCATTGTTGCTGCCAGAGAGAGGTCAGACAGCTTGCTCTTGCAAGACATGAATGAGACATCAGGCACGTGTGTGTCATTTCTTCTCCCCCTTACAGTCTTTTGCACAAGAGGAGCACAGGCTCAAGGTGCATCTCAGCCCAGCCTCTCCTAACTCTCTGTGTGGATGTGGTCCTTCCTGCAAGGAGCAAGGCTTCTGTCTTCTCCCTGGCCGACTCCACGGTTGACACTTTAATGTGGGGAGAAGGGACACAATCTTACAGGGAAGATGAGAAGCAGCAGAAAAGAGATCGCCTCCTCCCAAACTTCATTCCACATCCCCACGTGAGCCATCTCAGGCTCAACTTGGGTTATCAATATGGGAAGAAGAGTATGTTCTATTGGCTTAATCATAAATCCATTTATAGTTACCATTGTCCATCAACCAAGCCAAACAATATTATAAGCAAGTAATAACAACACAAGGTGCTCTCGGGTGTAGAAAGCTTTAAATTTTGTCCTGGACTGACAAATATTATCTCACATTGCCCCAGGACCTTAGCACCTGCCATATCTACTCTTTCTACCAGATCTGCATATAGATTACAGCAAATCATTCGGATCTGGAATCAAACATCCCCTTCCATGGAATTCTTCCTTGACCACTTAGGTAAATAGAGCCCACGCTCAACCTCCATCACTGTCACCTCCTTCTGCTTCACAGCCATAGCACTTCATGATCTGTGACAAGCTTGCTTGTGGTCTGTTGTCTCCCTCTATTGGCCTGGAGACCTTGTGTAAGGACAGGGACTTTACCTCCTTCCTAGCTCTATCAAGGTGTCCAGTCAAATGTCTAACACATGGGAGATACTCATATGTATTTGTTGAGTGGGTGAAAACGTGGGTTTAATTTGGTCTTTAACAGAATCCTTGGAGGTACCCAGAGCTTCATGGAGAAACAGAGCTGAGAATAGGATGAAGCATGTAAAACACTTACCTAGGGTGCAACATTTAAGGAGGCACCCAAAAAAACCAAAAAAACTCTCAGAAATCAAGATAAATGATTTTAATGCAATATTTAAAAAATCTCAATTAGTCAAAAAATCCACGATGAAGAAAACATCAACATTTTAAATAAAGATCGGTTCACACTGTATAGGATGCTTACTTGCCTCACCCTAATCGTGGCCTACAAATTTTGCATTTACTTAAAATGTTGATATTTTGTTCATCAGGGATTTTTTTTTTTGCATTACTTTACAATTTTAAAATATTATTTATTTTGCTGAGTTTTTTGGTGACCCTTTACATTTTAATCCTTAGATAAGTGCCTCCCTTTCCCCAGTCCTGAAAGTCTACATGGAACAGCAGGTTTTCCTCGAAAAGCTCCTCTTTGGTCTAGCCATGGCTTGCTGACCACATGCAACATAATAGCACATAATATGATTTGGCCGTGTCCTCGCCCAAACCTCATATCAAATTGTAATCCCTAGTGTTGGAGGAGGGGCCTGGTGGGAGGTGACTGGATCATGGGGACAGATTTCCTCCTTGCTGCTCTAGTGATAGTGAGTGCGTTCTCACGAGATCTGGTTGTTTAAAAGCGTATAGCACCTCCCCCTTCTCACTCTTCCTTCTGCCCCAGCCATGTAGGACGTGCCTGCTTCCCCTTAACAATCCACCATGATTGTAAGTTTCCTGAGGGCTCCCCAGCCATGCTTCCTGTACAGCCTGTGGAACCCTCAGTGAATTAAACCTCTTTTCTTTATAAATTACCCAGTTCAGATATTTCTTTAGAGCAGTGAAAGAATGGACTAACACAGCATATGACTTTGTCTAGAAGTCTGTCTCTAATTTGCAGTGACTTTCTTGGAGCAAGAACTGTCTGGTTCATGTAGTCACCCCCAGCCCACGAAATCAACACCCAACTAAATAAAGAAAGCATAGGGAATGCAGTCACACATTCAACCAACATAACCTTCTCCAGTCACATGACCATATCCCAGGTAACCCTTACTCTGAATTTGGTGTTAGATTCCCATAAATACAATGACACCATAAGTATACAAGGATATACCCCTAATCAATCAAGTATTCTTCTGTAACTGAATCATTTTCCTTTGGCACTATGTTTGTAAGAGCAATCCATGTTGATACACATTTTCTAGTTTAAGGATCAGGAAACTTTTTCTGTAAAGATCCAGAGGGTAAATGTTTTAGCTTTCACAGGCCACATGGCAGGGCTGAGTAGTTTCAGGTTGCAACTGCTCAGCCCTGCCATCGTAGCATGAAAGCAGTCATAGACTACACATAAAGGAATGAGCATGGCTGTGTTCCAATAAAACTTTATTTACAAAATCTGGTGGTGCATTGAATTTGGCCAGTGAGCCACAGTTTTGCCTGTCTCTTCATTCATTTTCACTCTTGGGAGTTCCAGTTTTTACTATCACAAAACATATTAACCTATTCTCGTATTAATAAGCTCCCGTTTAAGTGTTTATTTTCCTGTGTTTACATTCCTCCAACACAACAAAGCCTGTTGCTATGAACTTCTTGTATTTTCACATATTCATGGATAAGTTTCTCTAGCATAAATACCTAGAGGTGGAATTGCCAGCCACAGGGCATGGACAGGTTCAACTTTCATAAATAATGCCAAATTGCTCGAGAGTGATGAGATCAATTTATGACCCCATCAGCGGTAAATAAGAATTCCCACTGCTACAAAGCCCTGTCAACACTTGGCTACACCACACTCTTTGATTTTTCCAATCTGATGTGTGAAACAGTACCTATTAAGGTGTTAATTTGCACTTCCTAATTGCTAATTAGATTGAGTGTCTTTTTATGAGTGTATTGGCCATTTGAATTCCTGAACACTTGAACTCTTGAAACAAGATTCCCTTACTTGGGAACTGCCCATTCATATTATTGGCCTATACTTGTTGTTTTTCTGTTCTTTTTGTTTTTGTTTTTGTTTTTTTTGAGACGGAGTCTCCCTCTGTTGCCCAGGCTGGAGTGCAGTGGCCAGATCTTAGCTCACTGCAAGCTCCGCCTCCCGGGTTCACGCCATTCTCCTGCCTCAGCCTCCCGAGCAGCTGGGACTACAGGCGCCTGCCACCTCGCCTGGCTATTTTTTTTGTGTATTTTTTAGTAAAGACGGGGTTTCACTGGGTTAGCCAGGATGGTCTCGATCTCCTGACCTCGTGATCTGCCCACCTTGGCCTCCCAAAGTGCTGGGATTACAGGCTTGAGCCACCGCGCCCGGCCTGTTTTTCTGTTCTTGCTGGATTCTTCCAATTGATTTGAGGAAGCTCTTTACATATTCTGGACACTCTTTTCAAGTTTGCAAATTCCTACTCCAAGTAAGTAATATATCTTCATTTTATGCTCGGATAAACAAAAGTTCATTATTTGAATATAGTCAAATTTGTCATTTTTTCCCTATGATTTGCGTTTTTGTGACTTACTTAAGAAATTCTCCCCTTTGGAACCAGGTGACATGGGTTTGAATCTCAGTTATACTTGCTGGTTGTGCAGCCTCGAGGAAGATACTTAATATCCCAGGGCCTCAATTCCCTCCACTGTAAAATGAGTTCAATAACAGTATGTGCCTCACAGGTAATTCTGGAGTGCTTGTAAAGCAATTAGCACACTTGCAGGCATATCATTGTTTTCCCCCTTAAACGGATCTCACATACATAAAGAACCCCACAAGGACCCAAGAGGAGGGATGGGGATACCTTGCTTTCTAGCAGATCTGTATTCTGCCGGAGTTCATTCCGCAGCTTCTCTGATTTTTCTAGCTTCCGTCTTAGCGTGGTAAGCTCCTCCTACAAAAACAAACACGTTAACAGAAACCATTCCAGACCAGAGATTAAGTTCCACCTGTGTTAGGAGTGAGCAAAGGGCACAAAGTTTCAGTGAGAAGGAATAAACCTTAGCAATCTATTGCACAGAATGGTGACTATAATAAATAATGATGCACTGTATATTTCAAAATCGCTTGCAAAAAGTAGGTTTTGGCTGGGTGCGGTGGCTTGCACCTGTAATCCCAGCATTTTGGGAGGCTGAGGTGGGTGGATCACCTGAGGTTGGGAGTTCGAGACCAGCCTGACCAACATGGAGAAACCCTGTCTCTACTAAAAATATAAAATTAGCCAGGTGTGTTGGTGCATGCCTGAGATCCCAGCTACTCAGGAGGCTGAGGCAGGAGAATCACTTGAACCCGGGAGGCAGAGGTTACGATGAGCCAAGATACCACCATCATACTCCAGCCTGGGCGACAAGAGTGAGATTCTGTCTCAAAAAAAAAAAGTAGGTTTTAAGTGCTTTCACTACAAAAAAATGATAAATGAAGTGATGGATTTGTTAATTAGCTTTGCTTAATCATTTCGTATTGTAAACATATATCATAACATCACATTATACCCCACAAATATGTACGATTACTCTTTGTAAATTAAAGATGAAAAAAAATTTTTTAAAGAGTGGTTGGGGAATGGAGTGAGTAATTCAGCCAGCATCCATGAAGACACCCAGGTGCTAGGTTCCAACAAGAGACTTTTCGTTTCACCACTTCCAAATTTCAGTGTCTCTGTTCATGCAAGTCTGGTCCAGCCCAGCCCTGTCTAGGGGCTGAACACAAATAATCAGAATGAGTCCCTTGCTTTGCCTGAGGCTGGGTATGCCCAAGTGTGGACACTGTGCTCACTTCATTCTCCAGGGATTGCCTTTCTGCCAGTGGCTCAGCACTGTGCCTATGACAGCACCATTCAGAAGCTGCTTCACTGCCCACCCACAGCAGGCGGGTGGAATGAACTACGGAGCAGACACACAAAGGAAGGCTATGCAGCCATAAAGAGAGAACAAGGAAGAGCTCCACAAGAATGGAAATGGCAAGATTTTCAGAATACCTTTCAAGTAAAAAATAAAAGTCGAAGAAGAATATAGTACTTTTTTTTTTTTTTTTTTTTTTTTTTTTTTTTAGATGAAGTCTCACTCTGTTGCCCAGGCTGGAGTGCAGTGGCGCAATCTCAGCTCACTGCAAGCTCTGCCTCCCAGGTTCACGCCATTCTCCTGCCTCAGCCTCCCAAGTAGCTGGGACTACAGGCAACCGCCACCATGCCCAGCTAATTTTTTGTATTTTTAGTAGAGACGGGGTTTCACCGTGTTTGCCAGGATGGTCTCAACCTCCTGACCTCATGATCTGCCCGTCTCGGCCTCCCAAAGTGCTGGGATTACAGGCGTGAGCCACCGCGCCCAGCCAGTATTCTACTTTTTATGTAAGAAATATAAGAACTAAATGTGTGCGTGTATTTACTAATTTTTGTAAAATAATAACAACGAAAAGCATGAACCAGAAACCAATTGAAACAGTTATAAAAGATAGGTGGTGACAGGAAAGAATGATAGAAAAAGAGTGTTGTCTGAGAGGTAAAAAAAATAATAGTAATAAATAAATAAATAAAAGACTCAAAGACTGCCCAGTGAGCTTCTCTGGGTTAAGTACTGAGTGTTCACGAACCCCTCTGTGTTGATGGAGGCAGAGGAACATCTGGAAGGGGCATCAAGGCTGTTAGGCTGAGCATTCCAAGATCAAGAATGTTCAGGAATAGGGGCACAGGGTCCTGGATACAAGCAGGAGGACGGGGGTGTGGGGAGCAGCCACCCAGCACCCTTTCTGCCACATTGACTGACCTCCTTGGCTCGGAGCTGCTCATTTCCAATGGTGGCACTAAGTAGGGGCCGGAGGGAACCAAGGAGCTGCCACCATGGCCAGTCCTTGACTGCGAGGAACACAGCCACATTCTTCTGGATGCACTGCGCAGCCAGTCGGCGAATCTGCAGGGAAGGAGAACACAGACTGGAGGGTCCTTTCCAATCCAGGTGAGGATAAAGGAAGGAGAGGAGGCAGAGGGTAGCAAAGGGGCTGGAGGAAGTGGGGTTATTTCCTGGTGGAAGGGACTGGATACCTTAAAACACACACACACACACACACACACACACACACACACACACACAGGCTTCCTTTCTTGTAGTCCTTTTGATAAGTCAGGCTCTCTGCATCAACCATGATGCCATAATTTAGTCTTGCATGGCCAAATAATACTAGCAGAAAGAGTAAAAGAAACTATACAATAGGTTACATCTTACATGGGGATTAGGTTTAAAGGTCATGCAAAACAAAAACTATCACTGAAAAATCTCTAAAACTGCCCACAAATAACAATGTCCAAGATTATGTTATTAGCTTATATTGAAGGGAGATTATTTTTACAGTGTATTTAAACAGTAATTCCATGCTTCTCAAACTTGAATGTGCATCAGAATCCCCCGGAGGACTTGTTAAACCCCAGATGGCTAGACACCACCCGCAAAGGTGCTGATTCAGCCACTCTGGGATGAAGCCTGGAAATGTGCCTTTCTTACAAATCCCCAGGTGATACTGATGCTGCTGGCCTGGGACCGCAGTTTGAGAAGCACAGACCCACTTCATTCTTATCACTGCAGGGAACCAGAGCAGCACTGACTGGCAGAGAGGCCAAAAGATGCTTTTCCCTCATCACTATCACAGCAGCTGATTCTTGTGCAGCAGACATTGAGCTTCCTAAGTGCTAGGAACTGCCCTGAGCATCTCACACACCTCAATTTGGTCCTCAGTATAGTCCTGGGAAGATCATGTTATTTTATGTATTTACAGATGGGGAAAGTGAGATTCAGAGAGGTACAGTCACATGCCCAGTGCCACCCAGCTTCTCAGTGCCAGAGCAGGTTTGAACCCTTGCAGTCTGGCTGCAGAGCCCAGGCTCTGAAACTCTATTCTACATGATTCCAAGGTGTGAGCTACTTGAGTACAGAAGGCCAGTGGGGTTATAATATTTTCATTATTCATGGTCTCATCTTTTTTCTCTTTCTGCCAAGTACTATACTTGAGTTTACAAGTTCACATAAACTGGAGGCACATACAACAAGACTCCATTCTAATGGTAGTAGTAATTAAGAATAACAATCCAAAGGTAACAGCAGTTAAAGTTTATTGAGCAATTACTATGTGCCATGTACTGTACTAAGTGCACATCATTTCATCTCACCTTCACCCAGCTACTAAGAGGTAGAGGTGGAATTCGAACATATATATTATTTGTTACCAGAGCCATATGGTTTTCTCTCTATTGTGCAGCTACAGAGAGGAAATTCAGTCTACAGGGATCTCTGAAGATGGTGACCCTAAATGGGTCAGTGCTTCAAGTTCGACTTGGCCTTTGGTCCCCAAAACCTCAGTGGCTGGGCCCTGGTCATGCCCTGTCTGCTGACCTGTGAAAGTGACTTCCTCCGGAAACAAGACAGGTTGAAAGCATGAACTGGCCCAGGAGGGCTTGGACAACCTCATGGCTACCTAGTGCAAGGCTGACCTCATGGATAATTTGATGTCAATCTCCCAGAAACAGTCATAACATCCTGCAAAGCCTCACTTAAAAAGTCTCACTGCTCAGGCTGGATCCTTGGGCCAGGTGCACCAGCATCATCCTGAGGGACAGGCAGACCCTATGCCCGCTCCAGACCTGTTGGATCAGACTCCGCATGTAAACAGCATGCAGTACCTTCAACTTCTTGAATTCCTGGCGAGACAGAAAGCCCTTGCAAGCCGCCTGGAAGAGAATGATGCTCTGAGATACCAGCTTCTCTCGTTGCCTCTCAAGTCTGGAGATCACACCTGCCTTGAGAAAAACCTGGGGAGAGGGAAGGTTTCAGGTGAGTCCTCTGCTGAAGAAGGTTGTCTACAATGGGAAGTGCTTGCAACTCAGACCCCACTTCTCTTGCACGCACCTGCAATATTTGTTGGCAGTTGCCCTTTAATTGGGAGGTGGGGGAGTCTAAATTATCAAAGCATTTTGTCTGCTGATGGCTCCTCTCTCCCTTCCCCTAGGCCCTGGATACTCAGTGTGGGCCACACACCAGCAGCATTGGCACCACCTGGGTGCTTGTTGGAAATGCAGAATCTCGTACTCCATTCCAGACCTGCTAAATCAGAACCTGCATTTTTAACACGATCCCCCGGGGATTCCTGTTCACATTCCTCTGAGAAGCACTGCTAGGATGGACTTGCCTAAACTGTTCTGTACACGGTCACCACCTGGAAAGTGTAGTACATGCAGAGTCCCAGACCCCAGGAAAGGCTGGGTGGTGGGTTTAAGGCCAGGCCTGGGAATGTGAATATTTTGATTAAGCACCCCCAGCAATCTGAGTGAAGCAGGGGCTTAGAAACAACTCACTCCAGCTGGGCACGGTGGCTCACGCCTGTAATCCCAGCACTTTGGGAGGCCAAGGCGGGCGGATCACCTGAGGTCGGGAGTTTGAGACCAGCCTGACCAACATGATGAAACTCCGTCTCTATTAAAAATACAAAATTAGCCAGGCGTGGTGGTGGGTGCCTGTAATCCCAGCTACTCTGGGGGCTGAGGCAAGATAATCACTTGAACCCGGGAGGCAGAGGTTGTGGTGAGCCGAGATAGTGCCACTGCACTCCAGCCTGGGCAAAAAGAGCAAAATTCCGTCAAAAAAAAGAAAGGAAAGAAAAAAAGAAACATCTCAGTCCAGCCTTGTAAGGAGGGGCAGAGACAGTGGGGGGAGGGATGACAGTCCTCTTGGTCGGGAGAGGATGGGGTTGGGCTGGTGCCACCCACGGAGGTGGTGAGGGATCTAGCAGGAAACAGCTCTTGGTACACGATTTCCAGGCCGTAGCTCATCAATAATGGATGATGGCCTCTGCAGCACTCTGATCAATGCCTCCTTGGCACCCCACAGAGGCACCTTCTAGTAGACCGCAAGGAACAGGAATGAGGGAAGCTGGGACCCCAGGACTGACTGTTAGCAAAAGATCAAGGCAGAGAGTCCTGGAGGTTTGAATTAAATGCTTTTCTATGAGAACCTGAAGCTTCTGGGCCAGGCCTGCTCCTGCCGATGCGTAAGGGTAGTTCTGGTTTGCTGTGGTCGTTTTCTCATCTTCCGAGAGGCAGAGGAAAAATGCTCTTATAGTGGGATTTGAGTCAGTGACAGGGGAAGGAGTCATTTTTCTGATGCCCTTATGCTGCTTATTTCTAAAAAGAGTCCCATGTGTTTCTTTGTCACATGTGGTTTATAATCACAAAGGGGGTTTATCTGGAGACACTGGATACCTCTATATTAATTGATGACTTATCATTTAATGGATAACATTTAGGGGGCATTTACTGTGTTTTGGAACTGGACTCAACAACTACTTGACATGCAGGTAAAACGTTTTACATGCCTAATCCTATATGGTAGTTATTATGATTCTCACATTTTATGAAGGAAAAAACTAAGGCTTAAAAAAAAAAAAGGTATTTGCCCACGATCCTTTACAAGCAAGTGGTAACACCAGGATTTATTTTCCTCTATCTGACTTCAGACAAGACTACAATGATCACTGAATAGGGTGAACGTTTGCACGGCATCTACATTTTCCAAAGTGCTTTCTCCTAGGTCTCTTTTTAATACTCAAACAGCTCTATGAGGAATCTACTGGCTTAGGCAGGTTATGAAATTGACTCAAGGTTACACAATCAGTTGCCAACAAAGCTGAGACCTGAGCCTACAACTTCAGGTTTATTTCCTGCACCCATTCTCAATGTCTGTCAACATGAGGCTGCCTTTTCTCATTCATTATGATACAAGCACTTGAAGTGCGAGGTTCAATTGCAATTTGATTCCAGGTGGAACAAAGGGTCTGGATCGATTCTCCATTACCCTAAACCTATTTTTCGTAATGGAGACCACTCATCTCCAACCATCCTGCACTACGCCTTTTCTCAATGGGAAAATAAAAATCAGCACACCCAGTCAGTACTAACTCTGTTTCCTAACCCTCCATGGCTTTGCAGAACACTTCCTATCTATCAGACAGGGCCACCAAGGCCATTACTCTCATTGAAATAAAGACACGATTGGCTCATTACCTATCACATTGCTTCAATAATGACTGTATTAATTTCACAAGCTAGTGAGTCCCAAAAGCTGCTATAAAAAAAAATCAATGATCAAAGTGATGACAGCTCCAGTTCGTATATTACAATAGATGGCAGGTGCTGCCAAAACCACTATTGATTATGAAGTTTTCATTAAAAAGATAATTGGAAATAACCATACACAGAATGGGAATAAGCCTGTGCAGAATCTTATCTCAATTTCTCCCCTTTTTTTTTTCTTTTTTTCTTTTTTTTGGCCACTTAAAGAGCATACTGCCGACCAGGGCCGACTGCATGTAGAATCACACCTTTTCCACAAATGCCATGGCCCTCGGCACAAGCCTTGATAAGGCACCAGAGGCTGAAAAATCACGAAGAAAAATCTAAATTATTTGCTTTTCATGGGTCCAGCAGCTTATCAGAGGCAAACAGCGTGTAACATCCCCAAAGCCCCACCTTTAAGGAATCCACAGGGGACACAACTCTGTAAACTGTTTTTCTTCTAAAAACGTGGAAGGCCCAGGTTTTTAAAAAATCTGATATGGCAACAGCTTCCATATCTGGTACCGCTGAGGAATTAGCTCCTCTCCTCTTAGTCACGTTACAGATTAGAGGAGTTTAATTCTTTAAACATTAAAATGCTATCCTGTTTGATAAGCCTCTTGCCCCACTGACAAATGTATTCAGCAAGCAGTGGCAGACACCACCTGTTACATGACACTTTATGGATCCCTACGGTCATCTTGGGAGGTAGGAAGTAATGGCCTCATTTCACAGATGAGATAACTGAGGCTCAGGGAAGTTAAACCAGTCACTCAAGATTCACGCAGTTAGGAAGTGGTGGTGCCCGGGTGTGGACTGGGTCAGCCGATTCTCTTGTGCCCTGAGTTTCATAGCCTTCTCCATTATTACGTGCCAATCCTGCAATGCATAAGATGCTGCATCTGCCCCTAACGCTCTCAGTCTATCCCCGGCCTGGCCTCCAAAAGGACACATTGACCTTGATTTGCTCTTGACAGTTTCTCAGTCAATACCAAGTATTATTCAATAATAATCATGTTTTATTATCTGAATGTTTAGGCGTACGGACTTCTTGCTCCTGCCAGTGTAAACTGTGTGTAACGACTGTTTTCTTTCTTCTTCTGCAAGAGCTACCAGGACTATAGGCCCTGATTTTCACATTTGTAACATAACTGAGTCATTATCTAGACCAGTGGTTCTCAGACTTGAATGCACTGGAATCACCTAGAGGGTTTGTTATACAGACTGCCAGCTCTGTCCCCCTCCAGAGTTTCTGATTTACTAGGTCTGGGGTGGAGTCCGAGAATGTGTTTCTAGCAAGCTCTTGGGTGATGCTGATGCTGCTGGTCCAGGGCCCATACTTTGAGAACTGCTGGGCTAGAAGGATGAAGTTCCTGGAGATGAAGAACAATTCCCCAGATTCAGGACCGTAAAGACCTATCTGTAAAGAATATGTTATGTACAGTCATGCACTGCATAATGACATTTCAGTCAACAATAGACGCATGCATATACAACAGTGATCCCATAACCTTATAACACCATACATTTACTCTACTTTTTCTATGTTTAAATACTCAGATCCTTACCATTGTATTACAACTGCCTACGGTATTCAGTGCAGTCACATGCTGTACAGGTTTGCAGCCAGGAGCAATAGGCTGTGGCATCTACCAGGTGCGTAGTAGGCTATCCCATCTGTGTTTGTGTGAGTACGCTCTGTGATGTTCCCACATGAAGAAACTGCCTAAGCACTCATTTCTCAGAATGCATCCCCGTTGTTAAACCACACATGACCGTATTTCCATTCATAAACAATAGGACCCAGAGGGCATGGAAAAGGCCCCAGCATTTGGGCCAATGCAGGTTTGCATGGAGTCTGAACCTTTGGCTATAGATAGGACCTTGGAAAGAGGCTTATTTCCCAGGGGCACAGCTTCCTTATCTGTAAAGCAGGAACACACCTGATATCTCACAGAAGACTGTGAGTGAGGATCAAAGAACAAAACGTGAAGTTGCCTCGCATAGTACCTGGCTTGCGTGGGAGTCCAGTAACTGACAGGTTTATCCTCTCTACTGAAAAAGCCTTCAAAGACTTGAGATGCTGCAACTCCTATCAGGAGAAATTATCTTGAGATCACAGCGGAATAATAGCTTCCACCACACACCTTAGCAGGACCAAGAGGCCAGTGGGGAGACACTAGCATGTTTAGGGTGGGCCGAGGGCTGGTAGCCAGTGTATATGACTGTGAGCTCCCTGAGGAAAGGACCCGCTCTCAGGGATGCATATGATAGGGAGGGCTCCATGAAGTACAAATAGCCAATAATGCCACCCTTGCGGGCTCCTGGAGAGCAGGACCCTCCCAGCACCTCACATAGCTCCTGGAGGTGGAAGGCAATTGACAAAGGTTTCTTAGATGGCATTAGTCAACCAGTAAGTAACTAGGTGGGGGAACGTGTGGAGTAGTCTTTCTTTTGGTTTGTTCCTCTCCAGTCTTCCTTCCTTCCTTCTTTCTTTCCTTCCTTCCTTTTTTTTTTTTTTTTTTTTTTTTTTCTTTTTAGACAGAGTCTCATTCTATTGCCCAGGCTGGAGTACAATGGTGCAATCTCGGCTCACTGCAACCTTTGCCTCCTGGGTTCAAACGATTCTCCTGCCTCAGCCTCCCAAGTTGCTGGGATTACAGGCACACATCACCACGCCCAGATAATTTTTATATTTTTAGTAGAGATGGGGGTTTCACCATGTTGGCCAGGCTGGTCTCTAACTCCTGACCTCAGGTGATCCGCCTGCCTTGGCCTCCCAAAGTGCTGAGATTACAGGCGTGAGTCAACACGCCCAGCCTCTAGGTTGTATTTCTAAACTGTGTCCCTTTCCCCCGCCCCACCTCCTTGGTCCTTGAGTTTAGGATCTCCGTGCCCCACTTGCCAAACTATCAGCCATGGAACACTAGCTCCAGAAGACGGTACTGGGTATTCCACACAAACAAAAGGCGAGGGGTTCCACAGTCAAATAGTTTGAGAATCCCTAAATACCATGTTTCCCACCTGGAAAACTTCAGCGTATATAAGCATATCAGGGAAGTGTGAAACTCTGCTATAAACTTTTGAGCATATTTAGAAGAGCTTTTGGCTCAACACCAGTTTGGGAAAAGCTATTTCTGTCAACTTGAATAATCACGGGCTTTCTTCTCGAGCCCCTTCTTTCATTTCCCTTACTGCTGCTCATCAGCTATGACGATAGCTGTGTTAGAGCTGGTTGCAAAGTAGAAGTTAAAAGGCTGTGAGTGAAGACGAGCAGTTCTTCCCAGGTTTAATGGCGGCTCTTTCTGAGGCTCAGAAGGTCATCTTGAGGACCAGGATGCTAATTCTTCCAGACCACTTGGGGTCCCCAGGAGTGAAGCCTCCAATAAATGATATTTCCCAGTGTGACTTCAACCCATATTATGACATTTTATCTTCATGACCTTGTCAGATAGGCAGGGCAGAAAATCATGAGCTCTTCTTTCAGTTTGGGAAAAGGAGACATACAGAGATAATGGACAATGGAGGTAGGACAAGAATCAGGTCATCTCTGGGTCCCTGATGTGACAGGCAGAATGTTGTAAGAAAGCGGCTCTACTCACTTGGCTGTGCCCCAGAGCCACCGCCTTCTTTTCCAGATCCAGGGTCTCCAAGAGCTCCTCCACGGCCTGGGGAGAAAAGAAGAGAGAAGTTGGAGAGCAGAGAGGGTAGGAGGATCCTAAAGGGGAAAGTCTAGCTGGCTCGATGGCTGATGCGCCAGGACGGAGGATGACCCCACATGTCTGTGAGCTTCGGCTAACAGAGCCCCACCACCTCACAGAGGAAGGCGCAGATGCTGAGCACCTACTGTGTACCATCCACTCTATCTTCACGCACACACCTATTTTTTCCATCCTCCTATTTTACAGAGCAGAAAACCAAAGATACGAAATGAAATAAAAGATGCAGCTGTTAGGGAAATCAATACAGAGGTTCCTCAAATAATTAAACACAGAATTACCAGATGATCTGGCCATTCCACTTGTGTGTATATACCAAAATGAATTGAAATCAGGGTCTTAGAAGAGATATTTATACATTTATGTTCTTAGCAGCATCATTCACAATACCCAAAAGGTGGAAACCACCCAAATGTCCACTGATGGATGAATGGATAAACACGATGTGGTCTATCCATGCAATGGAATATTATTCAGCCTTAAAAAGGAAGGAAATTCTGACACATGCTACAACATGGATGAACCTCAAGGACATTGTTCCAAGCCAAAGAAGTCAGTCACAAAAGGACAAGTCCTGCATGATTCCACTTATAAATGAGGTACTTAGAGTAACCAAATTCACAGAGATAGAATAAAGAATTATGGTGGCTAGGGGGTGGAGAGAGGGGGAAATGAAGGCTTATTGTTTAATGGGTATAGCATTTCAGTTTTGCAAGAGGAAGAGCATCTTGCAGATGGATGTTGTGATAGTTGTACCACATTGAGAATATACTTCTTGCCACTGAACTCTATGCTTAAAATGGTTAAGATGGGCCGGGCGCGGTGGCTCACGCCTGTAATTCCAGCACTTTGGGAGGCTGAGACGGGCGGATCACGAGGTCAGGAGATCGAGACCACCCTGGCTAACACAGTGAAACCCCGTCTCTACTAAAAATACAAAAAATTTAGCCAGGTGTGGTGGCAAGTGCCTGTAGTCCCAGCTACTCAGGAGGCTGAGGTAGGAGAATGGCGTGAACCCGGGAGGCGGAGCTTGCAGTGAGCCATGATTGCACCACTGCACTCCAGCCTGGGCGACAGAGTGAGACTCCGTCTCAAAAAAAAAAAAAAAGGTTAAGATTAACTTTTATGTTATATATATTTTAATACATACACATACACACACACACACACACACACACACACACACACACACACACACACCAAAAACTAAAGAGGGGCTTTTTTTTTTCAAGATTACAAGTTTACACACAGGGCAGAGACAGATTCCCATTAAGTTCTTTCTGGCCACACCTATGTCTTGAACTGTAGTGCATGCCTAGTAATTCACTAAGTCCTCCTGTGACAGCCTCCCCACTCTATGCTTCTCTCATTGCACTTCCTGGTGACTGCCTCTCTCCCACAAATACTTGCTAAATAAATGACATGGTCACTAACCTCACCTGCCTGACCTACATTATGGCAGAGGAGCCTGTGTTTTCTGTACTGCACTATAGTATTATTCTTTTTTTTTTGAGACGGAGTCTTGCTCTGTCGCCAGGCTGGGATTCTTCTGCCCCAGCCTCCCAAGTAACTGGGGCTACAAGCATGTGCCACCACGCCCGGCTAATTTTTGTATTGTTAGCAGAGACGGGGTTTCACCATGTTAGCCAGGATGGTCTCCATCTCTTGATCTCATGATCCACCTGCCTCAGCCTCCCAAAGTGCTGGGATTACAGGTGTAAGCCACTGTGCCCAGCCTATAGTACTGTTCTATAGACACAATAGGAGCTCAATAGATAGGATGACTGGATGAATAAACACCCAAACCAGAGAGATTCCACAGGGAGGAAAAGTAGCCCCATGCAGGAGAAACAATTTTACTCAAAGAGATTTCTGGATGCAGCATGGACCAATCGCCATTTAATGGAATCTTCCCCTTGTCGAATAGTTGTACAGGCTTCGAAACAATCAGCCAGTGATTTGGACTCTCAGATAAACCCAGGTTGTGCCTGGTTGCTTAGTGACTGCTAATTTCCCTCCCACCCACCCTCATACCACCCCTCACTGGTCTTTCATTCACTGAAAATCGGAAAGTCTATTTTAAGAATAAACTGTCAGAAAAGTAATTGCAATGCTCAGGAAGCAAAAGGTATTATGAGGCTGGAGTAATTTAGTAAATGAGTTTCAATTCCATGGGTCAAAGGCATCACAGAAGACTTCCTAAGATTAAAAAAAAAAAAAAAAAAAAAACCCTATTAAAAGTCTAGCCCCAGACTGCAATCAGGAAGGAAGCTCCATCTTCTGACCTCCTGGAAGAACATTCCATGACACTCTTCCAAAATTTCGGTGGTTTCGCTTATCACATTTTAGCCAAACATGTTCCAAGGGAGCTGTAGGTGGTAGAAATGAATAAAACCAATATATCCAAAATATAAGGCTTTTTTTCTCTGCACAAGAAGAAAAAAACAAATAAAAAATTGACTGAAGATAAGATGGATGGATTTTTAAAAGGAAATATAAGACCAATGAAATTTTTCTAAGTGTACCTTGAAGGTAAAGTCTATGGCAGATGTTTTAGGGGGAAAAAAATCACGATCCAGAGTTAGATCCATCCGGGTTCAGATTTTGGTTTTATCACTCCATAAACTGTGTGGCCTTGGGGAAGTGCTTTACTCTGAGCCTCAGACTCCATTCAGAAAGATGGGGACAATAACAGCACCTGTTTCAGAAAATTCTGAGGCTGTGCTTGTGCAGGGCATTATATAGCACTGGGCGTGCAGTAAGCACTCAGTAAATGTTAGGAGTTATTGCATCCTCATAGTCACCTCTGTTTTGGTCAAAACCTTGGAACGGTGCTGCAAAACATGAATGAAGGCTCCCACTTCTCAGATACACTTCAAACCCTGCCAAAGCACGTGCTCAACCCACCGTAACCGAGTTTCCTTCCAGTGCAATGAAATGACTTGGCAAAGCTCACATGTTTAGGAAGTGATGGTAGGGGGTTTGAACCCAAGGAATCAGCTCCTGATCTTCTCTCCACCCTCCAATGCTGGGATCAGTTCCACCACTCACTAGCTGTGTGACCCTGGGCAGGTCTCTCCTCCTCTCTGGTCTTCAGTTTGCTTTCTACAACATGGGGTAATTACGCCTGTCTGACAAGGATGTAGTGGAGATTTAATAAGGTCATATAAGCAGCATGTAAGGGAGATATTTCCAGAACGGTGGAGGAAGGAGCTTAATAAATCCTCTCCCCCTCCCAAAACATGATAAAAATGGATAAAATTTCCAATCACCACAAATTCAATACTCTGGAAATTGGACAATGGGATACGACAAATTGAGAAGCATTTATTCAAGAAAACCTATTGGATCTTAGGTAGAAACAATGAGGCAATATTGATTCCAGGTTCTCCCACTCACCACCCACCCCAGCTCTGTCTCTCTCTCTCTCTCTCTCTCTCTCTCTGCAGTAGTCCTTCCAGGGTGAGGCAGCTCTGAAAAACAGCAGCTTTGCTTCCAGAAGGGGCTCACCTGTATGGGGCAAAGCATGGAAAAAACCCACACCTAGGAGCACTGTCAGAAACAGTAGCAATTTTGGCAGGAAACAAATGAGGAAGGCCAATGACACAGCTAAGCCTAAGGTTGTTGTCCTGATTGAGGCAAGCACTAGCCCTTAAAGAAGCCAGAAATTTAACAGGAGATACAGGAAATAGGACAGCCACAGTGGGCTTGATAAATTCCCATATATTCCTGGCTCCAGGCTAAACACAAGAACAAGAGAGACTGGAGAAGGCTCTGGCTATCTACATATCCCTATTTCTTTGAACATGAAGCCATGTGTACAGGCAGAAAATATGTGAAAGGGCCAAACAGAAAGTAGAGGCTGAAGCACAACTGGGAACTACCTGAATGCTGAATGCATTTCCCAACCCCCACATGGATCCAAAAGGATAATGGAAAAGGCTTAAATATTCAAGATGTTTGATAACAACCTCTGCTGACTCTAAGCTATGTGGACACAGGAGCAACTCCTAGGAAGTCAGCTTTAAAATAAAAACACAAATTTTTAAAAATTGGGCAGAGATATCAGTGGTTCCACATTGTGAGGACACAGATTCTGTAATTTTAGTCAAGACAAGTTATAATATTAAATGATTAAGAAAAGATCAGAATGAAGAGTTACTATAACATATCATCTAAGATGTCCAGTCTTTAGCAAAAAGGATAGGATGTGCAATAAATGTAAAATTGTGATCCAAACTAAGCGTGAGGGGAAACAGTAGAAAGTATTTTTGTGGGTTCAGAATTTGGACTTAATGGCCAAAGACTTCAAAACGGCTATTGTAAATATGTTCAAAGAACTAAAAGAAACAATGTTTAATGAATTAAAGGACAGTGTAATAATAATGACTCCTTAAATACAAAATATCAAGATAGAAATTATTTTTAAAAGGTCCAAATGGAAATTCTTCATTTGAAAAGTAAATTAACTGAAATGATAAATTCACCAAAGGAGTTCAACAACAGATCTGAGATGTCAGATGAAAGAGTCAGCAGACTTGAAAATAGATCAATAGAAATTATCCAGTTTGAAGAACAGAGAGAAACAGGAAGGAGGAAAAATAAATAAAGCCTCAGAGACATGTATGGCAAATCAAGCATGCCAATATATGTATAATAGGAGTCTCAGAAGAAGAGGAGAAAGACAAAGATTTATTTTATTTATTTATTTATTTATTTATTTATTTATTTATTTATTTATTTTTGAGACAGAGTTTCACTCTGTTGCCCAGGCTGGAGTGCAGTGGTGTGATCTCGGCTCATTGCAAGCTCCACCTCCCGGGTTCGTGCCATTCTCCTGCTTCAGCCTCCCAAGTAGCTGGGACTACAGGCACCCACCACCACGCCCGGCTAATTTTTTGTATTTTTAGTAAAGACCGGGTTTCACCATGTTAGCCAGGATGGTCTCAATCTTCTGACCTCGTGATCTGCCCGCCTCAGCCTCCCAAAGTGCTGGGATTACAGGCGTGAGCCACTGCACCCAGCAAAAGATTTTAAAAGTATGAAAAACGATGGCTAGAAACTTCCCAAATTTGACCCTCCTCCCCGCCCCCAAAAAATCTATGCATCCTAGCAGGTCATTGAATTCCAAACAGAATAAACACAAAGAAGCCACCCCAAGATTTATTATGAACTATTGAAAATCTTGAAAGCAGAAAGAGAGGAATAACTTATTGTGTAAAGAGAAGCATCAAAACAATTAGTGGCTGACTTATCTTCAGAGACAATGAAGTCCAGAATGCAGTGAGATTACATGTTAGAAGTGCTGAAAGGAAAAAACAAACAAGTCAATCAGGAATTCTGTATCTGGCAAAATTATTCTTCAAAAATGAAGGTGAAGTAAGGACCATCTCAGGTAAACAAAGGCTGAAAGAACTTATTGCTATGAGACCTGCCTTACTGTTTCACTTATATTAAAGGAAGGCCTTCAGGATGAAAGGTATCATATCACATGTAATTCAAATTCTTAAGGAACTAAAGAGCATGGGAAAATAAAAACACATAGGAAAATTAAAAATCTTCATCCTACAGAATGGGAGAAAATTTTTGCAATCTACTCATCTGACAAAGGGCTAATATCCAGAATCTACAAAGAACTCAAACAAATTTACAAGAAAAAAAAAACCCCATCAAAAAGTGGGCGAAGGATATGAACAGACACTTCTCAAAAGAAGACATTTATGCAGCCAACAGACAAATGAAAAAATGCTCATCATCACTCGCCATCAGAGAAATGCAAATCAAAACCACAATGAGATGCCATCTCACACCAGTTAGAATGGCAATCATTAAAAAGTCAGGAAACAACAGGTGCTGGAGAGAATGCGGAGAAATAGGAACACTTTGACACTGTTGGTGGGACTGTAAACTAGTCCAACCATTGTGGAAGACAGTGTGGCGATTCCTCAAGGATCTAGAACTAGAAATACCATTTCACCCAGCCATCCCATTACTGGGTATATACCCAAAGGATTATAAATCATGCTTCTATAAAGACACATGCACACGTATGTTTATTGCAGCACTATTCACAATAGCAAAGACTTGGAACCAACCCAAATGTCCATCAATGATAGACTGGATTAAGAAAATGGGGCACATATACACCATGGAATACTATGCAGCCATAAAAAAGGATGAGTTCATGTTCTTTGTAGGGACATGGATGAAGCTGGAAACCATCATTCTCAGCAAATGATCACAAGGACAAAAAACCAAACACTGCATGTTCTCACTCATAGGTGGGAACTGGACAATGAGATCACTTGGACACAGGAAGGGGAACATCACACACCGTGGTCTGTTGTGGGGTGGGGGTAGGGGGAAGGGATAGCATTAGGAGATATACCTAATGTAAATGATGAGTTAATGGGTGCAGCACACCAACATGGCACATGTATACATATATAACAAACCTGCATGTTGTGCACATGTACCCTAGAACTTAAAGTATAATAATAAAAGAAATCTTCATTTTTTTCTTTGCTTCCCTTAACTCACCTAAAAGACATAAGATTAAATAAAAGAAAATCATAAAGCTTTATTGTTGATTTTATAACATATATAGATGTGATTTGTAGTTATCCCTCAGTATCCACGGAGAACTGGTTCCAGGACCCCCAAAGGATACCAAAATCTGCAGATGCATTAGTCCTTTATATAAAATGGCATAGTATTTACAAATAACCTACTTATACCCTTCTATATACTTTATCTCTAGATTACTTATAATACCTAATACAATGTAAAATGCCATACAGATAGTTATTATATTGTGTTGTTTAGGGAATCATGACAAGAAAATAAGTCTGTATATGTTCAGTACAGACACAACCATTCTTTTTTTTCCAAATATTTTCAGTAAGTTGTTCGTTCAGTTTGTGGATGTAGAACCCACAGATACATATGGAGGGTAGACTGTGTATTACGATAGTATCACTAAGGTAGGAGGAAGACACGAGCTATATTGGAGCAAAGGTTCTATATTTTCCCAGAATTAAGTTAGTATTAATCTGAAGTGCAGCCTCTTGAATTACAAAACATACTGTAATCCATAGAACAATCACTAGAAGGGGTAGTCAAATGGACCCCTGGAAAATATCTAGTTTACACAAAAGAAGGAAGTAAAGGAGGAGAGGACCAAAAGAAGGTGTGAAGCCCACATAGAAAATAGCAAAATGTCATGTGTAAATTATATTACAGATCAATATATTGAACACCTTAATAAAAAGGCAGAGATTGTCAATTTGGATTTTGCAAAAAGAAGATTCAACTATATACCATCTGTAAGAGTTGCAGTTAAATGCAAAGATAGGTTGGAAGGGGGGAAATGAAATAAGATCTATCATGCAAACACTAAACATAAGATAGCTGGAGTGACTATACTATTATCAGACAAATTTTGTTTTAAATTTTGTTTAAAATTGAAAACAAAAATCATCACTAGAAAGAAAGGGAGACATTTTATAGCAATAAAGGGTTAATTCATCCAGAAGATACAGCATTATAAATATGTCTGTACCTAACCACAGAGCCCCAAAACACGTGAAGCAAAAATGCATAGAATGACAGCATAAATAGAAAATTTAACAGTAATAGTTGGAGAGCGTAATACCTGACTCTCAATAATTTACAGAACAATTAAACATAAACGATAGCAATATGCCAGGCACAGTGGCTCACACCTGTTGTCCCAGAACTTTGGGACACTGAGGCCAGAGGATTCCTGGAGCCCAGGAGGTCGAGACCAGACTGGACAACACAGTGAGACCCTATCTCTAAAAAACAAAATCAGCCAGGTGTGGTGGCATATGCCTGTAGTGTGAGTAACTCAGGGGGCTGAAACAGGAGTATCACTCGAGCCCAGGAAGTCAAGGCTGCAGTGAGCCATAATCGTGCCACTGCACTCCAGCCTGGGCAACAGAGCAAGACACCGCCCTGTCTCAAAAAAAAAAGAAAAAAATAGCAATGATATATAAGACTTGAACTATACTATTAACCAAATCGCCCCAACTAACATCTATAGACAACTCAACAACTGAAGAATACATGTTTTTTACAAGCACACCTTAAACACTTTCCTAGATATATAATATTAGGCCATAAAATAAATCTCAATAAAACAAACAAACAAAAATAAATGTAAAAGTACTGTAATCATATCAAATATGTTCTCAAACTAAAACAGAATTAAATTAGAAACCAACAAGAAAACAGGTGAGAAAGTTCCAAATATGTAGAAATTAATACACTTCTTAATAAACAATGGGTCAAAGAAGAAATCACACTAGGAATTAGAAAATATCTTGAACTAAATGAACATTTTTATGTAATGCAGCCAAAGTAGTACTTTGAGGAAAATGTATGCTTTAACCATGTATATTGGAAAAGGAGAAGGATTTTGAATCAATAATTTGAGCAAGATTCCATTTTAAGAAACCAGGAAAAGTAGAGAAAACTAAACTCAAATCAAGTGAAAGGAAGGAAATAATATAGAGTAGAAATCAATAGAAGACAATAGAACCAAAGAAAACAGAAAAACAACAGAGAAAAAAATCAGTGAAATCAAAAGTTTGTCCTTTGAAAAGATAAAATTGACAAAGTTTATTTACACTGACCAAGGAATAAAGAGGCAGAAAGAAAGAGATGCTACTAATTAGCACAGTCAGACCAATAGAATGAATTTAGATTATGAAAATAAACTCTTTATTTACGGCCAATAAATATTTGACAAAGGTTCCAACACAATTCACTGGGAGAAATAATAATAGTCTTTCCAACAAACGGTACTGGGACAATTGAATATTCATATGCAAAAAAATGAATGTAGGCATGTATGTTACACTGTACACAAAATTAACTCACAACAGATCAAATGTCTACATGGAGGAGCTAAAACTACAAATCTTCTAGCGGAAAATGAGAGAATATCTCTGTAACCTAGGGGTAGGTAAAGAGTTCTTAGATATGAAAAAAGCACCAGTCACTTAAAAAATTAGTAAACTGAACTTCATAAAAATTAAAATCTCCATGCACCACTATGAAAATGAAAAGACAAGCCACAGGCTGGAAGAAAATATTTTCAAAGATACATCTGATAAATAATTATGTCTAGAACAAATAAAGAACTACTACAACTCTATAAGATAAACAGCCTAATTAAAATGGGCAAAAAAAAAATAGAGATTTCACAAAAAAAGAGATAAAGTAGCTACTAGGCACATGCAAAAAAAAAAAAAAAAAAGTCAACATCATTAGGGAAAATGCAAATTAAAACCACAATGAAATGCCGCTTTGTATACAACAGGATGGCTTAAATCAAAAAGGCAAACAATTCCAAGTATTGATAAGGATAGAAAGTGAAACCCTCATACATTGCCAGCGAGGATGAACAATGGTAGAGCCACTTTGAAAAACAACTTGACAGTTTCTTTAAAAGTTATATTTAAAAGTTAAACATAAATTTACCATATAACCTAGCAATTCTCCTCCAAGAATGCACCCAAAAGAAGTAGAAACACATTTTTACACAAAGACTGATGTGCAAATGGTTCACAACATCCTTTTTCATAATAGTCAGAAAATCAAAAACTATTCAAATGTAGTCTAGAGATGATCATTTGATTAAATATCTACTACTATTAATCAAAAAATATTTTATCTTAATTATTTGAGGTTTCTAAGGCAAAGATTAAAGCCTTCATTGTATAGCAGGGGCATTAAAATCCATAGAAATAGTAGAATTTTACTATTTTTACAACAAAATCGTAATTGATTATATTTATTATTTATTCTGTATATATGAAAGTCACCATGTCAATATCTTAAATTACTCAATCTTCCTATCAAGAGTATTAGAGACTATTAGTATGCCATTTTAAGATAATAAAACTAAGTCAAAGAAGGGCCGAGTGACTTGTCAAATGTCACACAGCCAGTGAGCAGATTAGACACCATACGTGCTCAGAAAGCCAGACTCCAGAATCTGTATCCTTAACCTGTTAAGCTATCCCACCTCGAATTCACAAACGGTAAGATTCATTCAATGAAGCAGCCCAGGCATTGAGCATAGATGGGTCATCGTCTTCACTGTAAGTCAACATTACACCTCAGCAAACATGGCTCTTGGCAAACCTGAGATCTCTCCGCCTTAAGTATGAATATTCCAATAGCCTGTGTCAAATTGAGCCCAGATTTCGGGGTCTAATAGATTTCAGTCACATCCAACCCACAGCCCCCACTTACACCGTTCCATTGTTTCCTAGAATTTTGCAAAGAGCTTTCTCTCCAATGTTGAAGAAGAGTGTACCCAAAAAGCATATGGGCTGACACCTCACATTTAGCTGTATATGCCAGACACGCAGAGACTCCAGAAATGATGAAGAGCCATAGCTGCAAAGTGCTTCCCCAACTCACTCCTCAATGAACAGCTTGATATGAAGAATCTGTGTCTATGGAATAGGACGCTTATCCTGTGAACCATTTGGCTGCCGTTCATATAGCACCTGCCCCCATGAAGCCCACACCATGGTCCAATGGCTTCCATATGTTGAGCTCCTACAATGTACCAGACACTTTGCCATGCCATACTATATGTTGCCAATGGTCATACATCTATCAAGTATCAAGGGCGTGGATTCATAGAGAGAGACAGGAAGAAGACACAATTTGAACTCAAGTCTATCTGACTCTAAATCACATACTTTAACCACTGAGCCTCTCTCACAAGTGGCCAAATCATTCCATAAGGGTGCTAACTGTGTCTGTTTTTTAACTATTTATGCTCAAGGCTATAAATGAAATGCCTGGAAAAAGGCAGAAACTATCCAAAAACCAAATGCACATGCACATACCAATGTAATTGGGTTGATTAAAATTAAGTGGAAAACATGTAAAATAATTAAAACAATAGACCCAGCTCACAGTGTGCGGTGGTTCACACCTGCAATCCCAGCACTTTGGTAGACCAAGGTGGCTGGATCATCTGAGGTCAGGAGTTCAAGACCAGCCTGGCCAACATGGCGAAACCCAGTCTCTACAAAAATACAAAAACTAGCCAGACGTGGTGGCGCGTGCCTGTAGTCCCCAGCTACTCAGGAGGCTGAGGCAGGAGAATTGCTTGAACCCAGGAGGCAGAGGTTGCAGTGAGCCGAGATAGCACCGCTGCACTCCAGCCTGGGCGACAGAGCGAGACTCTGTCTCAAAAAACAAACAAAACAACAGACCCAAACTGGAGGGAGACAGCAAGGTGAACAAGAAAGGGATGATGAATAAATTTCAGGAGCAAAGGTGGTGGGAGCCCCTGAATAATTATTCAGCACCTAGACAGCAGACAGTTTCCTCTCTGGCCATGGGCTCATAAGGGTTTCCTCCCAGCAGATAAAGACTCTTGAGATGAATTCACAGGAAACTGGGAGTGTCCACCAGGGTGGGAGACAGAATAACAGTGGCCGCCTTCGAGAAGATGGATTGGCAGCCCTTAATTATGTTCTTCAGCTCAAGTCCTCAGGGACAGAGATTTTGCCGGCTAAAATCAATCAACATTGTAGACATTCTGCGGGGAGGAGGGTAGGCCCAAGGGTTTCCTCACATCGATCAGAGACTTGGCAACTCCTGCTTCAGCAGCAGAAAAATGGAAGGGACCAGAATCTGGGACTTAGCCAAGGTGAGTTGAAAGAGCGTCTTCACTGACCTGCCTGAAATTCCACCCTTGTATTCACTCTATGTAGGCTTCGGTGTAGGTTAAAGCATCATCTAACCAGAGGGAGTAGCCTGGGAGACAGGAATGGAACCGAAGATGATTAGAGGGAGAAGACAGGGTCATTTGGGAGGCTTCAGTATGTGCCTGGGTGTCTAGAGGAGACAGGGGACCCTGGAATAGCCAGAGGTCAGCATGAGGACACTGCTTCCTAAAGAGGACCATGGAATGGGCAGCATGGACTTCGCTTCCTTCATAATTTTGCTGAAGCCAGTCCAAGTCATAAAAATCAGGTCTGCTATGCCATGCACCTGCTGAAACCCTTCAGAAGAGCATCGCTGAACACCTGATAAAGCCCAGACTCTCCAGCTTGGCTAACAAGAACCCAGAATTTGCTTCTGTTAAAGTCCTCAGCCCCTTTTCTTGGCACTTGGCATCTTTTATGCTCCAGCACCATGAAACTATCTATGCACCTCCGTGACTCCAGATCTTTGCAATCCTGTACCTAACATGAGAATGTCCGGTAACCCTCCTCCTACTCAGTTCCTCCAGATAGTTTCACAGACCTCATCTCAAGCATCACCTACTTCTGAGATGTCTTCCTTGAGTGCCCCGCTCTCACCTCCCTTGGAAACATCAAATGTTTTAGTGGCATCTCCTGGGGTGTACGAAAGCCAGCTCTGTATGGAAGTTGCTGGTGCCTAGCACAGGATCTGGTGAAAAGCAGGCACTTGGTTAAAGTTGGATGAAATTAATGATAATTATTTAAAGTTAATATCCATGAATGGCATGTCCTGTAACGAACTGCACTAAATACTTTGCCTGCCTTCAGAGGGTTTCCATTCAAGTCCTGTGTGAACATGAAAAGATGCTCAACACCCCTAATCATGAGGGAAATGCAAATCAAAACCACACTGAGACACCATCTCATACCCATTAGCATGGCAACTATCAAAAAACAAAACAAAAAATAACATGTTGGCAAGAATGTGGAGAAATTGCCATCCATATGCAGTATTGGTGGAAATGCAAAATGGTACAGCTGCTATAAAAAACTGTATGGCAGCTCATTGAAAAATTTAAAATAGAATTACCATATGATCCAGCTATTCCACTTCTGGGTATATACCCCAAAAAACTGAAAGCAGGGTCTCACCAGGGCCTACTGGAGGGTAAAGGGTAGGAGGAGGGTGAGGACTGAGAAACTACCTATTGTGTACCATGCTTATTATCTGGGTGATGAACTTGTCTGTACACCAAACCCCTGTAACATGAAATTTACTTCTATAATAAACCTGCATGTGCACCTCCCCTGAACCTAAAACAAGAGTTTAAAAAAAAGAAAGTAGGGTCTTGAAGAGATATTTGTACATTCAACCCAGTAACCCCATTACTGGGTATATAGCTAAAGGAATAGAAATCATTCTTTTGTAAAGACACATGCACATATATGCTCATTGTAGCACAATTTGCAATAGCAAAGACATAGAATCCCCCTAAATGCCCATCAGTGACAGACCAGATCAAGAAAATGTGGTACATAGACACTATGGAATACTATTCAGTCACGAAAAAAAGAGTGAGATGACATCCTTTGCAGAAACATGAATGGAGCTGGAGGCCATTATCCTTAGCAAACTCATGCAGGAAGAGAAAACCAAATATCACATGTTCTCACTTATAAGTGGGAGCTAAATGATGAGAGCAGACAGACACATAGAAGGGAACACCCCACACTGGAGCCTGTTGAAGGGTGCAGGATGGGAGGAGGGAGAGAATCAGGAAAAACAACTAATGGAGGGAGAGAATCAGGAAACACAACTAATGCGTACTAGGCTTAACACCTGGGTGATGAAATAATCTGTACAACAAACCCCCATGACACAAGTTTGTTACAACAAACCTGCATTTGCACCCCCAAACTTAAAATAAAAGTTAAAAAGGAAACAATGGAATCAACCCAAACATCCACTGACAGCTGAATGGACAGGTAAAATAAGGTATACATCCACAATGGAGTATTTTTCAGCCTGAGGAAGGAAATTCTGATACATGCCACGATGTGAATGAACCTTGAGGACATTATGCAAAGTGAAATTAACCAGTCACGAAAGGACATATGCAGCATGATTCTACTTCTGTGATGGACTTAGAATAGTCAGATTTATAGAGACAGAAAGCAGAACGATGATGGTCAGAGCCTGAGAAGAGGAGGAATCAGGAATTACTGTTTAATGGGTACCAAGTCTCGATTTTGCAAGAAGTAGTTATGGAGATGAATGGTGCTTATTGTTACTCAAAAATATGAATGTACTTAATACCATTGATCAATACACTTAAAAATGGTTATGGTGGTAAAGTTCTTGTTATGTGTATTTTACCATAATTTTTTTTTTTAAGCCCTATGTCAGGAATCTGAGAGCCTGAGTTCACATCCCAGCTCTACTGCTACCTGGCTGGGTGGTCATGGCCTCAGCTGCCTACGCTGTGAAATGAGGATGATTCCCAGAGTGGGAAGGCTTTATATTTTGAATACTGTCTTAGCTCATGGCTCTGTAACCTTTTCATAGTATGTCTGATATTTCGTAATGAGAGTTTATGCATCCGTGATAAAAGACATATGCTACTTCTGTTTCAGGAACACAATATATCCATCAGGTAGCCACCAAATGAGAGTACTTCATTGGGAAACAGTCTTGGCATGAAACACCAACATTCAGACCTCACCTGCTAGACCCACAGGGGACTTCACCAAGACCCATTTTACACCCTGACAATGAATCCCCTCTGCTGCCGTCTAGTGTCTAATGACAATATTGACCTTTTCTAGCTGTCAACCTCGTCTTATTAAATCCTGAGGTCTTAACTGCTTTGCACACAGAAACTGATAGTTTGCCCACCCGAGCACGTGTTCATGTATAATTCATGGCATATCATGTGGCCTGACAAATGAATATTTATCAGCTTTTTCATAAGAGGCAGGATGGTGTTTCTTTTTGTTGCTACCAAAATTCTATGCTGCAGCAAATAAAATTTGTGAGCAAATAAAAAAAGAATAAGAAGCAGCAAAAATTCCCAACCAAGTCCATTCTCCTTGTAATTTTCCATTTTCTGAGGCCTCTAGCATGTATGGAGGTGGTTTTGGTTTGGCTACAACAGAGAACTGCTGACTCATTCAGAACAGAAACGCTTCCATATGCTACACCCTTTCCCTCCACAAAAAAACTCCCCCATACCTGACTCCTGCACCATTTTCAACCACAGAGGAGCCCAAGACCCTCTCAGTGGTTCCATTCAGCCCCTCTGAATGAAGTCAAATTTGGGGAGACCAAGAATAAGGAACCCCTGAACGAAGACTGGTACAGAGAGGTTGATGGCACCAAGTCAGGCAGGATTTCATGGCTTCCAAAATGGGCCACTACCCAGAGAAGGGATAGCCCTGTGCCACAGACATCTGGGGATCACGTCCCCTCCATAGTGAGTTAGGAGGGCCCTGCAGAAGTCACTGCCTTGTCTACTGAAAGTGGCTTGTGCCCCGGTGCCCACTGCAAAGAAGAACTAAGAAGACACCTAAGAATTGTGACTCTGTTTACTTCTACTCTTCTGACTCATTCATTGAGAACTGCAGTGCTGATGATCTCAGGCACACGCAGGCACGTGCAGTTGCAACAGGATTGTGAACACATGGTCTGTGCGACTTGTGTGTCATCACCCTGGATCTGAAAGAGGATGATGACATTGATGGTCTGCTGCTGATGTTGATGACGGTGGTTAGTGTATATTGAGCCCTTACTATGTCCCAGGCCCTGAGTAAATGAACTATACTATTACATGCCATTCTCAGAACACTCCATTGAGTGGCATGGAGTACTCTTTCATCTTGCTATTCAGATCCCAGCTTAGCTATTACCCCCCATCACATCCGCTTGTTTAATTAGTTTTGGTAGCACTTATCCTGAAATTATGTGGATTCCCCTATATATTTTCTGCATTGTGGTCCTTCCCACTTTACAGATGAGGAAAGGGAGGCAGAAAGATGACATAACTGGTTTACATTCACACAGCCCCAGCTGGGAATCAAATTCAGGTCGGTTTGAACTACCTCCCTTTATGAACTATGCTCTTTAAACTATCGTCCCCTGGAATGGAGAAACTTGAGTCCAAGGAGCAAACCCACAAATGCCTGGCTGTGTGGCCTTGGGAGTGCCACTTCATCTCTAAGAAACGTGGTGTTCTCTTTTGTAAATGGGGAGTAATAGCTCTTCTTTTGCAGGGCTGTTATGAAGATGAAATAGGGCTTTGCAAATTCTAACAAGGTCTCTAATCATTGATAAGCCTGTGACCATTCTTAAGAGAAACAGTTATTGAAAGTTTGGCACTGGAAGTAGAGATGAGATTCCATGAGTTTACGCTGTAGTTGGAGAAAGAAGACACACAGGGACAAAAACACAAAGTTAGGCCTAGGTATTCATTCATTCATTCATTCACTCAACAAAAAAATTACTGAGCTCTTGCTGGAAGCCAGAAAACATAGAGGAGATTCACATTATTTCAGATAAGTGCTACACACACATCAAAACAAGAGGATGGGATGGTGAATGAGATCTGAGCTGGGATCTGAACAGCAAGATGACACCAGCCATGCAAAGACTGGGGAATGAGTGCTCCAGGCAGAGAAAACAGCTAGTGCAAAGGCCCTAAGGCGTGATGTTCATAGAATTCTCAACCACGGAGCCCTGATGTAAATATTTCCTAAACATTTTAGACCCCGAAGCGCTCTTTTCATAGACCACCTCAGGGTGCTGGTGCTGAATGGAACATACTTTGCAAATGATGACTTTTCACCCTTTTAGCTGGGATGCTGTCTTCTCATGACTCTATTCTTATTCTTTTCCTAAAGTTCCTTATGTAGGGGCCAGAAGTGTCATCCTGGGCTGGGTCGGGTCCCAAATGACATTGTTGTGTGGGTTTGGTCTAGAGCAAGGATTTGAGCGAAACTTCATGCTGCCCTCAGCACTGCCCCCATGGTCCTGCTTTCAGATTCCAGCTGGTCCAGATGCCCCCTGGGGCAATCCCTTATGGAACACAAGCCCATCAGACCTCAGTCAAAGCCATGTTGCCCAGGCTGGTCTTGAACTCCTGGACTCAAGCAATCCACCCACCTGGGTCTCCCAAAGCACTGAGATTACAGGCATGAGCCACTCACCGTGCCCAGCCTTGGAACATATCCAATAACCAACATATCCGTATCTGGGGCCTTCACCCCTCTTGCATGTCCTCCACCTACCTTCCTTTCATCTGTTCCCTCGGAGGTTGACATGAGCTTCTTCAGGAGTGGAGGGTCCAGCACCTGGAATTGCCGGCGGAAGTGAGTGAGCCCCATGTGGTCAGCATAGCCTAGGGAGGTAGGAGCAGGCAGGAGAAGAGCACAGAGTCCAGATGAGAAGACCCAGCCCGGTTCCCTAAACCCCCAGACAGGAGCTCAGGGTCCTGCTCCCAGCCTGGCTACTAAGTTCCTGCATGGACTCATATCTTGGGGCCTCAGTTTCTCCACTTGTTAACTTAAGAGACTAGATTTGATCAGCACTTCCCAGGGGCGTTCCTGAGAACCCAAACCCTATAAAATGCTCCACTGCAAGTTTGAAAAAGCTGCACATTCATCTGCCTCTTGGAAGAGGCATGTCAGCATCCAAGTCAAGGACTCTGAGAACTTGTGCAGGGCAGATGCCCGATGAGCCTTGAGTTTCCCAACGTTAGCCCAGAGGTTCCAAAACCTGTTTGACAAAGGAAAGTGTTTTGTTTAACACGAATTACCACCCCATACGCTCTATGTGAAGCATGCTGCATTGGGCAGTATCTAAGGGCTTTTGTAAGTCTACCATGCAGGGTGGACACAGCTGCATCCTTCTATGTGGGGAACTGGGAAGAGAAGGGGTGCCTGAAAAGCTATTGGGAGAAAATGACATTAGATTCAGTTTGTGAAGAAGCCATAGGGTTTTCCAAAAGAAGTTGGTATGGAAGAGAAGTCTAGGCAGAGGGGGCTGTACAAACAAGACCTAGATCAGGGAAGTATAAGATACGTTCTAAGACTGGGCATGGTGTCTACAAAAAGTACAAAAATTTGCCAGTCATGGTGGTACATGCTGTAGTTGTTGCCACTCTGGAGGTGGGAGAATTACTTGGGCCCAGGAGGCAGAGGTTACAGCAAGCCATGATCGTGCCACTACACTCCAGCCTGGGTGATAGAGCGAGACACTGTTCCAAAAAAGAAAATCAATTATTTTATAGTCCACAGTAACAGCCAGCATTTACTGAGAGCTTATGTGTGCAAACCACTAGGGTAACACCTTCCTCGTGTTACAGACACTCATGGGCCTATATTATTATCCTCACTTTACAAAAGGGGAAGTTGAGACCCAGAGAGATGAATTCACCTAGTTACACAAGCAAAAATAGTAACTGTCTCAGTTGGGACTCAAACCCAGGCAGTAGAGAGTAGCCAAAGAAGAGCAGAAACCGGGTCCCAAAGGAAATTGAACTCAAATTCCAGGTCTCAAGATTTAGACTCTTCCCTGGGTGCAAGAAGAGCCTCGATTGCTTCAGAAAGACCCCTCGCGTGACTGGATCAGAAAAGGTATGGTAAAATCTCACTCCACTTTTGAGACTTCACGATAAGCCAGATGCATCAACTAGGAAGAACAGCAATCGTGTGTGTGGCTAATCCTGGAAGACTTCCTGGGGAAGAGGAAGGTCTCAGACCAACTTTGAAGGACGCAGACAGCACAGAGATGGGGGACCCGGGAGGTTACAAGCCTCCTTTAGGGCAGACCTATCTGCGTTCACGTCCCATCTCTGTGCTTACGAGCCCCATGACTGGGAAAATGATTCACCTTTTTGAGATTCAATTGCTTCACTTGTCAGATGAGAATAACAAGATCTATCTTCACATGGTCACTATGAGGATTAAATGCGATGACAATTATAGTAAAAGCAGCTAATGGGTATCATGTGCTTTTCCACAACCTGCCACTCTTCTAAGCTTTATTGTCTTATTAATGCACCCAGCCCCACAGCAGCCTTCAGAGGTATGAGCTATTATAGGAGAGGAAAGGGAGATAAGCCCTAGCGAATTTCCTAGAGTCACACGGCTGGTGAGAGGTGGCGGCCAGAATCAAGGCCAAACCATCTCCCTCCAGAGTTGGAGCCGTGCCCACCAGGCTGCACAATAGGCAATGTTTAATGAGTTTACTACATACCTTTAGCACAGTGAGAATGATCTCATTTGCTATATCTGACAACACAGTGTCTAGCACGTAGTAGGTACTCAATAAACAGCGTGCATGGGTATGTATCACACATGCATGTGTATATAGGCATATATATATAATATGCACAGATTCCAAATAATAAATATTTGATGTATCTGTGTATGCATACAAATATATCTCATGTGAGTGTGAAAGAGACAGACATGACTTACAATAGAAATAAAGAGAGGAAACGAACCAGGTCTAGGAGACAGAAATTGGACATTTCTACCATGAGATATCAAGCCTGCGCTTAGTTGGAAAGCTCATCCTGGCTGAGTTGGGCTGTGCTGAGAACAGAGAGGGCAGATAGTGTCGTGAGGTCCCGCGGACACAGGAATGGGACGCCCTGACCCTGAATGCACACAGGTATTCTAACAGTCTGATCCAGGTCCAGGGCGCCTGCAAAGGCCCAGCACTTCCTGCCAAGCAGCCAAATAGAATCGATTCAGTGTGGGGGACCAGCCACTGGCTGTGACCGTCCCCCTCTTCTCATGACATTATCTGTCTCCCTGCTCTGTGGCTGTGCGGGCGGGAGGGAAAATCATTGATATGCTCAGCGGAGTGGGGGTCTCACCTTTGCTTCTAGCTGCTCGCAGTCAAATACTCTGTGCCCAGGGGTCCATTATTAACCCAGCAGGGGGAGGTGGGGGAAGCGACCATACACTAGGGCACTAGTGACCACGGAGACTTTAACCAAACGAGGTGGCCACCTGAGACTTCTGCGTGTCCCAGTCACTCTGTCCTCTGCAGACAGCATGGCTGTGTCTGAGCCATTTCTGACTGTCAGAGAGGGGAGTCAATGCGGTGGCCTTTGGGGACTGAGAGGCAGAAAAGGATAGCAAGGACTGAGATCAAACTCAACTCCTAAGATTAGCTGATGTGGGGACATCAGGTGCACACTTGCTTACTAAAATACAGACCCAAAAATTTCAATCCCTTGATTAGAACCCCTCCATCCCCCTGTCAGCCCATCATCTCCCCAGGTGGACCTGGTGATAACCCAACACAGGCATTCGCAGCCTGCGCTGGTGGATGTCTCGGCCTCTTCTCCCACAACTCCTCACTCACTCTGAATCTACTTCTCTGAAAAACCTGCCCCTTTTATGCCTCCCTCCTTCATACTTTCTGATCCTTCTGCCTAATGTTTCCTCCCCTTGCCAGAGGTGAGCAGTTTCTTATGCTTCGAGGCCTGACTATGATATTACATTGCTGTGAGGTTTCCCCAGATTCCCAGTGAAAGTACGAAGCTCCCTCCTCTAGGCCTCAGGGCCTCCTGTATCCCTGGGTGATATGAGCCCTCATCAAATCATATCATCGTCTCCTGGGATCACAGCAATCTCCCAAACCAAACTGAGCATCATGAACACCAAAATATCACTCGTCACGGAAATTCCACCCTCTATTGCAAGACAATGCTCCTTAGAAATTCATGGCTAAAAGGAAGACACAGCCGTAGTCTTCTAGGAGTGTACAGGCAATTCTAGAAATAATATGGGCTTTTTCAACAGGTGCAGCTAACCACCATAGCACACATATACCTATGTAACAAACCTGTATGTGTGGTACATGTATCCCGTTTTGTGTGTGTGTGTGTGTTTTTTTAGAAGAAATAAAGAAAAAAAAAAAAAAACCAGTGGACTTCAGACTCAAAGAGACCTGGGTCCTGATCCAGACTCTGCCATGTCCAGGCAAGGTGACCATGAGCAAGTACTTCCACCTCCCTAAGCATCAGTGGCCTCATCTCAGAAGACTGCTGGGAAGAGTAACCAGGATGCTGGGTGTGAAGCTCCTAGCACGTGGCAGGGGCTCCCATCCCTTGGCTGCCACTGGTGGGTGGACATGTCCCAGGAGTCAGAGAAAAGGTGCTCTGTCCTGGCTGTCTCTTACCTGTCCTGTGTAGACGCAGAGCCTCCAGGATGTGGAACCCAGCAAGCTGCACCCTCAGTGCTGGGATATCCAGGGCCAGAGGTGCACCTGCCCCAGGCTTGTCTCTACCAGGCTGTGGTGGTGTAGGAGATTCCTGCTCACTCCTGCTTTCCACCACAGGGTTCAGTACCAGGCAGTGGATAAAGTGTAGCCGGGACCTTTTGATCATGCTGGTCAGTGCATCCTAGGACCAAACAGAGGGAAGTCAGGGCCAGTTGTCTCAGAGAGACACAGAAAGGGGACTAGACCCTCCCCAAATATTCATTAAGCCCAACCTGGGCATCTTTGGGGCCCCTATGCCCTACATCAAGGAGCTCCCTACAGTCTGATTTGGATTCATGAGAAATAATGGTCCTTGTTGAAACAGATGGAGAAACTGAGGCATGGAGAGAGCAAGTGAGTGGACCCAGGTCACACAGACCAGGGGCAGAAGAGCTAGGACTAGAACTCAGGACTAAGGCTAAGGGTGTTTCCACTATAACCCACCAGGAGGTTCATTTTTTTTCTTTTTAAAAATTAATTCATTTATTATTATTATTTTTTGAGACACAGTCTCACTCTGTCACCAGGCTGGAGTGCAGAGGCACGATCTCAGCTCATTGCAACCTTCTCCTCCCAGGTTGAAGCGATTCTCCTGCCTCAGCCTCCCAAGTAGTGGGACTACAGGTGCTCGCCACCACGCCCGGCTAATTTTTTGTACTTTGAGTAGAGACGGGGTTTCACCACATTGGCCAGGCTGGTCTTGAACTCGTGACCTTGTGATCTGCCCGTTTTGGTCTCCCAAAGCACTGGGATTACAGGTGTGAGCCACTGCGCCAGGCCACTACAAGGTTTATTTAAAGGTGTCCTTCCCTTGTCTCAGCCCATTCTCATCTGTGCTCAGCCTGGCCACTGACCAATCTCATGCCTTCCTTTATTCACGGATTCACATTCCAGGTCTAGGTACCACATTTACATCCAGCTGGGCCCTGCCGCCTTGCCCCAGGGGAACCTGGTGGTGAGCAAGGCAGACAGGGCTGGTCTGGCTCTCATATGTGTCACTGGAGTCAAGAGGGCATTCATAGCTTGTGGGAACTCCTCCAGGCCTCTCAACTCAACACCAAGCAGCACAGGCTGAAGGCCTCAGACTTGGATCGGTCACTTCCCGGTGGTGTGACCAGAGTCAAGTTTCACTGCTGCTGGGAGCCCCCATTTCCTCCTCTGTGGGGCGTGGGGTGACGCTCACCCCTCTGGCCTTGCTGGGGAGGTTAGAGATGATGTAGGCACATGACTCAGCCCAGAGGAGATGAGGATGGAGGCAGCGAAGGCCAGGACACCATGAGACAGGGTGCCTACTCACCATCTGCAGCTTGATCTGGGAGCACGGGGCTTTCCTCCTCACCGCGGCCAGGCTGCTGGCAAAGGTCCTCCTCACCATGCGGTTCCTCTGCAGGGCCTGCTGGGAGGTGCCCTCCAGGCCTGCCACAGCCCGGCACACAGGAGGCAGCTTGGCTCGGGCCTGGAATAGACTCCGCAGCTCCTCTCTGGTGGGGAGGAGGGAAAAGAGAGAGGAGCTTTAGGAAGTTCTTGGGAAAGCCTTGGCCTGGGTGGTGGCAAAGAGAACAAGCCTTCTTGCGTCCTGCTCCTCTGCTTCCTAAAGCCTCCTCTACAGTCACGTGTCCCAGCTGCTCTCCTTCATTCACAGTCTCTCCTGCCAGGTGAGGCTTTGCTTCATGGCAAATGCCAGCTCCTTCCCGATGCCCGTCTTCTACCTGCAAATGCTCCCTCCCTCCCTCGGCTTAGAGCATCTGTCCTATGGATATTCCTGTCACTTACATACCTATAGCAAGGCTACGACACCTATACTTTCTTAGAGGGCAAACTCCTCTCTGCTATTCCTCGACCAGGCCTAGCACACAGTAGGCATGCGCTATGTGTTTCATGCAAGAAGGAATGACTCAGGCTGGGCACGCAGTTTGTGGAGCTGCAAGATAATGTCAAATAAATACCCAGCCTGGGCCGGGCGCGGTGGCTCACGCCTGTAATCCCAGCACTTTGGGAGGCCAAGGTGGGCGGATCACGAGGTCAGAAGATTGAGACCATCCTGGCTAACACGATGAAACCCCATCTCTACTAAAAACACAAAAAATTAGCCGGGCGTGGTGGCGGGCACCTGTAGTCCCAGCTGCTCGGGAGGCTGAGGCAGGAGAATGGCATGAACCCGGGAGGTGGAGCTTGCAGTGAGCCAAGATCGCACCACTGCTCTCCAGCCTGGGCGATAGAGCAAGACTCCGTCTCAAAAATAAATAAATAAATAAATACCCAGACTGACACCTGAGCAGATAGTGCCTTCCCTCAGCATCCCTGAGGTTAGTGGCCAGGGTGCTAGCTTTTTGTTAGTGGTGGTAGTGGTTTTTTTGAGACAGTCTTGCCCTGTCGCCAGACTGGAGTGCAGTGATGTGATCTCGGCTCACTGCAACCTCTGCCTCCCGGGTTCAAGCGATTCTCCTGCTTCAGCCTCCCAAGTAGCTGGGACTATAGGCAACCGCCACCAGGCCCGTCTAATTTTTGTATTTTTAGTAAAGACAGGGTTTCACCATGTTGGCCAGGATGATCTCGATCTCTTGACCTCGTGATCTGCCCGCCTTGGCCTCCCAAAGTGCTGGGATTACAGGAGTGAGCCACTGCGCCTGGCCAAGGTGCTAGCTTTTTAAGTGTCTGTTCCAATAAAACAGAGCTGGCCTGCCCTCTTCCATGAGCCAACTATGAACCAGGCTGTCTAACAGGTCATCTGCTATTTTACGTCACCAAAGCCTTCTTAGATCAGACATGGGAGCTTGGGGACCCCATTCCCATTTCTTAGATTATGAAACTGAGGTCCAGGTCATGTAGCTTAAAAGAGGGAAAAACAGAATCTGAGCATATTCCTGACTCCAAAGCTGGGCTATAGCCATTGAGTCTTGTAGCCTCATCCAACTCTTATTTATGGTGCAGGAAGCAGAAACAACCAGAGAAGGGAGAGTGACTGCCCACGGTCACTCAGGTGACAAAGGGCAGGGCTGGGACTCAACCCGGGCCACCTACGTCATCATTCAGTCCTCTGTGTGCTCACAGCTCCTGTTGTCCCATCCCTGGCCTGGATCTCTCTCCAGGAGCTGGATGTTCACGAGCCCCACTCCTGGATATGGGTTTCTAGTCAGCTCTGACATAAGGTGCTGGGAATTCTCCAAGCATCTCTTAGACTCAAGTTGGGTCCTGGCTGTGCTTCTGTTTTGCTGTGTTGAGCAAAGGCAAGCCACTTCACCGCTCAGGGCCTCGATTTTTCTCATGTGTAAAATGGGACTAAGGATCTTGTGTTGTGATAAGGATTAAGAGGATACTAATAAAGCGTTTATGCTGATCCGAGGCATATAGGGGGTAGTGAGCAAGTGGTCCTTTCTCACCCTGGTGCCCACCTGAGACACCAGCACCTCCCTGGTGGTCTCAGTTTCTCTTCTTGTCTCTAAGCTCTACCCCTGCAGAATTCCAGCATTGAACTTGGGAGCATGCGTGCACACACACACAAACATACACACGTACACACACATGCACACACACACACACCACACACACACAGCATTTTCCAATAACCCTCTGAACTAAAAGCAGAGAATGCTGCCAGCCTCATGCCAGCACTCTGGGCTGAGCAGCCAGGGAACATGGTGAGCTTTTTTTAATGCTACAAAACGTATCGTTTCAGTTTTACGACTCCCTAGTTCTTGAATGTCCATAAAAGTTGTTCCAGTCACATCATCTCTCAGATACTTAATGAAAGGCAAAGTGCCAAAATAAGAAGTCACGGCTTTTTAGCTTTTGTTCCACCTCCCCAGAAGGCCAGCTTTTCTCCTCGGCTGGATTCGCTCTGGCCCCAGGGAGACATTGCACTGCTCCAATTCAAGTTATGGTTCTTTGTTCCATTATGGAGGGATGGGATTCCTGGGCTGGCCCTCCCACACTGTGTTGTTGTAGCTGCATAGTTTAGGTGGGAAGGAAAACACAGTGCCTTCAATGCCCCATCCCCGTCCCCAGCCCTGGTCCAACTCACCTTTTTGACTGTTGCAGGACCTGGGGTGCATCCAGGGCTGAGAGGTTGGGCTTGGCTCTGTGGAGCCAGCCCGTGAGGTCGTACCGCACAGGGTCCCATCCCAGCTGGTGGAAAATCTCACACTGGAGGGGCTGCTCACAGGTCCGCAGGGCAGAGGACCCTGGAAAGAGACATGGTGGCATGAGTGCTAGGACCTGGTGGGGACACATTGCAATCAGCTGGCATCCCCTAAACACACAGTATCCATCTTAATGTGTTCCCAGATAGCTAAAGCTCATGGTTGAAGGCACCCACGTTTCTCCTGCTGTGGTGAATTTGTGGACATTATTTCCAAAGTGGATTTTATTCTTTCTTGCTTTCTTAAATCTAGGATACCTGTTTTTCCCAAACATCATCTGCATACTCAATCTCCTCGAGTTTTTCTATATATATAACCACCTATCACCTGGGCTGTGATTTACTTAATGTTTTCTTTAAGTCGACTTACATTTTCACAAGTACAGTACATTCATTTTAAAAGAAGAATCATATTGCAGATTTGATGTGCAAGACATGTTCGTTTTCTGATATGCATGGCAATTATGATGAAATATTTTTAAAATATTTAGTTGTATGCCACGTAAAATCATTTTGAATACCATCAACCAAATAAATACAGGGAATACCTTTGGGAGATACGGGCACATTGGTTTCAAGAGACAGGGTGGGAGAAACAAATGGGCCTGATCTTGGGGGCTAGAGAAATCCTAGGTTCTTTACCATTTATGACTGTGTGAAGGGTGTCAAGCCCTGTAAGTCTGTGAGCATCAGTTTCCTCCACTGTAAAATGTGGATTAAATAATGCATACCTCCCAGAGTGGCTTATGGCTTAAAGGAGATAATGTACGTAAAATATTTTAGTACAGTGTCCAGCACATAATGGTCACTCAGTCAGCTGTAACGGTTGTCACTGCCCTTCACTGCACTTAAACCTTTGCTGGTGTTTCCGAATCACAAAGTGTGCTTTATATTCACATCCTCAGTGCCCAGCGTCATGCTTGGCACAGGGAGAGTCCAGAAGTGCTTGCAGAATGAATGCATGGATTAATTAATTAAGGGATTGCTGTTCATTTATTATATCACTCTAACTATTGTGATGCTCACAGGTTGCAATCACAGGTTTGGGATAGCTGTCCCCACACTGAATGACTGCAGATGGATTTTGGGGTTTTTTTTTTTTTTTTTTTTTGAGACAGAGTTTCGCTCTTGTCGCCCAGGCTGGAGTGCAATGGAGTGATCTCGGCTCACTGTAACCTCCACCTCCCAGGTTCAAGCAATTCTTCTGCCACAGCCTCCCGAGTAGCTGGGATTACAGGTGTGAACCAACATGCCCAGCTAATTTTGTATTTTGAGTAGAGACGGGGTTTCACCATGTTGGCCAGGCTGGTCTCGAACTCCTGACCTCAAGTGATCTGCCGGCCTCGGCCTCCCACAATGCTGGGATTACAAGCATAAGCTACTGCACCCGGTCCCCAGATGGATTCCTATTAAGAGTGGTCAGATTATCATGACTCTTGGATGTATCCGGAATGATCTTACTTTGCTTTCCCATCCTGCTATTGCCAACGTACTCGCATGCACTAGGGTCCTAAGTCTTCCCCTCAAATCCTAATTTGCTGCCTCTAAACTCCAGTAAGCTAGGAAACAAAGGACCTGCATTTCTTGGAACTCCCTGCAAACAAAAGCAGTCTGCACAGTCTGCAGCTTTCGTGAGCCTGTGTAGGAGTAAAGGGCGTGGCATCTGCCACCTGTGTGGTTGCTTAGAGGTACTCTGTGCTCACTTCCCAGATTGCCCCTGTCCAGGATAATGGAAGTTACCAGCACAGAACCCTTCCAGTGAAGTGAAGTTTCCCTGTTTCAAGAGTGTCCTGTGAGGCTTTCAGAGCCATGCAGTCCCTGCCCTCAAGAAAGTCCCTTTCCAATGGGAGAGTAAAGCACCCACGGGGAGCAAGGTGACAAAGCACACACCAGGCTTTGGCGCAAACATCCATGCTGCATTTGCAATGCCACAGGTATCTGTTTACCTGGCTGCCTCCTTCCACTGTACTGGAAGCAACCTCAGAGCAGGGACTGGTCGACTCATTGTTAGGCTCAGCAGCCAGTACAGGGCTGGGCTCTGAATGAGGATTATGACCGAATAGGGGACAGGGAAGAAACAAGAAAGGATGTTGATGTTTGCTAAGCCCCGGCTCCTAGCACTCTCTGCTGGACATGCCAGCATGAGTGATTTCACTCTGGTTGGTGATGTGAGCACCTCTGGGCTGGTTTCTAGAAGATGACACCGAAGTTCAGAGACATGAGGCAGTTTGGCTAATGGCGCACAGCAGGATGAGGCCACAGGTCTGCTGGTCCAAAAGCCTGCCTCTGTCCAGGGTGGTGTCCAGCACATGGAGATGCCACATTTCCCAGGCAATGTCCTGGAAAACAGTACCCAAGTTCCAGGCCTGCTTGTTCCCCTCATTCACTCCTCTATCCTGAAGTTGACTTTTATTCCACAATTTTGTCCATGAAAGCATTTCCCATGAAGTCTTTGGCTTTCGGGAGCCCCATGGATACTTCTGGAAGATGGAGCCTTATCCAGCATATCTTTCTCACAACTTCAGGCTTCGTCACCTCCCCCAGGAGCCTGAAGCTGAGGGGGCCCCTAGACAGGGCTCCCTCAGCCTCTGCAGGTCACACTCAGAGGTTGATGAGGGCCTGTCACCTGACTGTCCACTGTGCCTGGGCTCCATGAGGGCTGATCCCTGCTGACCTTTGTGGGAACACTCAGCAAATGTACCTGAGGTAAGGGAAAGAGGTCATAAACAGCGAGCCCTGGGTCAGCTGGAATGCCCCAAGTGTTCTGGATGATCGAATGTTCTCATTAACTCAGAGCCAACCAGAAAGCAATAGGGGAAGAGAACTATTTTTTCTTTTGAAACAAAATGTCGTAATTAATGTGTCTTATCAGGGGGTTTAAGGCAAAGGATGAGGACAGAGTCTCTCCCTTGGGAACTGAGGGCTTTATAGCATCCTCCTAGGGATGTCTGCGACTGACACGACAGACCTCATGGATAAAGGGGAGGGGCCCCAAATCTAACCACATCCCCTTCTGCCCACTCCAGCCTCACTCTGCCCTATGCCTTCTGCTTCCAACCCTACTTTCCATCTCTTTTGCCTACAAGGCAGGATCCAGAAAACATTCCCTTTGATAATACATTTCATTGATTCTGGATCACTGAGTTTTCACATATTCATCAGTTTTGTAAAAAGGATTCACTGTGCACCTCATCCCGCCAGCTGTGCCAGCTGTCGTCCCCGCAGAGGTGACCAGCCTCGCCCCTGTCACCACGCAGCTGGCCTTCCCCAAGGGGAAATTACTGACGAGCAAGTGTGGGACATGCCCCAAGCAGCGGGGAAGAGAAAAACTAGGGAGGGAGCCAGGATCACAGGCAGGGAGAGGTCACCGCTTTCCACAGGGAGGTCAGGGAAAGGCCATGGGCAGCACTGGGCTGGAATGTGGCAGAAGGGCCCCCCAGGCAGAAGGTGCTGCTGACGCCAGCGCCCAGAGGTGGGAATGTGCATGGTATGTTTGAGGAGCAGCAAAGAGAGCTGTGTGATGGGAACAGGAGAGGGGAGGGGAACATGCAGATACGGCCTTGTTATGATCAGGGCCCTGGGGAGACAGTGAACGGGAACAACTGCCCTCAGGGAGCGCAGGGTCGTAGGGAGAATGGCAACAAGCAAGCAAGCAGAGAAACAACCACAACTTCACAGAGCCTGGCAAGGGCCCTGAAGGAGGAAACGGAATCGTGATGGGGTCGTGAGGCTGCCAGGGGGACAGCTTCAGACAGGGCAGGAAAGGCGTCTAAAGGGGGAGCTCTGGGCAGAGAGCTGAAGGAGCGGGAGGCGGAAATGCTCTGTGTACGCAGCACCTTCATCCTCACCACGGCCCCTGGGTTTCACCAGGACTGCTGTCCTACGGAACCGGGAGGAGACTTTCCAGGAGTCACCAATGGTGCAGTTGAGTACTGAGCAGGAGCCACCTCAGGGCTCTGGGGCCCAAAGCCTGGGCTTCCCCAGCTCTTTCTCCTGGCTGGGTGAGTGAGATGGATCTCACTCTGAGATGTGAGTGAGATGCCTCCCTGCCTCCCCAAAATCTCCACTCCTGAGCCCATATCATACATAGAGACTGGGGTCCCTTTGACAGCCTGGAGAGCCACGAGTCCACCTGGCCTTTGGAGTGAGGCTGCCCAGGTTCAGTGCTAGCCCTGTGCTCGGCGCCTACAGGGCCCTGGGAAGCCACTGGACCTCAGCAAGGACTCAATCACCTCCCTGTAGCTGGGGTGCAGTGAAGCCCACAGGCCTGGCTCCAACCAAGGGCTCCACAACTAGCAGTTTCTGCCACTCATTCATTCTCCTTTCCCAGCTAGCAAAGGGGCAGACGCATCTCACACCCCAGCCTGCATGGAGGGGAATCCATCATTGCCAGGATTAAGTAAATGCCAGGACCCCTGCAGGGTGAGCACAGCCAGGGCCACGGCACGACTTCCTAGGTCCTAGGCACTTTTGCTTTCCTGGGCACCTTCCTCCATGAAAATATATATACACACACACACATACACACATGCACAGGCATGTATACAAACACACTTATACATATATACACATACATACACACATACACACACACATATATACACACATATACACACATATATACAAACACACTCATACATATGTACACACATATATACATGCACACATGTATACAAACACACTCACATATATACAAACATATACACACATACACACATATATACACACATATACACACATACACACATATATACAAACATACATATATACACACATATACACACATGCACACACTTATACACACTCATACACACACACAAACATACATATATACACACATACACACATGTATACAAACACACTCATACATAAATACACACACATGCACACATATATACAAACACACTCAAGCATATACACACACATACACTCATACATATATACACACATACATATATACACACACATATATACACACAAGCACACGCACTACATACACACCCTCACATATACAAACGAGACATACATGCACACACACACAGGCACACACGAATACACACATATACATATAGACACATATACACATATATACACACATGTTCACACACAAACACATATATTTACACACAGGCATACCCATATACACACACATACACACACACACACATACGGTTGTGCAATGGGAGGTGGAGATGCCTCCCTGCCTCCCCAAAATCTCCACTCCTGAGCCCATATCATACCTAGAGACAGGGGTCCCTTTGACAGCCTGGAGGGCCACGAGTCCACCTGGCCTTTGGAGTGAGAACTCCAAGAACTGCATCATTAGGTGATTCAGCCCTTGTGGGAACACCATAGGGTATGCTTACACCAACCTAGATGGTACAGCCTACCACACACATAGGCTGTATGTACAGCCCATGGCTCCTAACTACAAGCCTGTACAGCATGTGACCACACTGAATACTGTAAGCCACCATAACACAATGGTAAGGACTTGTGTATCTAAACACATCTAAACATAAAAAAGGTGCAGTAAAAATATGGTATTATCATCTTATGGAATCACCATTTGTATACACAGTCCGTTGACTGAAACATTGCTAGGCGGTGCATGACTGTGTGTGTAATCCCAGCACTTTGGGAGGCCAAGGCGGGTGGATCACTTGAAGTCAGTAGTTCCAGACCAGCCTGGTCAACATGGTGACACCCCGTCTCTACTAAAAATACAAAAAATTAGCCAGGCGTGGTGGCAGGTGCCTGTAATCCCAGCTACTCGGGAAGCTGAGGCAGGAGAATTGCTTGAACCCGGGAGGCGGAGGTTGCAGTGAGCCGAGATCGTGCCACTACACTCCAGCCTGGGTGACTAGAGTGAAACTCCGTCTCTCTCTCTCTATGTGTGTATATATGTATATGTATATATGTATATATGTATACATATATATGTCTATATACACACATTATAGATACATATAAATTACACATATATACACACATATATGTGCATATATATAATTTAATATATAGGCATATATTAAAGAATTGCACTTGACTTGACCTAAAAGTTCTTTTTCGTTCCAGAAATTAAAACATTTTCTGGGAGAGAACAGCACACGCTGGGCACACAGTGGGGTGAGGAGGGAGAGCATCAGGAAGAATAGCTAATGGATGCTGGGCTTAATACCTGAGTGATGGGACAATCTGTGCGGTAAATCACCATGGCACACATTTACCTATATAACAAACCTCCACATCCTGCACATGTACCCCTGACCTTAAAATTTAAAACAATTTAAAACCACATTTTCATGGGCCCCCAGAACACCAGGCACTGTGCCTCCATGATGGGCAGAGAAGTCAGCTCTGTGCCAGTCACTGGCAGAGCCAAGCTCTCTGGGAATAATTGAGGGATTTGCACTGTGAGCTTGCTCCAGGGAGAGCTGCAGGCATCAGATGCTGTTGCTGCTTCACTGGTTAGACAATCCTGTCCGGATGTAGGCACAGGAATCCACCATGAAAGTCTCAGACAGAGGCCTCTGCTGGTCACCACAGGGCGGAAGCTTCTGGCGGCGCTCACTCGCTGGATGGTGACTCTTCTACCAATTTCTTATAAGCTGTTCCAGTTGGACAATCACCCGAAACATTCCATCAAGATGCATCTGTCTACATCTCCAATGACTTCAACGTGCCCAAATCCAATGGTCATTCCTCAGCCCACACCTCATTTGACCTTTCAGCCCCATTTGATAAGGTCGATCCCTCCCTCCCCCTGTGGCTTTCAGGGAGTCACATTCTCCTGGGTTTCCCTCCTGCCTCCCTGACCACACCTCGGTCTCCTGCGCTGGTTGTTTACCTTGTCCCTGACACCTTGACATAGGAATGTCCCAGAACCTAGTCCTTGGACATCTTCTCAGCCAAGCGTCATTCTCTCAGTGACCTCAACCACAGCCACAGTCCTCAGTCTTCTTCTTTCAGACGCACCCGCCTTACTGTCTCTTCTCTGCTGGAAGGGCAGTGCCATGTGGGTGAAGATGTGTGTTTTCTTCACTGATGCATCTCCTGGGCTAGGACAGTGGCCGCCACGTATTAGGTGCTCCATCCATATTTTCTGAATGGACCAAGGAATGAGTGAGGAAGAGCACACATCGTGGCCTCAAAGAGGGTTGGGACTGATAAGATCACTAAGTACATTTACCTTCTTCTTTTTTTTTTTTTTTTTTTCAGATGGAATTTCACTCTTGTTTTCCAGGCTGGAGTGCCGTGGTGTGATCTTGGCTCATTGCAACCTCCACCTCCCAGGTTCAAGAGATTCTCCTGCCTCAGCCTCCCGAGTAGCTGGGACTACAGGCGTGCGCCATCACACCCAGCTAATTTTTTGTATTTTTAGTAGAGATAGGTTTTCACCATGTTGGCCAAGCTGGTCTGGAACTCCTGACCTCAAGTGATCCACCCGCCCCGGCCTCCCAAAGTGCTGTGATTACAGGCGTGAACCACCACACCCAGCCAGTACCTTTGCCTTCTTAAGTGCCTAGTGGTGTGGGGATCTGAGTCTCAGATCCAGACAAACCATGTTTTGAATCTGCCTTTTGACCCTTCTCCTCTGGGTGACCTTGCACAAGCGTTTCTGGAACTCAGTTTGGGAATAAGAATATGTATCTCTAAGTGTGGGGCAGAATCCTACCAGAAGATATCCATAAAGCTGAGGATGCAGCTGAGTGGAGCAATGCAACACTCCCCAACCCCGGAATCATGTTCTCCGTCACCATCGGCATCCTCATTCTCATCAATAAACCTGCAACACCTTGCCCCTGGTGACAAAGCTCTGCACGCACATAATATGACCCAATCATCATAGCAGAAATGGTAGAGAAAAAGGGGTAAGGGGTGACTTCTTTCCCCATTTTAAAAACATATCAACTAAGACTACGAGAGGTTTGCCCCACATCATGCAGGGGAAAGTAGAAATAACTAGACTTCAACTTGGAGCCTATGGATACCGAATCTCATGATCACTTTGTTCTGGTTTCATGTCTTCATCTCCCCTCTTGCTCCCCCTTCCACCAATCCAACTCCCACCAAGTGCTATGGACTTTACCTGCTAAACGCCTCCGGAAGCTTCTACCTCCTGGGGCAGGCCAGCTCTTCTCTCACCCTGGCCACAGCCAGCTCCTCTCTCACCCTGGCCACCTGCCTTCCTACCATATCTTCACACTACAGCCTCAGGGAACTTTCCAGAATGTGAAGCTCATCACGCCTCCCACTGCCTAGAATCCTTCATGGCTTCTCGTCGCTCTAGGGTTAAGACCTTTGCATGACCAGCAAGGGTCTCTGCAGTCTGAGCCCAGAAGCCATCTCCAAACTTGTCCTGCATCATGTTCCTGGCTCTCTGTTAGATTCATCTGCACGCATCTCCCCCTGGCTACCAGAAAAATGAGATGCACCCTGATGCGCCCCATCAGACTACAGTTGCAGGCTCAGTGTGCACACGTGTGCTTGGCTGTGAGCTCGTCCCTTCCCCATGAGCACGTGGCCCACTCCAGGCTGGTTAACTACCACATGGAACAGTACCCAGCACACAGTGGCTGCCCAATGTGTTCGTTGAATACTGGAATGAATGAAAGCACACACAGGCTCATGCACATTCACCTCTGCACGTTGGAGCCTCTGTGCAGGCCTTCTCAGGCCTTTTTCTGCAGCTGAGAAGGATAGATTCCAACACCCAGGCTGGACTCAGGCCCCCTCCCCAGCTCGTTGCTTCCTTACCTTCAGTCCCAGCTCCTTTCTTCTCGAAGGCAGCACACAGACGCTCGAGCACCACACTGTCACTGGAGCCCTCTACACGGACTTCCTCATCCAAGACCCAGAAAAGGCCTTTGGCATCCTGGGCACCTCCTCCAGCTGGTAAGCGGACCTAGTGGGAGACCCAGGATTCATTGAAGGGCCCTGATCCCCATCAGAGGCCTGTCTTGGGCTTCTCTTCCCACCGAAGGGGAATGGGAGCATCCAAGTCTCAAGCATCAGGACTCAGAATGTGCCTACCCAAAACCATGCTCCCATTCACCCCAGACTCTCAGTGTTGAAGCCACAAAACGACAGCAACTGCTCATTTGCAAACTGTCCAAATCCTGCCTCTGTGCTCACCTCCTGTGTGGTCTTGGGCAACTTACTACACTTCTCTGAGCCTTGTTTCCTCCTGTGTAATGAAGACTGAAAATACCTTCCTTGGAGGGCCGTGGTGAGGATTTAACAAGGGGAACCCTCTGGACATTGCACATTTCTAGATACATACAGGTAGCTGGTCTATTTGTGCACAATCAAACGAGAAAGGATTAATTCTGTCTGCATCGTTTCCTCTAAAAAGTCCTTGTATTCTTTAAACTAAAATCTTGGGGAGGAAAAAAAACAATAAGCACTCAAAGAACATTTCAGAGAAGGTGAACATGATTCAATAGCACAGATGTAGAATTTTAAAGTTAGCCATAAGCTTCAGAGACCATCTAGTCAACCCTGTAATGGTGCATATGGGAAACTGAGAGAGGCCGGGGGAGTTTAAAGGGCCTCTCTGAGGGCCCACAAGGAGTTGGCACAACCAAAAGAAGGCCAGCAAGTGGTTATAGAGGAAATGCAATATGCACAGTGACCAACTGTCCTACTGTGCCCGGGACATGAAACTTTCAGTACTAAAGCTGGGAAAGTCCTATGCAAACCAGGACAGTTGGTCACCCTAACTGAGGAATCCACACCCCTCAGAGGCCTGGAGAGGGGAAGGGGGCACATCCAGGGTCTCATGGATGGAGAGCCAAAGATGCAGAGCTGGAACTGGATCCCAGGCATCCTTCACCTTGGCCTTTTTCACTGGGGCTGAAACTGATAGCCAGCCCATGCTCAGAAGGTCCTCAGAAAATAGCTGTGAAGGTTGGGAATGGTGGTGCATGCCTGTAATCCCAGCCACTCAGGAGGTTGAGGCATGAGAATCGCTTGAATCCGGGAGGCAGAAGTTGCAGTGAGCAGAGATCACGCCACTGCACTCCAGCCTGGGTGACAGAGTGAGACTCTGTCTCAAAATAAAGAAGAAAGAAAAGAAAAGGGGAGGGGAGGGGACAGGAGGGGAAGGGAGGGGAAGGGAAAGGAAGGGAAGGGAGAAAGAAAAGAAGGAAAGGAAAGGAAAGGAAAGGAAAGGAAAGGAAAGGAAAAGAGGAAGGAAAGGAAAGGAAAGGAAAGGAGGAAGGAAAGGAAGGAAAGGAAGGAAAGGAAGGAAAGGAAGGAAAGGAAGGAAAGGAAGGAAAGGAAGGAAAGGAAGGAAAGGAAGGAAAGGAAGGAAGGAAGGAAGGAAGGAAGGAAGGAAGGAAGGAAGGAAGGAAGGAAGGAAGGAAAGAAGCTGTTTGCAGCCACAGGTCCTGGAGACTACCCTGCCCCCTGCCCTTCCCAGCCAACACTGCTAAATCAGCCCTTCAGGCTCACCCTTTCCCAGGAGAGGCACAGGTGAGGAAGCACAGGGTGGAAGGAAATGAACCAGACAGATGCCAACCAGAAGAACACACTGAGCCGAGAACAGCCAGCCGGGCTTACACAGGAGAGGGCTTTGCAATGATGGGTGCAGCCCACTGTGTGCCAAGAGAAAGTTTGCAAGCCAACTCTGGTCAGCAGGAGACAAGGAAGGAAGAAAAGGACAGCGGCAGCCTGCAGTGTCAGATGGCAGGAGAGATGCCACCCGCAGGGTACCTCCTGTGTGCCAGGCATCATGTCAGGTGCCTTATGTGCAATATCTCATTGATGTTCACAGCAACCCAGAGAAAGTAGCATCCCCATTCTGGAAATGAGGAAACTGAGGTTCAGAGAGGTGAAGCAACACGCCCAAGGTCACCAAGATTGGACCCAAGCATGGCAGGTTCCATGGCCCAAGCACTTTGGTACTAAAATGTGAAGAGGAAGACAAAAAAATCAAGTGAAATTGTCACGGGCAGTTCTGAGTTGAGCAGAGGTGCAGATCTGGGGTAGCAAAGTGAGTTCTAGGGATGGAGAGAGTGAGGTAAAGACTCCGCTTCCCTCAAACTAACACCTGTCTGCCCCTAAATGAGTTCAGGGCCCTGCACCCAACATGGTCCCCTGTTCTCCAGTCCCCCAAGGTCCCCGGTTTCTTCTGGGAACAGCACCTTCATTCAAACATCTGACCTTTGCAGGCCAGAGTGGCTGGAGGCCCCTGGCCATGAGCCTTGAACTCGCTTTGGCTCAGGCCTCAGCCTCCCAGGCATGGGGCTAGTCTAAGACATAGACTCAGACATAAAGGAGAGCAGCGGTTCTCAACCTGATGATGCTTAAACTTCCATTGTTCAGGCCACAACCCAGACCAATTTACACAGAATCTGGGGGTGGGTCCCAGGCATCCACATTTCCAGTGATCCCGGGGTGACTCTAGGTGCAGACGGCATTGACAACTAGTAGACTGAAGACTCAAATCCACGAGCATTTCAACATGGCCAGCCGGCATCTGAGAGCCTGGGTTGGCTGGGCCCCGTGTTACCTGAGAGGGATTGTGATCCACAGCAGCCACAGTGGTCCCTGGGGAGGGCTCCGGGAGGTCAAACTGCACAGGAACACCTTCCTGGAAAAAATCACAGGATTTAAAAGTTAGCGCTTTCAGTGAGCTGAAGGGGGAAGAAAACTTCTGAAGGAAAAAGCGGAGAGGACTTCCATCACCTCTTGGCCCTTTAAAAAAAATGGTTTTAAAAATTTTGGCAAAAGATACATAGCAAAAAATTTACCATTTTAGTCATTTTAAGTATACAGTTCAGTGGTATAAGATACATTCACGTTGTTATGCATCCATCACCAGCAAGCATCTCCAGAACTTTCTTCACCTTTCAAAACGGAGTCTCTGTACCCAGGAGACTCAACTCCCTGCTTCCTTCTCCCCTAGCATCCTGCTTTCTGTGCCTCTGATCTTGACTTTTCTAAGTAGCTTATGTAAGTGAAATCTTATAGTATTTGTCCTTTTGTATCTGACTTATGTAACTTAGCATAAAGTCCTCAGGGTTCATCCAGCCTGTGCCATTTTGTCAGAATGTCCTTCCTTTTGAAGGCTGAATAATACTTCCTAGTAAGTGCGTATCTCGTGATGTGAATATCTCATTTTGTTTGTCCATTGCCTGTCAATTGCAATCCACACGTGGGTTGCTTCTGCCTTTTGGCTATTGTGAATAATGTTGCAGTTTGGTGCACAAATACCCGTTTGAGTCCCTGATTTCAATTCTTCTGAGTATATACCCAGACATGGAATTGCTGAATTACGTGGGAATTCTATTTTTTTTATGTTTTGAGGTCCACCATTCTATTTTCCACAGCAGTGGCACTATTTTACATTGCTATCAATACCGCACAAGGGTTGAAATTTCTCCACATCACCCCAACACTTGTTATTTTCTGATTTTTTTTTTAGTAGCCATTATAATGTGTGGGAGGTGGTGTCTCATTGTGGTTTGGATTTGCCTTTCTCTTACAATTTGTGATGGTGAGCTTCTTTTTGTGTAAATCTTTGGAGAAATGTCTGTTTAATTAATTTTCCCAGTTGTTAATGAGGTTGTTTATTCATCACCTTTTAGTCTTTGTGTGGGAAGAAAAATTGTCAATCAATGCTCCAATGACATTCTGCTCATCATACAGGGTGTCAGCCATCACGCTGACAGCTTTATCAGAAACTGGTAACTCAGTCCACACTTTTAAAATATTTATTGAGAACATAATGAGGCTGAGTGTTCGGTGCTGGAAGTAACAAGTGTAAACTATGAGGAATAATAGTTGCCACAAAAAGGTCACCAGAAGCCGGGTGCGGTGGCTCACGCCTGTAATCCAAGCACTTTGGGAGGCCAAGGCAGGTGGATCACCTGAGGTCAGGAATTCGAGACCAGCCTGGCCAACATGGTGAAACTCTGTCTCTACTAAAAATACAAAAATTAGCCGGGCATGGTGGCAGGTGCCTGTAATCCCAGCTACTTGGGAGGCTGAGGCAAGAGAACCACTTGAACCCAGGAAGCAGAGGTTGCAGTGAGCCGAGATCGCTCCATTGCACTCCAGCCTGGGCAACAAGAGCGAACCTCCATCTAAAAAACAAAAAATTTAAAAAGTCACCAGAGATGTCTGGGAAGTGCTGTGGACAAAGATGTTCATCACAGTATTGTTTACAAAGCCTTGAACTTAGAAACCACCCTGATGTCTATAGGAGAGGAAATACAATCAGATGCAACCACTGCAAGCAGGTTTACTAAGATTTGTAAGTGAAGGGAGGTGATGTGAACAATGTAATACTGTGAGGAAAATGACAGACAACAAACTCACGTGTACGGGAAGATCCAAAATCCACAGACAACATAATAAAGGGAAAATGGTAAAAAAAAAAAAAAAACAAAACAAACAAACAAAAAAAACCAGAATGGTAACAGTGGTTGCCACTGGATGGGAGGGCTAAAGGAGATTGTATCTTTAGTTTCTTTGTACTTATATGAAGTTTCCAGGGTTTGAATTAAAAATGTATTACTTTGATAATCAGAAATAAGTGAAATATTATGGGAAAAATAAAATAGCTGTTACACTCTTTATTCTTGTTCATTAAATGCTCAAAACGGCCCCTTTGGGGAGTATGGTAACAATGACCATAAAACAACCCCAGTTCTCTGCACTTTTCTATATCCATACTCTCTGCAGTGACACTGCAGTGCCTCCATCAAGAAGTGGAGCCTGTTTTCCTACCCCTTGAATCCATGCTTAGCCTTAGACCTGTTGTGACTCACTGAACACAGTGGAAGTGATTTTGTGCAAGCCTCAGGTCTAGGCCTCAAGGTCCCCTGCCCACTTCTGCTTGCTCTCCTGGAGCCCTGCCCAGCGCTATGAGGACAGCCCAGGCTAGCCTGCTGGAGGATGAGACATTTGTAGAGCAGGGACAAGGTTACCCCAGACAAGGCCTGCCTAGATCCGCTCACGACCAGCTGATCCCACATGTGAGAGAGCCCCGCCAAGATCATCAGAGCCATCTACCCCAACCTACACCTGAATCTGAACACAAGCTCAAGAACTATCCCGGACCAAGAGAGCTGTCCAGGCCATCCAGACACTTGTGAGCAACAACCAAAGATTTTTTCTAAAACACTACATTTGGGGGTAGTTTATTATGTAGCATTATTATGGCAAATCGTAACTGATACAAAAGTATTATTATCTCTGTTTTCCACATAAAAAAATCGAGGGTCAGAGAGGGTAAGTGCCTTTCCTAAGGCCACACAGCCAATAAGCGACAGAGTTGGGATCAGACCTCAGGTTTCATCAGCGTCATCTGTTTGAGATCCATTTATGTTGGTGCTTTATTTTTATCACCAACTAAAGAAAAGAATGTAACTTCAATACTTATTATTCTATATTATTGAACTGATGAACAACATGGCCATTTTTAATATTCTGCCAGTAGCACTTGTTGCAATAAAAGTGGTCACACCTTCAGGGAAGAAGGTGGGAGTCATATAGGGAACTGAAAATCCTCTCATTTTCACGTGGGTGATAGAGACACACGTATGTTCATTTGGGTAAATTCACTGAGCTATATGCTTCTGATTTATGCCCTTTTCTTTGTAATTTTTTGTTTGTTTGTTTCGAGATGCAGTCTCTCTTTGTCGCCCAGGCTGGAGTGCAGCGGCACAATCTCAGCTCACCACAACTTCTGCCTCCCGGGTTCAAGTGATTCTCCTGCCTCAGCCTTTTGGGTAGCTGGGATTACAGGCCCGCGCCACTGCGCCTGGCTAATTTTTGTATTTTTAGTAGAGATGGAGTTTTGCCATGTTGGTCACACTGGTCTTGAACTCCTGACCTCAGGTGATCCGCCCACCTCGGCCTCCCACAGTGCTAGGATTACAGGCATGAGCCACTGTGCCTGGCCTTATATTTCAACTTAACCTTTTTTTTTTTCTTTTTTCATGAGAAAATAAGATCTGGCAGGATCAGGCCTGTACATGCTTCCTGGTTCACACACAGAGTTTCTCTCAGGTGCCTCCTAGAAGAGGAATTGCTGGGTTTTGGGGTGCATGCACCTTCAACTTTGTGAGAATCACCGTGCTGTGCTGCAGATGGGTGTGCAGCCCATTGCTTCCACCCACCCACAGGACTCGAAGGACATTCCCCACTCGGGCAGATGTAGACTGACTCTTGCAGGAGTGTTTTGCTTAAGTGAAGTGGGAGAGGATGAAGCAGTCATCCCAAAGAAAGGACAGCCATGGAAGCAAGGCCTGGGGAAGTCCAAGTTCCTTGATGCTTCTGGGCTGCAGGGTTCAGAAGGTGGCGGGGAGAGGCTGGACTGTGGAGGGAGCAGCAGAGTTCTGGGGAGCCAGGCCTGGGGAAAGGGCTTTGTTCCCTGGTGAACCGAACAGGGTGAAGCTGCAGGCTACTGGGGAATGGGAATCCCACACTTCACATCTGACTTCACACCCTCCATGGAGCTCTGGTGAGGGCCCTGCTCCAGCCCAGGCCTACCTCTCGGTATCGCTGCAGCGTGGAGACAAAGGTCCGCTGGTAGAACAGCAGCTGCAGGCGCTCATGGGCGTAGTTGTGGCACAGCTCCTCGAAGGTGGCCGCCCGGTCCTTGCCCTGGTGCCGGGGGTTCTGGAAGCCTGGAGAGTCCACCACCATGATGGAGGCCATGGAGAGATGGTGGGAGGAGAAGGATCTAGACAGAGAAGAGGGAGGTGAAATGTCTGAGATGGCATGGAATCTAGGAGCACACTCATCCAAGCCTCCAGTAGAACTGGTTTCAAAACTAAGCTCAACTCTTACAGGCTGTGTGACCTCAGGCAAGCTACTTAACCTCTCTGAGCAGGGGTTTTCCCAACTGTTAAATGAGGATGGGGTTGAGTAGATTTATCCCAGGGACAGTTATAAGGACTAAAGGAATTAAACTGCCTCCCACTGGCCCAAAGTAAAAAAAAAAAAAAAAAAAAAAAAGACTAGCTTAAGGTCACCCAGCAAGTTGGCTACCATGTGAAACCTAGGACCTCCTTTTCTTTCTTCAGAGGCCTATTAAAATCAAAAAACTATTTTATTTAATACATCAGTTTACAAAATTCTTCCAAGCTATCACCTCCTTGTATTCTCCTGATGAATCTGTAGGGGTGGACAGAGCAGGGATTATTCACATCAAAAATCAGGACTTAAGAGACTTTAGAGCCAGTCATATGTGGGCTTCAATCCTTGCTCTGTGACAGAGAGGATGTGCGTCTCTGGAGAGTTGCCCAACCTCTCTGAGCCTCCACCGTCTCAGCCACCATCTCAGTTAATGATGGTGACTAGCTCAGAGGGCTGTTGTGAGGGTTGGGTGTGATAAGCTTCCGTGGCCGTGAAAGCAAAGTTTGCCACGTGGTTAGTGCTCAGTAAATGCCACCTGCTATCATCACCATGAGTATGATCAGCTAGGAGCTTTGCAGGGCCCTTAGTTGAACCTTGGTTCTTCTCTTGTTTGCCAAGGTTTTCCAACTATAATATGGGGATAATAAGAGCAGCCACCACATAGACATGCATGAAGATGAAGTCGGTTAATTCTTGGCAAGACAGACACCTACTAGGTGCTTATAAATGCTGTAGTAGGTACTTTGATCATCAGTGCAGCATTTCACAGACGTGGCCTCTGAGAACCCAAACCTCGAAGCAGCTGCCCTTCACTGGTGAAGGCAGTTTCCTCCGCCAGCAGTTCATTTCCCACTCCCAGTACTCCCTTCTCTAAGCACGCATGATCCCCTTGGTTTCTAGATAATATGTCTGTGGGCTCAGATGGTAATTACTTCGGCAGCGTCAGAGGGACTTGATTCTGTGTCCACGACAACTTGGAGAAACCCGGCTGCTCTGTTGCTACGCGCCAGCCTCATCCCTTTAACAGGATTTCAGAAGCCTAATTATGCTTTCTGCTTTCACAGAGGAGGAAGGCAAGCCTTTGCCTAGGCTCTGGATTAGCTCTGCTGAAAAAACGGCTTCAAGGGTTTCCAAGCATGGGCTCAGTGCCTTGTGTATAACGATAGAAAACAGAGGTTCCTCTGGCCTGCAGCCCCACAGAGGCACATGAGAGGCACACCCCGGCCCGCTCCAAATTTCTACCATGTTGCTCCCATCCCCAGCAAGACAATTTTGAAAAATAAATGGATGAGAACAATGTGCTAGGCTATTCAGGGGAACTGAAAGTATGAGATGAGAATGTGGCATTGTGTTTGCATCTCGGTTCTCCCCTTCACGCTTTAGTCTCCTCCTCTGTACAATGGGTCCATGTGAGTACTTGGTGACGCAAAGCAGGTTAAACAATTAGTACAATCCCTGGCCCTCAGTAGACATTCAAAAGTGCTTAGCTTTTATTGTTGGTATTTTTACAAGAATTTGTTTTGTTTTGTTTTGAGACAGAGTCTCGCTCTGTCACCTAGGCTGGAGTGCGGTGGCGTGATCTCGGCTCACTGAAACCTCTGTTTCCCAGGTTCAAGCAATTCTCCCTGCCTCAGCCTCCTGAGTAGCCGGGATTACAGGCGCCCACCACCATGCCCAGCTAATTTTTGTAATATTTAGTAGAGACAAGTTTTCGCCATGGTGCCAGGCTAGTCTTGAACTCCTGATCTCAGGTGATCCTCCCACTTCAGCCTCCCAAAGTACTGGGATTACAGGCATGAGCCACCACGTTTGGCCAGGAAGAGTTATTTAAATTCATTATTTCTTTTAATCCTCACAACAGTCCTTGGGGAGAGAGCTATTGTACAGACGAGGAAAGGGAGATCAGAAAAGTGAACTGATTTACTGACCACACAGCCAGTGGGTGGCCAAGGTGGAAATTAAACCCAGCACTGTCCACCTTAGAAACCCTCTCGCCAGCTGAAAAACTGCCACTTTGCTCAACTGCCCGGTATGTGAATTCATCTGTGCACTTGCAAGAGGCCAACTGTGTGCCTAGGGAAAGGCCCTGTTACCTGTTGATGAGTGAGACCACGGCCGCAAAGAGCTCCTGGTACAGGCCCGAGGCCATCCCCTCCACACACTCCACTCCTGTCATCTTGAGCCCTGGGAAAGAGGACAGAATCAGCATTCTCGGTTAGGGATCTTGCCTGGGGCCAAGGACATCACTGCAGAGCAGCAGGGGCCACTCAGCTTAGAAAATCCTTCTTTTCTTGCCACATTCCTCCACTGCTGAAATTATTTCCCCAGGTTCTTAGGACAAAGTCTAACTGTCCTATCAGGGCCTACAGGGTCATATGTAACCTGCCCTACCTTCACCCCAGAGTGATCTCCTGCTCATCCCTCAGGGCTCAGCCCAAATGTCACCTCCTCAGGAAAGCCTTCCTTGACTACCACCACCACCACCACTAGGCCAATCCCCAGCTCTACCTTGCTTCTAATAGCACTTCCCATAGCATAATCTTTCTAGTATAGTTATTTTATTAACCTGTGTCTCCCTCATGAGGCTGGGTGTGCCCTGAAGATAGACCCTGTCCCTGGGTTTATTGATCTTTAAATTGCCAGTGTCTGGCATAGAGTAGACACTCAGTAAGTGTTTATGATTCCTTTTCTGGAAAGAAATTTGGCTATTTTGTATTAGAAGTCATAAAATGTTCGTATACTGGGACCTAATCATTTCACTCCTAGGCTTTTATTCTAATGAAACATTCAGAGAAATAAAGCTTGCTGGGGACATAGGTTCTTCCAATTGTTGATTAAATTGGCAAAAATCACTTTTTTGAAATGACTTGAGTGCTCAACAATAGAAAATGGGTTAGGTAATTTGTAGTCTGCCCATACAAAGGAATGCTTAAAGTCAGGTATGAAGAACATTGAATGAGATTGGAAAAGTGCCTACCTAGAATGTCAGGAGGAATATAAAAGCTTAAAAACTATAATTACAGTTGTAGACTCGATTTTGCTCTAACACACACACACACACACACACACACACATATGCACGCACGTATACGCATCCCATTACAATCACCAGCCTTGATTAGGGTGCATTGAACAAAGCAGAGTGAGGAGTGTAGGGGGTCAGATCACAAATTATGTCCCTTAAGTTTTAGTTCCGTCTAAAAAACTGAAAACACAGTTTCCAAATCGGTGCGCACTAGTGCCTGGAGGAGTAATTCTGCTTGTACATTCCAGGCAGCCCACTTCAGCCCCGAAAGCATTTCCCACCCCTCCTCGGAATCCACCCCCAACCTGGGCTGTTGCTAGGCAACCCGCAGCCTCCCAGTCTCTCTCCTAAGCCCGAAGGTCCCCTGTCTGCTTAATGTCTACTCTTGAGACCTCAGCCTGAGAGGTTAACTCAGACTCACAAAGCGGTGACTGCATGTGTCTGTGCCACTGTGTGATGCGCCCGTCCTTAAGTATGTGTGTGGTGTTTGTGCCTGTGCATATGTGTGCACATGTGTGCTTGTGTCTATGCATGTGTGTGTAGTTGTGTGGTACGTGCATGTGTCATATATATCTGTGCACAGGTTTACACACACACGTGCCATGCATATCTGTGCATGTGTGTGTGGTGTGCATGCTTACAGTATATGTGTGCTGGTGTCTGTGCATGTGTGTTCATGTGTGTGATTCTGTGGTGTGTATCTGTGCACAGGTGTGCATACACAACTTGTGCTGTGCATATGTGTGGTGTGTGCATGCTTCTGTGAATGTGTGTGTATGTCAAAGAGGAGAGGTAATCTTCAAGAAAAGCACAGCTCACACCAGAGCACAGACCTGAAAGGAGACACAGAGGGCCAATGGGGTCCAAGTGACATTAGCCCCTATGCCGAAGTCCCTGGAAGGTGGAAGCAATGCCAAAGGTGCAAAGGAGCTCCAAGAGACGGGTCCCAAAACCACAGCTCACAACACTTCTACTCATTAATCCCAAACTCTGTTGTCTCAAGGACAGCAGCTCTTAGAGAGCCCCCAAAGATGCACAGAGGCTGCAGACTTGGGACTCGGCAGATCACATCCTCGGTAGATCACATCCTTGCAGGTACAGTACAAAGTCCTCCTGCTTTTCCCCCATGGCAGTTCAAAACGCCCTTGTTCTTCCAGCTGCTCAGGCCAAAATCCTAGCAGCCACTGCTGGTCTCTGCCCTTCTCTTAGGGCCCACGCTAACACCTCAGCTTGTAAACTAGACCCTGAATCTGTCCCCACCTGCCCCATCTCCACAAGCACTTCCCACCACCACCTATCACCTGGTGATTTTTATAGGTTCCCAGTGGGTCTCCCTTCTCCCACTCGCTCCCCAACCTTCATCCAGGCTGAGCTTCCTAAAGCCAAATCATGCCATCCCCCTGCTGAAGGCACTCCATGGCTTCCCAAGGGTCTGAGAATAAAAACCTTCGTTTATAAACCCTTAGTGAGCTGACCACACCTTGCTCTCCACCCTCATCTTCTCCCATCCGTCCACCTTGCACCAGCCATTCGGGCTTTATTTCCATTCCTCAAACAGAAAGACTAGTCTTTCCCCTACCTAGCAGGTGCTCAGCAAACATGAAATCCAATGGAAATGCATTGGTCCATTGGCCCTGCCCATGGCGTCCCCTCCCCACAGCGCGGATCTCCCTGCCAGGTTTCAGCAGCCTTCATGACCACTGAACTGAGGTAGTTATTTGAGCATTAGCATTGACCAGGTAGAAACAATGTCCCTTTCCACCCACGATGGCTTCCCCTGCACCTAACACAGGCCTTCATAGCGTAGGCCCTTAACAAATCTTTGATTAAAAAAAAAAAAAAAGTTAAAGAATGTTGGTGTATCCCCAGGAGCTGGCCCAGGGGGGCCCAGCTCACCCAGAGAGGCATCAGCCATGTACCTGAGCTGGTTTCCTCGTCCTCGAGGCCCCTTTGGCTTGGCCCAAACGTCATTTGCTGGATGATCTGTCGAAGGTGGTGCTTGAAGGTGGCCGTGTTCAGCTCCTCATACTCGCAGCCGAGGGCCTCGGCTGCATAGTTTGCCCACTCAAACCTCATGAACTGCTTCCGGCCCACTGCACAGGGGACAAAACAGAGGCGTGGCAGTGAGGCCCTGGGCATGGGGTGGATGAATGCCCAAGAGAACCTTGGAGAATCTCAGCACCCTCCCAATCTCCAGGCCAGCCCCCTCAGCAGGCAGCTTGGACAACCGCCCAGGCCTGGGCCCCTAGGCAATGGCCCTGGAGGAGTCAGCTTTCCCAAGAGACTTGCTTATCAGACTTCCTCGCCATTTGCATTTTTGCATTACTTACTTGTTCTTTTTTTCTTTTCTTTTTTTTTTTTTTTCCTGAGACCGGAGTCTCGCTCTCTCGCCCAGGCGGTGGCGCCATCTTGGCTCACTGCAAGCTCCGCCTCCCGGGTTCACGCTATTCTCCTGCCTCAGCCTCCCGAGTAGCTGGAATTACAGGCACCTGCCACCGCTCCCGGCTAATTTTTTTGGATTTGTAGTACAGACGGGGTTTCACCACGCTAACCAGGATGGTCTCGGTCTCCTGACCTCGTGATCCGCCCGTCCCGACCTCCCAAAGTGCTGGGATTACAGGCGTGAGCCACCGCGCCCGGCCTGTATTGCTTACTTTTTCAAAGCAATTAAAAATATCATGGGGAAGCACTCTAAATGTGAAATTGGGGAATGGTTAGTAAAAGTATGATTGATTCACCCACCCACGTATCTATTTACCTATCCATCCAGGCATGCACTATCCCCTGCAAGCCGCCTACCTATCTTTCAGCTCCTCATCTAATCACACATCCAACCATCTAACCAGCCATCTGCTTACTCTGTACATGTTGACTGAGCTCCCTCCATGTGACAGGCACTGTGTCTGCCACCGAAATCAATGAGCAAGACAAACAAAGTGCCTGTCCTCATGGAGCTTATAGTCCGTTGAGGGAGTGTGACAGTAGACAAGTAAACAAATAGACAAGATCATTTCCGGCCATAAAATTATAAAGTTCCCTCTGCTCTCTGCCAAACAGAAACTAAAGCAGGGTGCTGAGATCAAGAGAGACTGAAGGAGTCGTTTGGTATCTATGGTGGTCAAAGCTGGCTCTATCTGAAGTCGTGATATATTAACTGAGCTATGAAGGGTGAGAAGGAGCTACTACATAAAGAACCAGGAAAGTGTTTCAGAGTTTGAAGGAGGAGGCAGCGCAAAGGTCCTGGGGCAGAAATAAGCATGGTGTGTTAAAGGAATGCCAAGCAAACCAGTGTGGCTGGAATGTAACGGGGTGGGGAGCGGAACCAGCCGGGATTAAAGAATCAATGGAGAGCCACTCTCTGGACTATTATAAGGCCATTTAAAATTAGCAACGAAGACCCTGCATACCATGGACAATGCTTACATTTGAATGCTAAGTGGAAAGCAGATTAGAAAATGATGTCATAGTATGATGCCAACTGTGTGAATCATTCTAAACTGCTGTAAAAAGTAATAAAAGGGAAATATAGCTAAATATTAACCATCACTGCTAGGTAAGGGGATTTTATATTTTCCAATTTTTTTTTTTACCATGGTTGAGCACTAATTTTTTAATCCATATAAAAATAAAAATAAATGACTTTTTTTTTTTTTTTTTTTTTTTTTTGAGATGAAGTCTCGCTCTGTCGCCCAGGCTGGAGTGCAGTGGCGCAATCTCAGCTCACTGCAAGCTCTGCCTCCCGGGTTCACGCCATTCTCCTGCCTCGGCCTCCCGAGTAGCTGGGACTATAGGTGCCCACCACTACAGGCGCCCACCACCACACCCAGCTAATTTTGTTTTCGCATTTTTAGTAGAGACGGGATCTCACTGTGTTAGCCAGGATGGCATCTCCTGACCTCATGATCTGCCCGCCTCAGCCTCCCAAAGTGCTGGGATTACAGGCATGAGCCACCGCGCCCGGCTAATAAATGACTTCTTAAAACAAATAATAGTGCCATCCTTAAAACATTTTCACTAACAAATACATGAAAAAATGTTCAACATTACTAATCATCAGGGAAATGCAAATCAATGCAAATCAAAACCACAACGAGGTATCATCTCACTCCAGTAGGATGGGGTGACAAAATACAAAAGTGCTGGCAAGGATGAAAAAAGAAAAAAAAGGAACTATTAGACACTGTTAGTGGGAATGTAAACTAGTGCAGCCACTATGGAGAGCGGTATGAACTTTCCTCAAAAAACTATAGATAGAACTACCGTACGATCCAGCAAACCCACTACTGAACATTTATCCCAAGGAAATCAGTACACCAAAGAGACATCTGTACCCCAGGTTTACTGTAGCATTATTCACCAGAGCCAGGAGAGGGAATCAACCTAGGTGTCCAGTAACAGACAAATGGGTAAAGAAAATGTGGTATATATACACAATGGAATACTATTCAGACATAAAAGAGCATGAAGTCTTGTCATTCATGGCAGCATGGATGGAACTGGAGGACGTTAAGTGAAATAAGCCAGGCACGGAAAGACAAATATCACATGTTCTTTATTCATATGTGGAAGCTAAACAAAGGTTTATTTCATAAAAGTATAAAGTAGAATAGAGCATACTAGAGGCTGGAAGGGTTTGTTTGGGGGTAAGTGGGTGGATAGGGACAGAGTTGTTAAAGAACACAAAATCACAGCTAGACAGGAGAAATACATTCTAGGGTTTCATAGCATTGCAGGATGACTGTAGTTAACCATAATATATTATATAGATTCCAATAGTTAGAAGGAGGATATTGAATGTTCCTAACACAAAGAACTGATAATTGTTCAAGATGATGGATACACTAATTACCCTGATCTGATAACTATATATGTTTAGAAACACCACTATGGACCCCATAAATATGTATACTTACTATATGTCAACTTAGAAAAAACTAAAAAAAAATTCTTTCATCTCTTATTTTCCTATAAATGTGTTTCCTTCTTTGAAATAAGAATCACAGCCGCCAACAGAGATTTTTCAATCAATCAGAAAGAGATTATGAGGGCCCAATTCTTCAAGCAGACAGCCTGATGAGCCAGTCTGGCTTATGGCAAAATTAGAAATTTGGAAAAGGACTTTATCTAGGACTTTGACCCTACCCAAGGAGGAGGTCTGGCCCCAGTCACCAAGGGTATTACATCCTCCTACGTGCCAATTACTCTGCACTGGTCACAAGAGCATTACTGTATTATCCCCATTTTATAGACTATGTCATTTTACAGATGATGAAACTGAGACTCAGAGAGGTAATATGGCTAATTTTAAAAAATCCTGTCACTTTCAAAAATGATGGAGAAGATGATGATGATGGTGATGATGATGATGATTATGACAGAGATGATGATGGTGATGGTGATAGGGGTGATGATGAGGGTGATGATGATGGTGTGATGACGATGGTGATGGTGGTGATGATGATGGTGATGATATGGTGATGATGATGCTGATGGTGATGATGCTGATGGTGATGATGATGGTGATGATGATGGTGATGATGATGGTGATGATGCTGATGGTGATGATGATTGTGATGACAGTGATGATGATGGTGATGATGGTGGTGGTGATGGTGGTGATGATGGTGATGGTGATGGTAATGATGAGGGTGATGATGAGGGTGATGATGATGGTGTGATGATGATGGTGATGATATGGTGATGATGGTGATGATGATGATGGTGATGATGGTGATGATGATGGTGATGACGGTGATGATGATGATAGTGATGATGATGGTGATGATGATGGTGATGATGGTGATGATGATGGTGATGATGATGATAGTGATGATGATGGTGATGGTGATGATGGTGGTGATAGTGATGATGGTGATGGTGATGACGGTGGTAGTGATATGATGGTGGTGATGATGATGGTGTGATGATGAGGGTGATGATATGGTGATGATGGTGATGATGATGATGGTGATGATGATGGTGATGATGGTGATGATGATGATAGTGATGATGATGGTGATGATGGTGATGATGATAGTGATGATGATAGTGATGATGGTGATGATGGTGATGATGATGGTGATGATGATAGTGATGATGATGGTGATGGTGATGATGGTGGTGATAGTGATGATGGTGATGGTGATGACGGTGGTAGTGATATGATGGTGGTGATGGTGATGGTGATGATGGTAATGATGATGGTGGTGATAGTGATGATGGTGATGATGATGGTGATGATAGTGATGATGATGATGGTGATGGTGATGATGGTGATGGTGATGATGATGATGATAGTGATGGTGATGGTGATGATGGTGGTGGTGATATGATGGTGATGGTGCTGGTGGTGGTGATGATGGTGGTGGCGATATGACAGTGTTGATGGTGATGATGATGGTGTCGTGGTGATGATGGTGTCGATATGACAGTGTTGATGGTGACAATGATGGTATGGTGGTGATGATGATGGTGATGGTGATGATAACAGTTCTCATTCACTTACCTGATTTTATTCAACATTGCGTCTTTGTTCAGCTCATGACTTTTACTGTTAAAAAGCCCGTGTTATTGTTCCAGGAGTGACACATGGAAAAAGCTCAGTACTTGTTAGTTGTAGTTATTTATTATTATTATTATTATTATTAAATCTTCACAAGAGTCCTAAAAAGCTCTACTATTAATCTCATTTTATAGATTAAAAATCTAACTGAGAGAAGTCACCAGAAAACAGGCTGATACTAAGTGGAAGAACTACATTTTCACCAAAATCAGTCCTTCAGATATCATCTTTTTTGCCATATCTTTGTGACTCTACTTTTAAATGGACTCACTTTTCATTTTCACTTAAATAAATTGTAAACAGAAATATTATCACACTATGTTAAATGAGAATTCATTATCACCTGCCATAAATAGAAAGTAGAAACAAATATTACATAAGCACAATAATGTCATTAGATTCTAATTAAATACGGTTACCTGTGAGCCTGAATTCTGCCCTCTCTTTGTTAAGAAGGGAGATTAGCAAATATTAGAGAGAGGTGTTAAAGGCTATTATCACTGAATGAGACTTTCTTCTTCCTGTGCTGGGGATTGAGAGTGAACTAAATAGGAGATGTCTCTCTAGGTAGGTGAGGTCCTGTCCCCTCTTGCTCTACTCCACGCCTGCTCTCTCGACACTTGCAATTGTAGTGACCTTTCTGGCCTCCATGAGCTGGAAGAAGTCATAAAGGAAATGGGCAATTGATATTTCTGAAAAGAAGAGTGGTTAATGGATGCTGGCTGGACTCTCTAAATCCTGCCTCGCCTAGGGGGGATATTTGCAGGTGCAGCTGAGATGCGTGCTGCTGGTGCAATCCAGGTGGGCACACAGGGAGCTTTGCCAGGAAAAGCATCTTCTACTATCAGCTCCCCGAAGGCTGGCCGGTGCACAAAATCCAATCCCATGGATTCTTCTATCTCTGCTTAGACATGGGTGGTGACCAAACTGTCTTCCCAGGGGAGGTCAAGAACCCTGAGTTGGCACCTGTGGCACGAAGAAAAGGAACTGGGCAATAATATGGGTGTTGGCTCAAATCGGATCTGGGTCCAATTCCTGTTTCTGCTGTTCCTACTTTTTTGCACAAAGCCAGATGCACAGCCTTTTTGAGATCATTTCTGGTGTGTGCTTTTGGTTGTCAGCCATTTTTCCAGTTGCTAGGGAGAAACAGGTCCCCATGGCAGGTGGGCCCACAGTTCCTGCCTTCCTGCCCCATTTCCCTTCCTCACTGCCCTCCCAGTCCTTCCTGGATTCACCTCCTGCATGAACCCTTTGCCCTTGAACACTTAACTCAGCATCTGCACTCCTGCTAAGGTGTTACGTCTAAGAGAGCCCCTGAGGCTGCAGGGACCTAGCATGACCATGTTAGCAAGGTTTGGTTGGATCTTCCCTTATTATGGAGGCCAAGGGAAGGCTCTCTAAAAAGAAGACAACAGCCTGGCACGCTGCTCTTTCTCTGTCTCTTCTATTTCCTAGGAACCATTTGCATGTCTGAGATGAAGCCAGCCTCCAGCCAATATGCCAGCAAGGGCGGGGCTGAGTCAGTAATTCTCTCAGTGGCAGAATGGGTGTGAAGCAGGGCAGAGCAGCCGGCCACACAGGTGGGGATCAGAGTTCCCCAAAGGTGCACCTCGTAGCAGCTGTTCTATGGAATGGTCATCAGTATCACTGGGAAAAAATGAATAATGTATCACATCAATTTAGTCAATGCTTGGTTAAATCGGTTTCTTAACTGCAGGACTTCTCAGAGCCTTTAAAGTATATCTTATGAATCTGTAAGAAGGGAAAATTCTGTTCAGATTTAGTTGGCCTCAGAATGCTTTTACAGAATCTCTTGCAGATCTAATGATGCATGAGACAGTGGTTTTGGAAATAGTGATTTAGCTGAAAGAGTGCTGACCTAACCAGTTGACCCTGGGCAAACTGCCTCACCTGAGCCATCTGTCAGGTCACTCCTTCGGTAAGAGGCAGGCTGGGATTTGAACTGAGAGAACAAACAAAAGAGAAATGAGAGAAAAAAGAAAGAAGGAAAGAAGGAAAGAAGGATAGAAAGAAAGAGAAGGGGGGAGGAAGGAGAGAGAGAGAAAGAGGAAAGAAGGAAGGAAGGAAAGAAGGAAGGAAGGAAGGAAGGAAGGAAGGAAGGAAGGAAGGAAGGAAGGAAGGAGAAAGAGAGAAAGAAAAAAAGAAAGAAAGAAAAAGAAAGAAAGAAAGAAGAGAAAGAGAGAAAGAGAGAGGAAGGGAGGGAGGAAGGAAGGAAGGAGAGAGAGAGAAAGAAAGAAAGAAAGAGAAGGAGGGAGGGAGGAAGAAGAGAGAGAGAAAGAGAGGAAGGAAGGATGGAGAGAGAGAAAAAGAAAGAAAAAAGAAAGAAGAAAAAGAAAGAAAGAGGAAGGAAGGAAGTGGAGAGAGAGAGAAAGAAAAGAAAGAAAGAAGGAAAGAAAGAGAAAGAAAGAAAGAAAGAAAGAAAGAAAGAAAGAAAGAAAGAAAGAAAGAAAGAAAGAAAGAAAGAAAGAAAGAAAGAAGAAGGAAGGGAGGAAGGAAGGAAGGAAAAGAAAGAGAGAGAGAAAGAGGAAGGAAGGAAGGAAGAGGGAGGAAGGGAGGAAAAGGAACAAGGGAAAGTAATGAAACTGCAGTTCCTGAGTTGCTCAAATCCACCTGCAAAGGCAGGTTTTTCCCTTTATGTCAATAGAAAACAAGAGAGAGAGAGAAATAACAAAGCTGTTTTCCCCCACACACCATGAGTTCAATTGCTATCAATTACTGTGGCCTCCTGCTTTTATTAATAACCAAGTTATTTCTCCTTCCAACAATAGCTGTGCTGTTGCTGAATTACTCAACATTATGTGACTTATTTATAATCTTGCTGCATCTGGTTCACTTTTCCTCACACAGAGGTTTACAATTCGGAGGCCTGTGAGGAAGGAGGCCACATGTAGAGAAGAGATAAGTCTAAAAGGCTGTAGCTGCTACAGGAAAAGGCAATGTTCTAGAGACAGAATGCCTGAATTCAAATCCCACCTCCATTGCTTAAAGCCGCGTGATGTTGGCAAAATCGTGTCAACACTTTGAGCCTCAGTCTCCTCCTCTGTGAAATGGGAATGACATAGAATTTACTCCATGGAGTGCTTGTGAAGAACGAATGAGGTTATATCATTCTAAGCAAACTATCACAAGGACAGAAAAACAAACCCCACATGCCCTTACTCATAGGTGGGAGACGAACAAGGAGAATACAGGGACACAGGGTGGGGAACACCACACACTGGGACCTGTCAGGGGGTGGGGGCTGGGGAAGGGATAGCAGTAGGAGAAATACCTAATGTAAATGACAAGTTGATGATGGGTGCAGCAAACCAACATGGCACATGTATACCTATGTAATAAACCCGCACATTGTGCACATGTACCCTAGAACTTAAAGTATAATGATAATAAAAAGGAAGAATGAATGAGGTTATACAGGCAGGACGCATAACACACAACCTGCTCCGTACATGTCAACTCTATTATGATCCCACTCGGAGATTTCCACCCTTAAAAATGACAAATGGGTCAGAAAGAGAAACCCCAAGAGAAAATCCAATTCAGGTAGCTGTGGCTTTCTGCCCAGGGACATCCAGAAAAGTTCTATTTTGGAGAACATGGAAAATGTAACCTTCTCATTCTTAGAGGCTAGAACTTCAAATCCATTCCTGTTTCTTAGGGCTCCTTCCAGGTCCTGCTGCCCCCAGCTGCCATGCAGCCCCACAAACCTGGACATATTGTTCCACCTGACTGGGTTTGGAGAAAGTTGTCCAAAGGCCTGGCCAATGTGTCGTCTATAAATTGATGCTGAGTTATGCACAATCCAACATGAATCATTGCCTGTACCTTAACAACTGAGAACACAGCACAGACCACTCCCAACGTTCTGGGGACTATGAGCAGGTGTTTGGGGGAAAAGAAGGCTTTATGAGCAAATCAGTTGGAGCAACATCAAGCTAAACTCAGCAAAACAGGTTTCCTACTTGCAGGACTTGTCAGAACCTTGAATATGCCAACGTGCATGGGGAATTTACAAGTGGAAGGGAGCCTGTGGGGGGGGTCTTTCAAATTAATTTGGTCAAGAAGCTGGAGGAGAAAGATGGATGAGGCATCTTTGAGGTGGTGGGAATTGTGGAAAGAACTGGAAGCTGGTTTTCCCAAGATAATTTCAACCTAGCTGCAAGATCTTAAGTGGAGACATCAGCCTCTGAGCTTCAGTTGCCTTATCTGTAAAATGGAGTAGCTTTTCTCCCATCTGGTTGTTTTAAGAATGAAATAAGACATTGAATGTGTCAAGCCACCTATGAGTGTGTCCCAGAGCAGGTGATCCAAGCTGGGGAGCAGAGTCGTCAGGGAGACCTTGGCTGGAAGATGTCACATGGGGCACCTGCAGGGGCAAAGGCTAAAGAGTGGACCAGCTGCAAGCCTATGCGCGACTTGCCTGAGGTCACTCAGCTAGCAAGGTAGAGCCCAGGACCAAGGACAGACCTAGATGGTCCCCTGTAATGCTCTTTCCACATTCACATGCCCCTCGCTAAGGCAGGCTGAGCGGGGGCCATTCAGTCTATCAGACTGTCCCCTTTAAAGCTATTTCCTGGGTCTGAGGGAAGCCCAAGAGTAGCTGGCATTTTCTGAGTACTCACCATGCATCTGAGCCTGTGCTAAGCATGTAATCTCATCAATGCAACAACCATACAAAAAGGCATGATTACCAATTCCATTTATTGGTATGGCCATGAACCCTGCAATTCAGTGTGACGTAAAGAATAAGGGTATGGGATTTAAAGACAGAACCTCTTGGTCCCAAATTGGGCTCTTTCTTTCCCTATGTCCATGACCTTAGGTAACTTACTTTGCTTCTCTGAGCCTTCCCTTACTCATCCATAAAATGGATATAATCTACCACATAGAGTTATGAGGATTAAATGGAATAATCCATGCAAAGCAATTAAATCATGTCTAGCAGAAGATGAATTCTTAGTAAATATTAACAATTCATTCCATCATCATTGCCATTGTCATTGTTATTGCTAGCATTGCTATGCTTTGTCTCTGAATGACGAGTCCAGAACTCATACATATTGGAGTTCTCACTGAGCCATCACTATCTGCCCTCCAAAAAGGGCCGAATAGGGTATTTGGTAATCAAGGTAAAAAGGGAACCTGGAGAGCACCTAGTCCACCCCATTCGGCAAGTTCTTTCTCCTCACTGAGCCTCAGTTTCTTCATCTGTAAAATAAGATAATACTAAAAAATACAAAAAACGAGCCAGGCGAGGTGGCGGGCACCTGTAGTCCCAGCTACTCGGGAGGCTGAGGCAGGAGAATGGCGTAAACCCGGGAGACAGAGCTTGCAGTGAGCTGAGATCCAGTCACTGCACCCCAGCCTGGGCGACAGAGCAAGACTCCGTCTCAAAAACAAAATAAAATAAAATAAAATAATAGCATCTACTCCATGAGATTGTTGAAGTCGCCAAAGCTCTTAGAATAGTGTCTGGATCCAAGCTACTTGGGAGGCTGAGGCATGAGAATCACTTGTACCTGGGAGGCAGAGGTTGCAGAGGGCCGAAATCGTGCCATTGCACTTCAGCCTGGGCAACAAAAGTGAAACTCTGTCTCAAAAAAAAAAAAAAAAAAAAAAAGAACAGTGCCTGGGCGCATGGTAAGCACTGATTAAATGTGAGCTGCTGTTATTATTTAGGAGAGACAGAGGCCCAGAAGAATGGTAGAAACTTTTACAGAGCTACCCAACAAGTGAGTAGCACAACCAGTCTGAAACTGGGGTCCCCTAGGTGTCCTAGCCTCCTCACCCCACCTTCCCAAGATGTGGGACTGCCAGTGAGCTCTGTCTTCCAGCATCGCCACTTCTCAGCAAGTATTTTTTAAAAATATTTAATTGTTTACATCCCAAGCAGCCATTCCAGTTTTATGAATAAATTCTACATGCTCAGAGAATGCAGCATAAATCCTTGCCTGCGGCCCAGAATAGACCTGGCTGCAGTAGCCGTCAGGTTGAGAGCCAAGCCACTAGCTGGGGCAGGGCAGAGGATGCAGGGCCTGCAGCCGCGGGAAGGCATTTGGGCGGGATGGGGCAGAGGAGGTGACAGGCCTGTCCAAGGACAGATCGATGAAATCTCCAGGATGCTAGGCCACACGGCAATCCTGTCTCCATTAGAGCCCTTAGGTTCACAGCACCAGTGCAGGGTCCCTTAGGTTGATGCTTTATGATTAGGAAGACAGAGGCACTAGGCCTTGCATTTAGAAGGAGGACCCTGAACCTGCTCCATGCTGAATCAAGCCACTGCGTCTTTGCCATTCAGGTTCCTCTGCCTAGAGCACCCTCCCTAATTTATTCTGTTTTCAAGATTTGGTTCAAGGGTCTCTGCCTCTAGAAACTCTTGAGTGGAACTGACCACTCTCAACTTTGGTTGTCTCCTGCCCAGAATTCTTCCCCCAGCATCATCTACCATCCAAGATGGCCTGGGTCCATCTTTCTTAATTTGACTGAAATTTCATCTAGGAAGGTGAGGGTTTATCATCCAATAGGCACAGAGGAGAAGAAAAGAAGGGAGAGGGGCCGGGCGCAGTGGCTCAGGCCTGTAATCTCAGCACTTTGGGAGGCCAAGGCAGGTGGATCACCTGAGGTCAGGAGTTCGAGACCAGCCTGACCAACATGGAGAAACCCCGTCTCTACTGAAAATACAAAATTAGTCAGGCGTGGTGGCACATGCCTGTAATCCCAGCTACACAGGAGGCTGAGGCAGGAGAATCGCTTGAACCTGGGAGGTGGAGGTTGCGGTGAGCCGAGATCACGCCATTGCCCTCCAGCCTGGGCAACAAGAGCAAAACTCCGTCTCAAAAAATAAAAAAAGAAGGGAGAGGGAAGGAGGAAGTGAAGGAAAGAGGAGGATAGAAGAGGAAAGAGGGGAGGGAAGGGAAGGGAAAAGAGAGAAGGAGATGAGAAAGAAGCAAAGGAGGAGGGAAGAGAAGGATGAAGAGAGGCGGGAAGGAAAGGAGAGAAGGAAGAGAGAGAGGAGAAAGGAGGGAAGGAGGGAGGAAGCCATACAGGATCAACAGAGCACTCACTCAGGAGTCAGGAGACCATGATCCTAGGCCCCTGTAGCCTCGCTGGGTGACCCTGAGAAAGTCTCTTCCCTTCTCTGAGCCTTGGTCCCTGCCCTGTTCAAAGAGGGGCTTAGGCTGCTGCAGTCCAAGACCCTTTCCAGCCCTTGGACTCTCCACCCATCGGGGATGCTCTGAGGGCCAAGTGTGCGAGTGACTCCTTGCTTTTTCAGCCACGCAGAGAGATCTCTATGGGAACTGGCGGAGCCCTGGCAAGTTGAGGCCTTGGGAGACTGAGCTTGCTTGTCCAAGGCCCTCTGCACAGAGAAGCCCAGGCCCAGCCCTGCAGTTGTCCCGCTTCTCCTGACTCCACAACTCTTCACGCCCTTTCAGAGCTTGTAGAACTGAACAAAGCTGTCGCAGCCAGCTGGGTCCCAGACACCAACTCTAATCAGCACCCTCGGGAAAAACGTAGGGAAAGCAAATATACTCTGGGCTTGGAGCACCTTGTTACAGGGTGAAGCTCACCTCATTAAGGGGTGGAAGCAGCTGGAATGGAGGTGGAGAAGGAAGGGAGAAGCCTCTTAGAATTGGAGGAGAGCCAAGCAGAGTTATGAGCTGCAATCAGAAGCCACCATATGGGGACCTGGTCGGGCTCCTCTGAGCCCTGCATGCTTCACCTAAGGAAATAGATGTGAGCCCAGAGATACAAGGACAGGACAGGCCTGTCTTGGAGGAGAGGACAGACACAGCATCCTTAAAGTGGAAACAGCAGGTCCCTTTAAAAACGCCAAGCCTTCCTCGGACTCCCAGTGACGTAGTGCATGGCAGACAGATAGTCCAGCTTTGTGCTACTTGGGACTGTGTGACCCTGAATTAGTGGCTGCACCTCTCTGAGCCTCAGCTCCTCCACCCACAAATGGAAATGATAACCCCATAGTACTTACCCCATAGACTTGTGAGGGCTAAGAGAGCCAACCAGCCCATGTGAAGATCCAGGGAGGTGAATTGGGTGGGTTCACTGAAATGTTAAACATCGGACACACCCTTGACTTAATAGTTCCACTGCCAGGCAAATGCGCACAACTCTCTGTACACAAGGATGTTCAGTGTGTCATTATTTATAATACCAAAAAAGCAAGAAACAACATGAATGCTCATAAACAGAACTGTCATATACACAGAGGCCCATTCATTCTGGACAGTCCCCTGCAGTTGACAAAGAGAATCAGAAATATCCCTATGAAGCAATGTGGAAAGAGGCCCAAGGCGAGATATGACGTGTGAAAAAAGCAAAAGGCATAGAACAAAGATGGTGTGAACCCACTGGCATAAAAAGCAATAACCAACCACTTAATCCACATATATGTGTTAAATGCATAGATGTAGCTAAATGCTCAGTTTTGAGGCCTGAAGATGAAGGCTGTTTGGATTACAGTAATTCACCAACGTCAATGTCCTGGTTTCGATATGTACCGCAGCTATGCATGATGCCCTCACTGGGGGCTGCTGGGAGAAGTTTCATGGAATATTGTGTGTGATTTTTACAATTTCCTAGGAGTGTATAATTATTTCAAATCAAAAGTTCAAGAAAAAGGCCAGGCACGGTGGCTCACGCCTGTAATCCCAGCATTTTGGGAGACCGTGGTGGGTGGATTACCTGAGGTCAGGAGTTTGAGACCAGCCTGACCAACATGGTGAAACCACATCTCTACTAAAAATACAAAAAAAAAAAAAAAATAGCTGGATGTGGTGGCAGGCACCTGTAATCCCAGCTACTCGGGAGGCTGAGGCAGGAGAATCCCTTGAACCCAGGAGGCAGAGGTTGCAGTGAGCTGAGGTCACACCACTGCACTCCAGCCTGGGCAACACAGTGAGACTCAGTCTCAAAAAAGAAAAAGAAAAAAAAGTTTTAAAAAAAACCAAAACTAGCTGGTTAGGGTAGTGAAATTATCCTGTATGATACTATAACAGTGGACACATGACATATAATTGTCAAAATCCATGAAAGAACACAACAGAAAGAGTGTAGACTGTGGACTTTTGCTGATACAGAGTATCAATATTGGTTCATCACAAGATATCGGTAATAGGGAGAACTGTGGGGACAAGGAGAAGGGGTACGTAGGAATTTTGTACTTTCTGTTCAGTTGTTCTGTAAATCTAAAATGCTTTAAGAATTAAAGTCGGCCAAGCACAGTGGGTCACACTTGTAATCCCAGCACTTTGGGAGACTGAGGCAGGAGGATCCCTTGAGGCCAGGAATTTGAGACCAACCTGAGCAACATAGTAAAACCCTGTTTCTACAAATAAATAAATAAAACTTAGCCGGCATGGTGGTGCATGCCTGTAATCCTAGCTACTCAGGGGGCTGAGGCAGGAGAATCGCTTGAAACTGGGAGGCGGAGGTTGCAGTGAGCCGAGATCACGTCACTGCATTCCACCCCAGGTGACACAGAGAGACACCATCTCAAAAAAAAAAAAAAAAAAAAAAATTATAGCCTATTTTAAATTTAACAAAAAAAAAAAAAAGCCTGAAGGAGGCCAGGCACGGTGGCTCACGCCTGTAATCCCAGCACTTTGGGTGGCCAAGGCGGGTGGATCACGAGGTCAGGAGGTCAAGACCATCCTGGCTAACACGGTGAAACCCCATCTCTACTAAAAATACAAAAAAATTAGCTGGGCGTGGTGGTGGGTACCTGTAGTCCCAGTTACTTGGGAGGCTGAGGCAGGAGAATGGTGTGAACTCAGGAGGCAGAGTTTGCAGTGAGCCAAGTTCATGCCACTGCACTCCAGCCTGGGTGACAGAGCGAGACTCCGTCTCAAAAAAAAAAACCCTGAAGGAAGGGTACACCCCAAACTGTTCACAGTGGTCACCAGTCACCTTTAATAGCAATGGGATTTGGGGTGTGAGGAAAGACCTTTTCTTTTTCAACTTTCTATTCTTCTGGACTATTTCCAATTTTTATAGACAGACAACATTGACGTATTCCTCATACGATTGCTTTAAAACAGTAAGACTGGTAAAACACTTCCCAAAGCTCTTGAATATATGGTCATTGTGTTATGTTAACAATCTCTCTGTGACTATCACTGACCGTCTACTCTCAGGTCTTACCACAGCTTGGAGAGCATCCAGCCACCTCCTCCTATCCCTGGATGGACCATCCTTGCTACTGGTGCCGGGGTATCACAGCTCTGTGGGGGACTGGGCCCTTGTCATTATGGATATTGTCTCTCCTTCCCACGAGCACCTCCTGACTCCCCAAGTTACAGCCCCATCCATTCCCAGACTGATCTCTTTATGATGGTGGCAGGCAGGGAGTGAGGTGCCGGCTAGATAGCAGCCTCCCTTCATCACCCCATTATGGGACCCCGTGCTGGGTTATGTATGGTTCTGACTGTGTCATATATTAAGCAATGGGTCAGCAGCAAGTAGACTGGCAAATTTAGTGAGAGACAAATAAATTAAATAACCCATCAGCCTTCAGAGAAAAAGAAAACCAAGCAAAGCCCCCATCAAGACGAGCATCACTCATCCTTGTTGCCATTTCGAGTTCCGAACATTACTGTCATTTCTGTCAAGTGATGAGGGACAGGAGGCAGGGTGACCAATAGTCTGACTCTCCAGGGAGATGCACTTCAACTCTTACAGCTACAGGACCACAGGGATAGGAGAAGGTTAAAGACCAGCCCAGGCTGGGCGCGGTGGCTCACGCCTGTAATCCCAGCACTTTGGGGGACTGAGGTAGGTGGATCATGAGATCAGGAGTTCAAGACCAGACTGGCCAACATGGTGAAACCCCGTCTCTACTAAAAATACAAAAATTAGTGGGGTGTGGTGGCGGGTGCCTGTAATCCCAGGTACTCGGGAAGGCTGAGGCAGAGAATTGCTTGAACCTGGGAGGCAGAGGTTGCAGTAAGCCAAGATCACACCACTGAACTCCAGCCTGGGTGACAGAGCAAGATTTTGTCTCAAAAAAAAAAAAACAAAAAAAAAACAACCCAGGTCAGCCTCTCCTAAACGTTGCTGAGGAAAACTCTCCTGGGTCCTGGACCGATTTTCCATTAATAACAATAATGCCAATGATAGCAATGACAGAGCTTTAAATACTCAAGTTCAATAATGTCAGCCTCACAAGAACTTTAGGTGGCAGGCACTCTGATTATCCCCACTTTACAGATGAGGACATTGAGTCTCAGAGGTCAACGGAGTCACCTGGACCATGCAGGAGAAAAGGACTGAACACTGGTCAGCCTGGTCCCAAAACCCATGCCTTTAGCCCCAAGTCTGAGCTCTCCTCGATTCTGCTTACAGAGACAACCTTCCAAATTGAGGACTGGATGGAGGATTAGATAGAGCTGAGAAGGCACTCTCAGGAGAGAGGGTGGAGATCCTAGCACCCAGAATGTACCCACCAGCTCAGCCAGCTGGGTGGCCTTGTAGTGGAGAAGAGCAAGAACTTTGGAGGCAGACAGGTACTGAGTTCTGAGCTTGGCCCCATCACACGCTGGATGGAAAACCAGACCTTGTTTGACTTTGACAAAGACTGCAAGATCCTGAGACTCAGCATCCTGGACCACAAAATGGTGATTCTTTCCCTACCTGTCAGGGTTGCTGTGAGAATTAAAAGTGAGAATTTATGCAAAGTGATCCCCAGCCCTGGGGCTGACGTGGAGAACAGGGAAAATGTGGAAAGGATTTTAATAGAGGTCACTGCTGGGAAGAGGATTGTGTCTGATTTTAATCTCATACAAAAAAAAAAAAAAAGAGGCCCCAAGACAGAGAAATCATATCTTGCTGCAAAGAGGACATATAGTTCATCCTTGATTTACTATTCTCTAGGAAGAAGGTCTTTTGGGGGTCTCACAGAATGTTCGGGGGCACTGGTAATAAAACAGAGAGTGAAAGTCTCAGGAGCCATTCTATCTCCACCTCAGTAGGGAGCCGGGATGCATTGGCTATGGAAAATTTGCAACACTATGATTTTTAAAACCTAACTCTTACTTATATGCCCGGCACTGTACCCCAAAGCCCTTGGCAAACAGCATCTCAGTTCATCTGCAAAACAGACCTGTGAGACTCAGAAAACTAAGCCTCAGAAAGCTTAAGTTACTTGCTCAAGGTCACTATGGCAAGATATGGCCACACCAATAGCTCCCATCCTATACGCCCTAGAATCTCACTGCTCCCTCACCTAGGGGTGGAATTTGGTTTTGCTCATCCTTGAAACTGTGACATGATTTTTACCAATAGAACATGGCAGAAGTGTTGCAGCTCAGAAAAGGTGATGCACCTTCCATCTTGCTTCCTGGAAACTTGCATTTGGAGTCCTGAAGCCACCATGCCATAAGGAAGCCCAACCAGCCCACAAGGAGAGACCTGAGACCACATGAAGCCTGGGAAATGGGCTACTCCAGCCTTCCTATGCTTCATCAGCCACCAGTTGACTGCAGCCACATAGGAGACCCCAAGCCAAAACCTCCCAGCTGAGCCCTTCCAAAGTGCAGATACACAGAAGCCTTGGGAAATAATAAAGTGATTGTTTAAGCCATGGGCTTTGGGGCCGATTCCTTCGGCAGCACTGTAACGGAACAACCACAAAGCCAGCCAGTGCTGGAATTCTTACTTCAATCTGAGTCCAGATCTGTGTCACTGTAGACTGTGCTCTAAGCACTGCCCTACACTACCCTTGGCCTCTCGGGCCTTCTGCTAAGCTGCAGAAAGAGCACTGAGCTGAGAGTCTAGAACTGGATTCTGGTTCTGAACCTGCTGTTGTCTAGCACAGAAGTTTCATTTCATGCCTTTAGGTGAGGAGCCACACCTCTGAGAGGTGCAAGTTCTTCACTCACCCAATGGGTTTAACAACCCTCACCAAGCCCATCTCAGAGGCAGGCTTTAATGCCAACAGAAAGAACTGACAACCAAAATGCTTTGCAAAGAAAAGAGAGTTACTGCTTACTGAATACTTCTATATGCCAAGTATTAAACATTTATTATCTGACTGTACAATGATTGTAGAAGGTAGGTGACATTATTATCATTTTACAGACAAGAAAACTGAGGTCCAATGAGATGAAAAGTCTCTGACACAGGGTGAATCACACTGCCAGGAGATCAGGGAGCCTGGACTTGAATGCTGCTCAGTTCAATTCTGGGACGCCAGCTCTCCCCTCCTCCCTACTCTCTCTTTACCAAGTTTAGCTCCAGAAAGCATCCATTGACTGCCATTCGAAATACACAAGCACCAGCTAATTGTTCCACAGGCCACTTTTTGCCAAAGGAGAGAAGCATGAGCTTGGAAGAATTGTTGTCTAATGGACCTGGAGTGATGGCTTGAGCCATGAGCTTTGGTGAGCAGCAAATCAACCACTACGTCAAATCACCATGTGTTTTCTGCCTGCCATGTGGTGCTGGCCCTCAGAGCCCCCTCCCGCTGCCTTCCCCAGGAACCCATCAGTGATGGCAAGCCAGAGAGACAGAAAAGAGGTGTGGATACTATGTAGACAGAGGGAGGGATGCAGTCCCATTGCCACCATGGAAGCAGGCTTTTAAGATCCAAAGGTCCGCTGTGCCCAGCCTCTCGAGGTAAATCTGTGATAAACTGACTAAGCGCAGGAGCCACCTGTCCTGGGATGGGAGGCGTCCTAGAGTCACAGCAAGAGGGGATGCCCACAGGAGCAGAGTGGTTGTCATTCAGTGCTCTTGTCTGTCTGTTCTCCTGCCGGGACCCTCTCCTTCAACTGGCAACGTGATTAAGTGCACAACCCCTTCACATCCTCATCTCACCTCAATTCTAGGGTGACCTCTCCCTCCTTTGAGAGTTGCCAAGAAGACACATGGCTCAATAAATACTTATTGAGCACATACTATGTGCCGGGCCCTGTGCTAGTCCGTGGGGATGCAACGATGAGCAGAATCAGACAAGACCTCTGTACCCACAGAGCTACAGCCCAGCATGGGAGACAGACATTAATCCAATAATCAATCGTCCCATATGAAAAATAAATAAAGGAGGCCAGGGAATGCCTGGAGCATATAGAGCAGGAAAAACAGACCTTGTTCAGGGCCAGGGAAGGCTTGTGGGGGCAGTGACTTTCGAATCAAGAGCTGAGGCGTTGGCAAAGGGAAGTAGGGTGAGCGGGAGAGGACAAGACCGCCACACCATAGCTCTTGCAGGGAAGAGCAAGAGAGTAAAACTGGAAACATGTTCTGCAGCTGAGCCACAGCATCATGGGTGCAAACTGAGGCAGGAGAGGTGCGCAGGGACCACAGCAGCTGGAATTGCCCTCATACCGGGTCATCGGTAGCTCTGTTGAAGTAACCAGACCAAATGTGTGAACTGGGGAGTTTCTGCTGGCTGTGGCATGAGAACAGATAGGGGTAGAAAGGATGGGGAAGACGGGGAGCCAGGAGCCTGACTGGGAAGCCATTCCAGGCTTCTAGGACAGAGATGATGTCCAATTGGGTGATGTGATCATGAGACAAGGATCCCTGGAGAGAGCTCCAGGGCTCCCAGCTGAGCCTCCAAGAATAAATCCACAGCGATCTTGCCCTGGTCCAACCTGAGAGTCCCCAAACAGGGGCCATTTGTCCTTTGACCATCCTCTTTCCATGCTGCAGTGGAAGGAGGAGGCCTTGGAGCCAGACAGACCTGAGTCCCAGTCCAAGCTCGGGCACAGCCTCACTGTGTGCCCTGGGCAAGCAGTTTCTCCTGGAGGAGCTTCGGTTTCCTCATCTGCAGAATGTGGTTAAGTTTATCTAGAGGAGCAAATGGAATGCCATGTGCTACATTGCAGCATGGGGTGGGCATGGGAAAGGTGTCTTAACAGGGGCTGCCCAGTTCCATCCCCACTGAGAGCTGGGCACAGGACGGGCACACTCAGAACCTGTGCATGAGGAGCGAGGGAGAGGGGAGGCCATACTTGACCTCCAGACACCAGAGGAGCTGAGAGATGAAGCATCTCCTTGCCCATCACAGCCATGGGCCTTTGCTGAGCCCTCCTCAGCAGGCAAGTCCACCACACCTTCTGTGCTGCATGGACATCCTAGGTGAACCAATTAGGGGTCTATGGGTGATGCCCATAGTCTTCCACCATACCCGATCTCACAGTCCTGACCGTGCCCTCTGCCAAGGCTGTCAGGCAGCATCTAACGCAAGTTCAGGAGCCTTCTCACTGCCTGGACCTTGCCAGACAGAGCAGGGCCACCTGCTGACATCCAGGCTGAGCAAAGTATAATTGCCCTGGACAACCAAGAAGTTTATATGGAGGGTGTCCACCTGAGCCCACCCAGCTTATGCCAAAAGCTACTCCCCACACACAGGAGAATAGATTAGACTTCAGGAGTGTTCTCTCTCTCTCTCTCTCACACACACACACACACACACACACACACACACACACAGAAAACCCTCATCTATGCTGACAGCAACTAAAAAGGGTCCTGGTCCCCGTGCAAAGCCTGAGAGCCTTAGGCTCAGGCAGCTTTGAGCTCCATCACTTCCCGGCTGCGTGCCCTTGGGCACATCGCACCACCTCTCTGAGCCACAACTGCACCATCTGAAAAAACAATAGACAAAGACTCACCTTTAAGGCATTATCTTGAATACTTCCTCAGGTCTGGTGATCTGGCATGTAACTCAGCACAAAGTGCTTGGGAATCATTGCGCCCCTATTCCCTGGAACCCTGGAGATCTTTGTAGCAGCCTTAGCTTGTCTCTGAGCAACCTGGGCAGGCATGGGGACAGAGGAATGGTGTGGGCTGGGTTTTGTGTGAAAAGGGCCACTCTGGTGGCTGGGTGGAGAGATTGCATAAGGTTAAAAATCAAAATAAAGGTGAAACAAAACCCAAAATGGGATTTGTAGCTGCAGAGAAAGTGGATATCCCAGGGTGAGTTTCTGGGCATGGTTGTAGCTACATGCCAGTGTTGGCTTGTTTTCCTTTTTCTTTTTTTTTTTTTTTTTTTTTTTCAAACTCACGAATACAGAGGATTCCCTCTATTCTCTATAAAATGTATGTGTGTGTGTGTGTGTGTGCGCTCACTGGGTCAAGAGGTAAAATGCTTCTTACCGTAAGTTGAGGTAAAAATAGTGTAAACCCCAACAAGTTCAGTGTAATTGGCTAGACGTTTAAGAGAGGACTGGGGACCCAGACCCAGAGGACTGGTTTATGTCTACCATGGGATCTGCAGGACAAACAAAACAGACACATTTCCAGAACCACAAAGCCCTGAACTAATGGCTTCCTATGAACATCATTGCGTTTCATCACTCCTCACCCTATAGAGAAGGTATCATAGCTGTCCCATTTTATAGATGAGAAAACTGAGGCTTAGATACGGGAAGTGATCTGTTCAAGATTACACATCCATCAAAGGGCAAAGCTGAAACTTGGCTGGAGGTGGCTGACTGCAAAGTCTAGTCTTCTTGGCATACACATATATGCTTGTCCCATCACAGAACCGCTCTGCCTCTGGGCTCTCCTTTGCAAAATGGGCCTAATTCTACCTGTTGTGCAAGCCGGTTTGGGGCATAGATTCAACTAGAATTTTCTAAGCAGTTACTATGACCCAGCTCTCAGGAAGAATAAAAGAAAAAAAAAAAAACTGGTCCATGGGTAAACAAAATGTGGTATATCCATACGATGGAATATAATTCAGCCATGAAAAGGACTAAAGTACTGATCCATGCTACAAAATGGATGAATCTTGTGAATACTATACCACGTGAAAGCAGCTGGGCACAGTGGCTCACGTCTGTAATCCCAGCACTTTGGGAGGCCGAGGCAGGTGGATCACAAGGTCAGGAGATTGAGACCATCCTGGCTAATGCGGTGAAACCCCACTTCTACTAAAAATATTTTTAAAAATAGGCAGGCATTATGGCACATGCCTGTAGTCCCAGCTACTCGGGAGGCTGAGGCAGGAGAATGACATAAGCCTGGGAGGCAGAGCTTGCAGTGAGTTGAGATTGCGCCACTGCACTCCAGCCTGGGCGACAGAGCGAGACTCCGTCTCAAAAAAAAAAAAAAAAAAAAAAGAAAGAAGCCAGTCATAAAAGACAACAAACATATGCACATATTGCATGACTGCATTCACGTCAAATGTCCAGAACGAGGAAATCTACAGAGACAGAAAGTAGATTCATGGTTGTTTAGGGTGGGGGGAAGGCATTGCTTAGGGACGGGGGTTTAGAGGGCAATAGCTAAAGGCTATAGGGTTTCTTTTTAAGATGTGACAGAAGAGCTGGAGATCGAGTTAATTGCCAATAATTTGATCAATCATGTCTGCATAGAGAAACCTCCATGGAAACCCCTAAAGGATGGGATTCAGAGAGTTTCCAACACATGAAAGTGCTGGGAGGCTGTCATGCCTAGAGAGGACAGGAGTCTCTGTCCCCTCCCTTATCCCTCGCCCTATTCCTGAGTTGTATCCTTTATAACAGAGCAGTGGTTGTAAGCAAAGTGTTTTCCTGAATCCTGTGAGTCATTCTAGTGAATTATTAGACAAGAGAAAGGGGTCATGAGAACTCACTATGTAAAAAAGCCACTTGGTTAGAAGTATGGGAGGCCGGGTGCTTGCAGCTGGCATCTGAAGTGGGGACAGTCTTGTGGGACTGAACCCCTAACCTGAAGGGTCTGTGTTAACTCTGCTAACTCGGGGTAGTCTCAGAATTGAGGTGAATTGTAGGTCTGCCATAGGCAGGAGCACAGAGTGCTTGGGAGGTGGGAGGTGTGGTTCCAGAGGCTGGTCTCAGGGCTCAGAGCTCAGGCGGACCTAAGTCCAAATCCCATCTCTAACTTTAGCTGTACGTCCTGAGGATGAAACTCTCTGCTACGCATCAGTTTCTTCCTCTATAAAATGGGCATCATAACAGTCCCCACCCCTCCCAGGCTGTTCTAAGGAGGTGGTGACATCATCGAGTCTATAAGCACTCAGCACAGTGGCCCCAGGAAAACGAGAATGGCCCAAACCCCACTCTGGAAGGTACTGGCTGTGTGATACCAGATCAGTGGCACACCTTCTCTGAGCCTCTGTTTGCTTCTCTAAAAAACGGAGATGGATGAAAACGAACCCTTATGAAACACGCTGCCAGGAGCCAAGTCCTGTGCTCCACAGTTTTTGCCATTGACTCCTTCAGTTCTCACAAGAAGCCTGCAAAGTGGGTACCATCATTAGCCCCATTTTACAGAGGAAGAGACTGAGGCTCAGAGAGGCTGCGCCAGGATTCATACCCAGCAGGCTGACTCCTGACTCTTGGCCATGGCATTAAGTTAGCACTTATGTCTAATGCAATAAAAAGGCATAATAGAGGTGTTAGTGCTTTTGAAACTGTCAAACACCAAGCCAATATTAGTGGTGATTGTCATTGCTCTAACAGTTCAAAAACCCTGTGTCCAGTTATAAGGCCCAAATTCTCCCCAGAGGGAACTATTATTGGTTTTTAAAAACAGGATCAGGGCTCTCAGAATTAGTTAGGAAGCCAGGCGCGCTGAGAAGGGAGTATCATTTTAATGAAAAAAAAAAGAAAAAAAAAAGAAACCTGATTAATGAAAATTATTCTTAATATATTTCAAAATGATCTGTTATGACACAAAGCAAAGACATTTATATACGACTTTGAAATTCTTAATAGCTGATTTTAGAGCAACCTATTATGAAATCTTTCAAAGCAGAATCTATAAGTAAATCACCAGGCAGGCCTCCCAGGCAGACTGACGGCAGCTCTTCTTAAAATAATTTATAAGGTGGGGTGGGGGGAGCACTAGCAGAAATTATTGCCATCATCAAGTATTAATAAAATATTTATAAAAGTGACTTTCTCTTATCGTCAGATGCACTGATGTGATGGGTCAGGTCCTTGAGCCCACATCAGAGGTGGGGGGGCCCACTTTGCCCCAGGAGGAGAAACTCAGGAATGAAATTGAACTCCTTCACTTCCCTGGTGACGGGCTAACAAGCCAGGGGGCTCCCTTAGTTTCTGGATAAATATCTCAACTTCCTTGTCTCTTGGATAGGACAACCGGGAGGCATATTCCTCAGAGTCTCCCAGGGGTCCCCAGCAGGACTGAGCCTCAGTTTCCCAGGGGTAAGCCACTCCTTCATGCACCTTGTACTTCCTGCCTTCCCTCCCCTGTGTCATTTTCCCATTCCCCTGTCACAGCCTTCTGGGGTCCTCCCCCAAATATACAACATGTTTCCACATCTCTGTCTCAGGGTCTGCTCCTGACTCCGGCTGGCCTCAGTGACCAGGAAGTTGAGTGAGAGACATCACAGGTCCCTGAGCAAAGTAGTGCTGATGCCCAGACAGCCAAGTGCTGAGCATGGCCCATGGCTGATTTTTTTTTCAATCATTTTGGGGGTACAGGTGGTTTTTGGTTAAGTTCTTTAGTGGCGACTGATTTTAGTACACCCAACCCCCCAGCAATGCACATGTACCCAATATGTAGTGTTTTATCCCTCACCCCCTCTTAACCTCCCCGACCCAAGTCCCCAAAGTCCATTATATCATTCTTATGCCTTTGCATCCTCATAGCTTAGCTCCCACCTGTAAGTGAGAACGTATATTTGGTTTTCCATTCTCAAGTTACTTCACTTAGAATAATGGCCTCCAGCTCCATCCGAGTTGCTGCAAAAGACATTATTTCATCTCATTTTTATGGCTGAGTAGTATTCTATGGTATATATATACAAATATCACATTTTCTTCATCCACTCATTGGTTGATGGGCACTTAGGTTGGTTCCATATCTTTGCCATTGCGAATGTCCGTGGATGATTTTTGGAAAGATAAGTGGCATTTTTTTTTTTCATATTTGCCCCAGCCCAGCATGTCTGTCCTTGGCTTGGATCAACTGTGGAATCTCCATCTTACTTACTCCTGACTCAGTATGACTTCTAGAAATTTCCAAAATCAAAACAGTGGGTTAATGTATGTGGCTCAAATGGATGAGAATCAAAGGACTCGGACCCAGGGCCTGGGAATGTGGGGACGACGGAAAGGATGCACCAGCACCTTCTCGAAGATTTTGCTGCCCCCTAAGGTAACAGCCCAGAACGTCAGCCAGAATCCATGCACAGTCCCAGAATAGACCTCAATTCACACGGGTGTTCATTCAATAAGCAACTTCCAGTTCTATGTTCTGGACCCAAAGGAAGCCACCAGCCACCGACAAGAGCTAGACAAAGTCACAACCATAATACAAGGCACCAAAGGCCCCATGAAGGCAGAAACCCTTGCTCTTCATCCTCACTCTCTCCCCAGAACCTTATATATTGCCAAAAGAGGGAGCAGAAGAGACAGGTTAGGGAGGTGAGGAGCTTTGAATGCCAAGCCAAGGAATTTTATTTGATTTAGAGGCAAGGAAAAGCCTCAGGAGGATTCTAAGCAGGAGTATGGGTCTGTGTAGTAGAAAGGAACCTGATGGTCATGATGAGAATGGGTAGAAGGAGGAATGAAGGCATCAGCAAGGAGGCTACTGCACCCATCCAAGCACACACACACGCACAAAGGTAAACACCGCGTGTAAGCTGATAACAGTAAGGACAGAGAAACTAGGACAGAAATGATGTCACAGAGACTATCTCTGGAACATGGTGAATGATTGGATAGGGAGAAGGTAAGGACTGGGGGGATGGCAGGAACCACTTGGAAGACCAGGTCAAAATAGGGAAAATCAGCAAGCAGACACTTAAGGATGGGATAAGGATAAAAGATCAGTTTCAGGGCATCTCCAAGATGTCTAGCTAGAAACGCAGCACCTTGGCTGGGTGCAGTGGCTCATGCCTGTAATCCCACCACTTTGGGAGATCAAGGCAGGAAGACTGCTTGAGCCTAGGAGTTCGAGACCAGCCTGGGCAAAAAAGTGAGACCCCTGTCTCTACAAAAAATAAAAAAAATATATGAACCAGGCATGGTGGTGCACACCTGTAGTCCCAGCTACTCAGGAGGCTGAGGCAGGAGGATTGCTTGAGCCCAGGAGGTGGAAACTGCAGTGAGCTATGATCGCACCACGACTGCCCAGCCTAAATGACAAAGCAAGACCCTGTCTCAAAGCATAAAAATTTAAAAAATAAAAAGAAACACAGAACCTTTACTGCACAGACCCAACCTTCCCTTCCATATTCTAGAGCTGTTCTACCGTACTGCCAGTACAGTAGCCACTCCCTACCTATGACTACTTAAATTTAAATTAAGTAGAATTCAATACGATTAAACATTCAATTCCTTAGTCGCACTACTGTATTTCAAGTGTTCAGTAGCGGCCTGTGGCTAGTGGTTACTGCACTGAACAGCAGTAATCTCCATCACTGCAGAAAGTTCTTGTGGACAGCGCTGGTCTAGAAGGTTTGCTTGAAACGCCAGCCTTGTGTCCACCTCACGATGCCTAGTTTCAGCAGCCTCCCCGAGAGCAGTCCCAGAGACACAGAACGTGACAGATTGACCCTGTTCCCACCTCTCCAAGAGAGGGGCCTTGTCAGGCGCCTGCCAAAGGAGACAGCTGGCCTCCCAGGTGAGCTCGGCAGGAAGGACGTACCTTTGCAGGCCCCCGCCGCGCCCAGGTGGTAGATGGCTGCCAGGACCCGCCAAATGGCCCGCTGCTCGCTCTCTGAGATACCCAGTGTCTCCATGGCACCCTGGAGCTGGGCAAAGGCAGCTGCCGCCTTCTGCTTATCTTCAGGCTGGGAGCAAAGGGAGAGAGAAAGAAAACAAGGCCATCACGATGGAGAAAACACAAGACTCACAACTTGAAGCTGAGCTCCGTCTCGGAGGCATGTGGGGGTCATATTATTGCCACAGTAAACTACCCACAATTAAGCTGAGGAGTATTGACAGACGAACTCAGGCGACTGGGAAAGTTATCCAAATCATTTTTCTCTGACTTTGAAATGCAGTGTGGCTTTTATTCATTCACGTGTGCACACATTACAGATTTATGGAAGCTCTGCACTATGCGGGCCTCTGGTCTGGAGATGCAAAGATGAGCAAAGCCCAGACCTTGACTTTGAGGCCCTCTCAAGGTAGAACTGGAGAGAGACATAAAAGCAACTAAGTGTGAAAAGGGCTAAGTGGTAGGTAGGCTATGGGTACAGGTTGATAGGTAGGCTATATGGGATCCATAGATAGGGTCTAGAGGTAGGCTCTGTAGGGTAAGCTGTGCTATAGGTCTATGCAGAGAACCATGGGACATCAGAGGAAGAATGAGTAATTAATCCCACCCAAGACAGCCAAAGACAATAGCATAGAGCAGATGATCAAACTGTAATAGAAGTTTGGAAGATAAACAGGCAGAGTTGGCCAATTTAATACAATAAAAAGTCCCAACAGGCAAAGGGAACCACAGGAGCAAAGAGGATTTGGGGAGACAATAGGTGGTCCAGGGAAGCAGTTATTTTTGTTTTGTTTTGTTTTGTTTACTTTTGAGACAGAGTCTTGCTCTGTTGCCCAGGCTGGAGTACAATGGCACAATCTCAGCTCACTGCAACCTCCGCCCCACCGGGCTCAAGCGATTCTCTCACCTCAGCCTCCTGAGTAGCTGGGATTACAGGCACCCACCACCACACCCAGCTAATTTTCATATTTTTAGTAGAGACAGGGTTTCACCATGTTGGCCAGGGTAGTCTCGAACTCCTGACCTCAAGTGATCTGCCCACCTCGGCCTCTCAGAGTGCTGGGATTACAGGCGTGAGCCACCGCGCCTGTTCTGGAAGTAGTTATTTTTGGAGGTGGGTCAGATAGAGATGGGGAGAAGATAAAAGCTGGAGAAGCTGGCATGGGCCACCCTTGAAGACCTCGACCATGACACTGAAGGGAGTGGCCTTTAAACTGCAGTCATGACTGGCAAATACTGATATGTGCTCCCACTATATTCCTGAGTTCATAACAGACATCATTAATCAATCAAGATCCCACAGCAAGCCAGTGAGTCCAGATTCCTTTCAGGACATCGCTTCTTGCAGCCACCACCACCGTGAGCTTTCCCACTAAAGGAAATGGCACTTGTTTTCTGTCTCCTGTGCAGCAATAGAAAACTGCTAATTTTGTTTGTTTTACACAGGGTCTCGCTCTATGGCCCAGGCTGGAGTATAGTGGTGTGATTATAGCCCACTGCAGTCTCAAACTCCTGGGCTCAAACGATCCTTCCACCTCAGCTTCCCAAGTGGCTGGGACTACACGTGCAGACTACCATGCCTAGATGATTGTATTTTATTACTATTTTTTTAGAGATGGGGTCTCACTATGTTGCCCAGGCTGGTCTTGAACTCCTGGACTCAAGCAATCCTCCCACTGTGGCCTCTGAAAGTGCTGGGATTACAGGCGTGAGCCACTGCACCTAGCCTACCAAAGATTTTAACAGAAGGAAACAGAAAATGACATGATCAGATGTTTACGGGTTGTAGGATTTTTTTTAAGATTTATGATCCCAATTATGTTTGATTGAATATTAAAATTAGTCTGAAACTACTATACACACACCATCTGGCCAAGGAGACTCAGCCCAGAAGCCTGCTGGGTGGAAAGGAAGTGAGCTGGGAACGGGAATTCTTTTGTCAATAATCTACCAGCCGATAATGAGAAACTGATTTGCACTTGGCCTGCTTAGAGAACTTGGGTGATGAACTGCAGGCTGTTAAAGCCAACAGGTCTTTGACTTTTGTAGCGTCCAGTGCCCAGAGAGGGAGTGACACTTGCCCAAGGTCACACAGCAAATTAATATCAGATACAAGACTAGAAGCAGGCTTTTCAGACTCTTGGACTGATTCCCAGTCCAAGATACTTGTCTCCTCCACTCAAGCCACTTCCTCTAACTGGGAAACGTGCAAGAATCCTCAACCAATTGGGACAACATCAAAGCATACAGTGACATTAAAAGATTTGCTTGGGAAACATTTCAGTTAATACCAAAAGTATGTTCCACTGATCCATCATATTTCTGGACCGCCACAGGATCACAAAATCCCTAGCAACCAGGAGCTCAACCTAGCAACTGCAGCTGGAGCAAACAGAGGGACGGAAGGCGTCTTACCAACATACTCAGTTATTTATGAGATCTCAAAGTAGCAGAAAAAGGACGCCAAAAGGACAGCGCCCACACATTTATTATGGCTCCCACTGTCACCTATGAGCATTTGACTTTAAATTACAGAAGGACTCCATCATCTACCAGGTAGCTTGAGTGAAGAGAAGAATGAGAAAACTTCCACTAAAGCTCATTTGCTCCTTTCTCTTCCTCGTCCCCTCCCAATGTCTTTTTCTTAACAGAAGACATGGATCAATAAATATATATGTTTCTGATTCAAAACGATTAAGATCAGGAAAACATTCACAGTTCCCTAAACTTCCAGAGAGCCAATTGTTCTTCAAACACCACTACAGAGTGTCCTGACAAAAGAAACTCTTTGGATCAAAATCATGAAAATAGATCCGGACGCGGTGGCTCACGCTTGTAATCCCAGCACTTTGAGAGGCCGAGGTGGGCGGATCATGGGGTCAGGAGATGGAGACCATCCTGACTAACATGGCAAAACTTCATCTCTACTAAAACTCCAAAAAATAAAAATAAAAATTAGCCAGGCGTGGTGGCGGGAGCCTGTAGTCCCAGCTACTCGGGAGGCTGAGGCAAGAGAATGGCAGGAACCCGGGAGGCAGAGCTTGCAGTGAGCCGAGATCTCGCCACTGCACTCCAGCCTGGGCGACAGAGCGAGACACTGTCTCAGAAAAAAAAAAAAAAAAAAAAAATTCATGAAAATAGAAATAAGTCAAGTGAATGGAATAAGTCAACTGACAACCCAAACGTCTATCAGCAGGAGAAGGAAGCCACAAAGAGTGGTATACCCAGAGCACAGCGATGGGGCGCTACACAGCAATAAAAAAGAACAAGCCACACGCAGCCACATATAGGCATCTCACAGACCTAATGTTGAGTCAAAGAAGCCAGGCACAAAAGCCTGCATCCTGTGTGCTTCTGTTTATGTGAAGTTCAAGAATGGGCGAAACTAGCGTATGGTAAGAGAAGTCGGGACAATGAATCTGAAGTGAGATGGGTACCTCCGATGGAGATTGCCTGGGAGGGGGCTCAAAGGAGCCTTTGATGGAATGAGGAATGTTCTGTATCTTGATATGGAGGATAGTTGCTGGTGTGTGTTTAATAATTACTAACATTGGGCCAGGTGCGGTGGCTCACGCCTGTAATCCCAACACTTTGGGAGGCCGAGGCAGGCAATCACAAGGTCAGGAGATCATGACCATCCTGGCTAACACAGTGAAGAAACCTCATCTCTACTAAAAAAAAAAAAAAAAAAAAAAAATACAAAAAATTAGCCAGGCGTGGTAGCCGGAGCCTGTAGTTTCAGCTACTCGGGAGGCTGAGGCAGGAGAATGGCATGAACCTGGGAGGCAGAGCTTGCAGTGAGCCGAGATCGAGCCACTGCACTCTAGCCTGGGTGACAGAGTGAGACTCCGTCTCAAATAATAATAATAATTATTATAATAATAATAATATTAACATTAGCCAGCTGTGGTGGCTCATGCCTGTAATCCCAGCACTTTGGGAGGCTGAGGTGGGAGGAGTTGACTAGCCTGGGCAACAGAGTGAGACCCTGTTTCTACAATAAAATTAAAAATCTGCCAGGCATGGTGGCATGAGCCTGTAGTCCCAGCTACTTGGGAAGCTGAGGCAGGACAATTGCTTGAGCCTAGGAAATCAAGGTTGCAGTGAACCATGATCACACCACTGCACTCCAGCCTGGGCGAAAGAGAGAGAGAGAGAGAGAGAGACCGGGCGGGGTGGCCTGTAATCCCAGCACTCTGGGAGGCCGAGGTGAGTGGATCACAAGGTCAGGAGATCGAGACCATCCTGGTTAACACAGTGAAACCCCGTCTCTACAAAAAATACAAAAAATTAGCCTGGTGTGGTGGCGGGCACCTGTAGTTCCAGTTACTCAGGAGGCTGAGGTGGGAGAAAGGCGTGAACCCGGGAGATGGAGTTTGCAGTGAGCTGAGATCGCACCACTGCACTCCAGCCTGGGCGACAGAGTGAGACTCCATCTCAAAAAAAAAAAAAAAAAGAGAGAGAACGAGACAATATAAACATCAAATTGTACACTTAGAATTAGCATACTTCATATACTTTGTGTTTTACCTCAATTTTTAAAAATCAATGGATAAAAATATTCAAATTGTAAGATGCCCAGGGTTTGTCTGAGGTAAAGTCTCAAGGTCAATCAAAGTCTGCAGGTAATTTAGTAAAAGAAAATAAAATCCAAAATGTTCTCTCTCCATTAAACCAGGCTGAGTTTAGAGCACCCAGGAGATTCCTACAATTCAGAGAGAGGCCAGGTTTGGATTTGGAGTCAGACAGAGCTGGACGCCCTCTAGACTCTGCACTCCCAACCGTGCAACTCTGCAAAAGTCCCTTGCCTGTGCATAGAGGCTCAGTTTCCACTTCTTCAAAGAGGAAATAAGGCCAGGTGTGGTGGCTCATGCTTGTCATCCTAGTGCTTTGAGAGGCCAGGGTGGAAGGATCACTTATGTCTAGGAGTTCAAGACCAGCCTGGGCAACGTAGCAAGACCCTTTGTCTATAAAAAATATATAAAAATTATCCAGGTATGGTGACATGTGCTTGTAGCCCCAGCTACTTGGGAGGCTGAACCAGGAGAATTACTTGAGTCAAGGAGTTCAAGGCTGCAGTGAGCGATAATCACACTGCTGTACTCCATCCTGGATGACAGAACAAGACCCTGTCTCAAACAAAATAAACAAATGAAATGGAAATCATATCTTAGCATCCTCCCAGGGCTGCTCTGAGGACTACATGAGTTTATGTGTGTAAAGCACCCAGCACAGTGGCCAGCACACAGTGGTACTCAATAAACGGTGGTTTCCACTCACTACTGCCTCTTTCCCTCCAAGGCTTCACCTAGGCTGTTCCACCTTCCAGAAACACCATTCCCCATTGCTGCCCAAGTTGATGCTCCATACTCTATAACAAGCTAATCAGGTATGACCTTGCCCTCAAAGGGCTCCCAGTCCACTGAAGGGGACAGGTGTGCAAAGACATGACACACAGAGCACATGCCATGGACTGGGAGACATTGGGCAGGGGTAAAGGACCTGACTGGAAGGATGAGAGGCTTCCTAGAAGGAGTTGGTTATGGAGCAAATCATAAAGGGTAAACAGAACGAGTGAGGCAAAGCAGGTGCCAGGAAGCAAGAGGGGTCTCCAAGTGGAAGGATAGGGGATTGGGGGAACCCAGTGCATTTGGGTGCTAAGAACTCTGCACAGGCTGGTGGTGCAGGTCTCTTCTGCAGAGCAAAGGGTCCTGAGGAGCCATGGTTTGTGGCTGGGAGCTGTCCTCTGATGGAGCTCCTGGTGACCTCCCTGGCAGAGGGGACTAGCACCTGGGCATCCTCCCTCTGGTTACGGGCACAATAAGGGGTCTCAGGCAGGCCTGGGCCCAACTCTGATTCATGGGGAGGTGCACCAACCCTCTCTTCCCCAGGGCCAGGTGGGCCTCCTGGTTCCTACAACCAACCTGCCCGAGGATTTTCACCCCTCTGCCTCCCGGACCAGGAGCTAACTCAGGGAGGAAAATGCTAAACACTGATTCAGTGCATCTCAAAAGGAACATCACGTGGGTGCCTGCACAGGTGGGTGAACCTCATGGACACTGCAGGGAGGGCAGGACAGGTGTCGGTCCACAGCCAGGAGCCGCCCTACCCATTGCTCAGCATCTCACCAATCCACTTCTTATCTCAGCATCGAGAGTCCATTGAAGTGGAGAGGAGAGAAAGTGTCCATTGAGCACATATTCTGTTGTACTGGGCGCTTTTTCCCCATGAGGCAGGCTGGGTCTCTCCAGCCGACAGAGGAGGAAATGGAGACTCAGAGAGGTGAAGTTACTTCCGCAAGGCTACCCATATGGGGAAGGGCCCCCAGTCCTTGGTGTCATCCAAGGGTGTTGCTCTACCCATCCCACAGGTGAAAAACTGAGGCTAAGAGAAGTTAAGTGACCCCCCCCCCAAGAGAGCACGTGGACCAGACCTCAGAGCACACTGTCTTCAGCCACGATCTGCATCGTGATCTGAGATGACAGTGGGAAGAACGAAAGTACCAAATTTAAAGTCAGGCCAACCTGGATCCCAGTCCTGCCTCCACCACTTAAAAGCTGTGTGCCTTTGGGCAAGCAGCTTCACCTCTCTGAGCCTGGATACTTCTCCTGAAAAAAACAGATGTGATCATAATTCCTTATTTAAAGAACCACTGAGAGAATTAAGTAAAAGAAAGCTCCTGGCAGAGCCCCTGGCACGAATAATTCCTTATCCTTCCATTTGAGCACCATTCCCCCACAGTTGACAACTGGGTCATAAAAAATAAATGTGCCTCGGGCCAAGGCCTGGAATGTGACAGCCAGAAGCAAACTGCTGGGTGGCAAGGATTATTATTATTATTATTATTATTATTATTATTATTACCACTGCTGCTGGGCACATTTTTAAAAAATTAGGCTAGGTTACAAAAAAGAAATTATAGAGAAGAAGAAAATAATATGAAAGCTTTGTGATTTCAAATGTATCCTGGTGCTTGGCAGTTCTCAAGTAAGTTCCATTTACAAGCTGAAATGTGGCAGGCAGTGAGGGCGCAGTGTGAGGACTAAGAGGAGAAACTGGCAGTCACCGGGTACAGGCAGCCTCCGAGGACCTGGCCAGTGCCACGCTGGGGGTCTCCGCACTTTTACCCTGGGGTCCTTGCTTTGACTGGCCACTCATGTTTACCTTTGCATGAGGTGCTCAGTGTAGCCAGAATGCTGGCCTCCCTGAAACTGTCTAATTCACTCTCAGTCCAGCTCCAGCTCATAGTTGCCTCCTCCAGGCAGCCCTCCCTGATATGCCTTTCCTCCTCCCAGCTTGGCCTCAGCCGACATACACCTCCACTCAGGCACATATCTCTCCAGCTTGGAATGATCTGTTGATGTAGACATGGCAGCCCACCACCACCTCCCAAAAGTGAGTCACTTGATGGGTGAGACCCAGTGGAGTTATTTCTGTGTGCCAATACCTGGCATCTAATAAGATCAACAAATATCCATTGACAATGAGCTTCTAGCGACCATCCCCAAACAAGAGCCATTGATGGTGGGGTTAAGTGTGTTCACCCACTGAGCTGGGTACACAGTACTACTCAGCCCAGATTTGAGGACCCCAGGCTGCCCACAATGACTGAGGGATGGGATCCCCAGGGTTTCTAATTCCCTTCTCTGGGTCCTCTGAGATTCCCAGCAACTGCCCCAGCTCCCAGGATCCAAGGAGTGGGTTCAAAGGCAGACATGAGATCCCTAAAGACCTAGTGAAATGATACTGGGGAGAAAATAAAGTGTAATTAACCCATCTCAGATGACCACAGTAGCAAACGATTTGAAAATTGAAAAGATGTGATTTTAGTTAAGTGGTGGTGAGTTGGGCATGCTCGTTCATTTATTCACTCAACACACGTTTATTGAGCACTTGCTGTATGCCTGGCTGAATGCTAGCCCTTGTCTATTCAGGAGGGATCAAGACAAGTGAGACTCCCACCCTCACGGAACTTAGGGCCGAGGGGAGACAAATCATAAATAAACAGTGTGATCAGAGATGGGAGATTGTTACCAAGGAGACAACAGGAAAGATAACTGGAGACATCTGCTTAGACGGAGGTTTGGGAGTCTGAGACGGTAATGCAAGCCGGACGCCCAAAGATATTTATCACCTTATCACTAAGAACCACAAAAAGGTTTAAAACCATGTAAATGGACAATATTAGGGAAACAGCAGTTCAGGGAACCATGTCTTTTAATGTTTGTGAAAGTTGTGTGTGTGTGTGTGTGTGTGTGTGTGTGTGTGTGTGTGTGTGTGTGTGTTTTGTTTTGTTTTGTTTTGTTTTTGAAACGGAGTCTCATGCTGTCGCCCAGGCTGGAGTGCAGTGGCACAATCTCGGCTCACTGAAACCTCTGCCTCCCGGGTTCAAGCGATTCTCCTGCCTCAGCCTCCTGAGTAGCTGAGATTACAGGCGCCTGCCACCATGCCCGGCTAATTTTTGTATTTTTAGTAGAGACGGGGTTTCACCATAACAATCCGGCTGGTCTCGAACTCCTGACCTCAGGTGATCCGCCCGCCTTGGCCACCCAAAGTGCTGGGATTACAAGCACGAGCCACCGTGCCCGGTCAGAAAGTTTTAATGATATACAGTGTGTTATGAATTATGTAAAATATTTGTAGGAAAAATACTGGAAGAACATCTGCAGGTATAGGACCAGTGGGTTTCTCAGGGTGGTGAAGTGAATGGCGCTTGTTTTCTGGTTTGCTTGAGTGTGTGCGTGTATTCTGGTTTTTGGTTTTGCCTTTCTTTTTTTTCTGATTTCTCTATAGGAAGTATGTAGTAATTTCGGTTTTTGTTTTTTATTTTTTTCTTGGGACAGAATCTCGCTCGCTTTGTCACTCAGGCTGGAGTGCAGTGGTGTGATCTTGGCTCACTGCAGCCTCTGCCTCCTGGGTTCCAGAGATTCTCCTGCCTCAGCCTCCCGAGTAGCTGGGATTACAGGCACATGCCACTACACCCGGCTAATTTTTGTATTTTTAGTACAGACAGGGTTTCACCATGTTGGCCAGGTTGGTCTCGAACTCCTGACCTCAGGTAATCCGCCCACCTCAGCCTCCCAAAGTGCTAGGATTACAGGCATGAGCCACTGTGCCCAACCGTAAATTAGATTTGTTTTGTTTCGTTTTGTTTTTAAAAAACAGGAGCAGGCCAAGCCCTCCCCATGGGCCATTGAGGCTTTGCCCTCCCCAACTTGCCCAATGCTGCCATCCTTGATGATGAAGGAGGAGGAGGAGGAGGAGGAGGAGGAGGAGGAGGAGGAGGAGGAGGAGGAGGAGGAGAAGGAAGGAGAAGGAAGAAGAAAGAAGAAAAAGAAAAAGAAAGAAGGAAGAAGAAGAAGAAGAGCTGACATTGGACAGCCATGGGGACTTAGCAGCTCCCATTATTGGGGGGCATATCCTGATCACCAGATTTCCTTAATGAAGCTGTACCTGGCCTACTCAACCCCAGTAACGGGCCCAGGCTTGTATCAAAGACCAACGAATTTTCAGACTTTATTTTTCTCCTGAAAGAACAGACCAAACATTCTCCTGATACCTGCCAGGTAGCAGAGAGAGAACAAAGAAACACCCTACCAGTTCCTGCAAATCAATTGGTCTAAAAAATGCCCCTCAGAAATAAAGAGAAAAAAAAGCAAACCACTTCAAACGCTTCTTTGACACGAATTCACGCTGTGACCAATGGCTTTATGCAGACTGTTAACAAACAGGTCAGGTTGGGGAAAGCTCAGAGGGCCCCCGCTTGGGCCCTTTTCCTTCTCAAAAACAATAGGAAAATAAAAAACAACTCTTTTGCTGATTCAAATGGATATATTTGGCCAAAGCTCATTAAACGAATGAGAAAAATCAGTGCTGAGGTCATTTCTCATCTCTTGCCTTCAAGGTCGAGGTCTGGGCTCCTAATCACCCCAAATCATGGGGGAAAGGGTATGAAAAAAGAACAGACTGCAGAGTCCCCCGAATAAGAGGGTGCCCCCCCAATATTTGGTTTAGCAAGAATGCCAGCCTTGTTGCATCTGTTAATTTCATTCTCATTCCAGCTTGTTTCATGTCTGAGTTTTGACAATGAAAGAAATGTCATTCTCATTCTCATGGCCAGCTCTTGGTCACCTCTTCCAGGCAGCCTCTCTGATATGCCCCCAACTCTCCAGGCTTGCCCATATAATATTTGGGACATACTTATAAGATTAGCCCCCAGGGTTCAGACGGGGCAGACACATCACCTCACCCAGTGCAGAAACAGACTGTACAACAGTGGCTCTCCAAGCAGGGTCCCTGGACCAGCAGCATCAGCATTGCCTGGGAACTTGTGAGAAATGCACATTCTCAGGCCTCACCCAGAGCTACTGAATTAGAAACTCTGTGGATAATACTCAGCAATGTGTAAGAGAGTGTGTGTGTGCACGTGCATGCCTAGCAACTTTTTTCCTTTCGTTTTTGTTGTTGTTGTTGTTGTTGTTGTTGTTGTTGTTGTTGTTGTTGTTTGAGATGGAGTCTCACTCTGTCTCCCAGGCTGGAGTGCAGCCGCACGATCTCTGCTCACTGCAAGCTCTGCCTCCTGGGTTCAAGTAATTCTCCTGCCTCAGCCTCCTGAGTAGCTGGAACTACAGGGGTGTGCCACCATGCTTAGCTAATTTGTGTGTGTGTGTATGTGTGTGTGTGTGTGTGTGTGTGTGTATGGTTTTTTTGTTGTTTTTTTTTTTTGAGATGGAGTCTCGCTGTCTCCCAGGCTGGAGTGCAGTGGCGCCATCTCGGCTCACTGCAAGCTCCGTCTCCCCGGTTCACACCACTCTCCTGCCTCAGCCTCCGAAGTAGCTGGGACTACAGGCACCCACCACCATGCCCGGCTAATTTTTTGTATTTTTAATAGGGACGGGTTTCACCTCGTTAGCCAGGATGGTCTCGATCTCCTGACCTCATGATCTGCCTGCCTCGGCCTCCAAAAGTGCTGGGATTACAGGTGTGAGCCACCGCCCCCAGCCTAATTTTTTGTATTTTTAGTAGAGACAGGGTTTCTCTATGTTGGCCAGACTGGTCTCAAACTCCTGACCTCAGGTGATCTGCCTGCCTCGGCCTCCCAAAATGCTGGGATTACAGGCATGAGCCACTGCACCGGCTGAATTTCTTTAATGACCAATGATGTTGAGCATATTTTCATGTGCTTAGTTGCCATCCATTTATGCTTTTTTTGTACATTCCATCTTTTGCCCATCTTTTTTATTGGGTTGTTTCATTTATGAGTTTTGAGAATTACTTTGATATTCTAGATAAAAATCCTTTATCAGATAAGTGATTTGCAAATATTTCCTCCCAGTCG